>NC_082713.1:167148443-167482609 GCF_030144855.1 Hypanus sabinus
CGCAAGACCCTGCAGCGGATAGTGAGGTCAGCTGAGAAGATCATCTGGGTCTCTCTTCCCACCATCACGGACATTTACACCACACACTGCATCCGCAAAGGAAACAGCATTACGAAGGACCCCATGCACTACTCATACAATCTCTTCTCCCTCCTGCTGTCTGGGAAGAGGCTCCAAAGCATTCGAGCTCTCACGACCAGACTATGTAATAGTTTCTTCCCCCAAGCTATCAGATTCCTCAATACCTAGAGCCTGGACTGACACCTTGCCCTACTGTCCTGTTTATTATTTATTGTAATGCCTGCACTGTTTTGTGCACTTTACGCAGTCCAGTGTAGGTCTGTAGTCTAGTGTAGCTTTCTCTGTGTTTTTTTTAATGTGGTTCAGTCTAGTTTTTGTACTGTGTCACGTAACTCCATGGTCCTGAAAAACGTTGTCTCATTTTTACTATGTACTGTACCAGCAGTTATGGTCGAAATGACAATAAAAGTGACTTGCCTTGACTTGACTTGATGTTTCGACTTTCTCCCCATTTAGATAATAGTTCACGCTATTGTTCCTTTTACCAAAATGCATTATCATACATTTCCCAACACTGTATTCCATCTGCCACTTCTTTGTCCATTCTTCCAATTTGTCAAAGTCCCGCTTCCTCAGCACTACCTACCCCTCCACCTATCTTTGTATCATCCACAAACTTTGCCACAAAGCCATCAGTCCAAATCATTGACAAGCAACGTGAAAGGTAGCAGTTGACCCCTGACCCCTGTGATCCCTGAGTACTGACCCCTGAGGAACGCCACTAGTCACTGGCAGCCTCTTTTATTCCCACTAACTGCCACCTGCCTGTCAGAAATTCCTCTGTCCATACCAGTACTTTTCCAGTAATGCCATAGGATTTTATCTTGTTAAGCAGCCTCATGTGTGGCACCTTATCAAATGCCTTCTGAAATTCCAAGTAAGTGACATCCACTGCCTCTCCTTTGTCCACTCTGTTTATTACTTCCTCAAAGAACTCTAACAGATTTGTCAGTAAGTTTTCCATTTACAGAAACCATGCCGACTTTGACTTATTTTATCATTACTCTCCAAGTACTCTGAAGCCTCATTCTTAATAATAGACCTCCAACACTTTCCCAGTCATTGAGTTTAGGCTAACTGGCCTATAATTTCCTTTCTTTTGCCTTCCTCCCTTCTTAAAGAGTGGAGTCACATTTGCAATCTTTCAGCTACCTGGGACCATGCCAGAATCAAGTGATTCTTGAAAGATCATGACCAATGCATCTGCCATCTCTTCAGCAGCCTCTTTCAGGTCTTTGGGATGCAGTCCATCTGATCCAGTGACTTATCCACCTTAAGACCTATGAGTTTGCCTAGCACTTTTTTCCTTTGTAATAGCAATGGCACTCAACCCTGCTCTCTGACACTCATGGACTTCTGGCACACTGCTGGCGTCCTCCACAGACACAGTGAAGACAAACACAAAGTACCTATTAAGTTCATCTGCCATTTCTTTGCTCCCATTACTACCTCACCAGCATTATTTTACAGTGGTCCAATATCAACTCTCACCTCCCTTTTACTCTTTTTTATAAATGAAACAAAACTTTTGGTATCCTGCTTTATATTATCAGCTAGTTTGCCCACATGTTTCATCTTTTCCCTTCTAATAGCTTTTTTAGTTGCCTTTCGTTGGATTTTACAAGCTTCCCAATTACGCAACTTCCCACTCACTTTTGCTACCTTATATGCCTTTCCTTGGCTTTTATGCAGTCCTTAATTTCCCTTGTCAGCCATGGTTGCCTGCCCTTGCCATTTGAGAACCACTTCTTCTGTGGGACATATCTATCCTGTGCCTTGTGAACTATTCCCAGAAACTTCAGCTCTCTTGGCTCAGTTTCATCTTGGCCAGCATCCTCTTCCAATCCACCTGGGTAAGCTCCTCCCTCATGCCTCTGTAATTTCCTTTATTCCATTGTGATACTGATATATGTGACTTATGCTTCTCCCTCTCAAATTATGATATGAATTCAATCATGTTATGATCACTGCCTCCTAAGGGTTCCTTTACTTTGAGCTCCCTAATGTATGGCATCCGTTAGTCTCATGAGACCATGGATCTGTGCCTGGAAAGTCTTTTTCAGGGTGCAGGCCTGGGCAAGGTTGTATGGAAGACCGGCTGTTGCCAATGCAGCAAGTCTCCCCTCTCCACACCACCGATGTTGTCCAAGGGAAGGGCAAAGGCCGATACAGCTTGGCACCAGTGACGTCGCAGGAGTTGCCAGAGCAAGGTTGAAGACAACATTGGACTGCCTTACGGACTCCAGCTCCGGATTTGTCCTCAGGGTTTACTCCCGAAGCCTTTCCCATAAGTGGGTATAGCTGCAAGGTAGCAGAGGTTCGAAATCAGAGTTTTCCCTCTCTGAGATGGGCTGCCTTCCCAGGCTGACAAGCTTCCTAATAAGATTTGGGTAATTACACAGCACCCAATCTAAGATAACCTTTCCTTGAGAAGGCTAATGCACAAGCTGCTCTAAAAAGCCATCTCAAATTCCCTCACTTGCAATCCAACGCCAACCTGATTTTCCCAATCCCCTTGCATATTGAGGTCCCACATTACAATTGTCTCATTACCCTTATTACATGCCTTTTCCAGCTCCTTTTGCAATCTCAACCCTGCATCTTAGCTACTTTTTGGAGTCCTATATATGATTCCCATAACGCTTTCTTTATCCTTGCAGTTTCTTAACTCTACCCACAAAGCTTCAACATTCTGTGACCCTATGTCACCTCTTTCTAAAGATGTAATTACATCTCTTACCAAGAGACCCACACTACTGTCTATGCGTTCCTGCCTGTCCTTTTGATACAAAGAATATTCTTTGATGTTAAGCTCCCAACTGTGGTCTTTTTTCAGCCACTACTCAGTGATGCCCACAATTTCATACTGACCAATCACATAATCTAACTCTGTTTGCATTTGTACTCAATCATTGGCTTGTCCTTCCTTACATTCATGTTACATTTGTCATCTATTTGTAAACATGCTGACTCATCCTCAGCTCTATCATACTGTGATGATCAATATAAACCTTCCTCATGAGCAATCTAACCTTTCCCTCCTACACAGCCCATAACCGCCCTTTTTTAAACAACCATGTGCCTCCCTAAGGGTCTTTTAAATGTCCCAATTGTCAGCCTCTAGCACCTCCCTGGCAGTACATTCCAGGAACCCAATACTGTAAAAAATTACCTCTGACATCTTGTTCAGACTGTCTTTCATTCACCTTAAATGGATGTCTTCTGTTATTGGCCATTGCTGCCCTGGGGGCAAGATGCTGACTGTCCACCCTATCAAAATATTTTGTAATGTTATACACGCCTATCAAATCACAAACAAAACAAAATTTGCAGATGCTGGAAATCCAAGCAACACACACAAAGTGCTGGAGGATCACAGCAGGCCAGGCAGCATCTATGGAAAAAAAGTACAGTCGACGTTTCAGGTTGAACCCCTTCGGCAGGACTGTTCAAAAGGGTTTTGGCCCAATACTGTGACTGCACTTTTTTTCTATAGATGCTGACTGGTCTGCTGAGTTCCTCCAGTATTTTGTGTGTGTTACATATCTATCAAGTTGTTTCTCATCCTCCATCCGCTCCAAACAGAAAAGCCCCAGCTTGTTCAATCATTTCTCATAAGACGTGTTCTCTAATCCAGGTGTTAGATATTTCGGTTATGACCAAAGGGAAAGATGGCTGGAGTCACTTTAGTGCCAGGATGTGTATTAGGTGCATCAAAATCAAACCTACAGGAATCAGCGAAAATAGTGAAAAAGAAATATAACAAATATATTTTGCCAATATAACAAAAAATTATCTACCAGAAAACACAATAATAATTCTGTAATTATATTTTTGTCCAGTTAGAACTCCTGACAGCCCTGATCTCTCTCTCTCTCTCCCCTATTGAGGATGAAGAACCCCATTTATTAGACACCAGGTCATACCATCTTTAATTCAGATTCAGATTCAGTTTATTGTCATTTAGAAACCACAAATGCAATGCAGTTAAAAAATGAGACAATGTTCCTCCGGAATGTTATCACAAAAACAGACTACACCAGAAAATCCACATAACATTTGGCAATCCCCAATCCAGAGTCCGGAGAGGATGCTGCTTATTAATATCACGCTACCATCTTAGCACGTTCCCCGGAAAGGAGCTCCAATCCCACCAGACAAACAAGACCAAAACCTAAAGCTACAAGACCTGCACAAAACCACAGAGTTACAACATATGGTTACAACAGTGTAAATAATGGCATAATTGATTTAAAAAAACAGACCATGGGCACAGTAAAAATAGTCCAAAGATGTTAAAAGACTGTAAGTTCGAAAGAAACCACCACACAGTTTCCCGAAGTCCTCAGGGTCCCAATAGACTCATTATCTCATGCCGGTGGCAGAAGGGAATACCCCCGCTATGGACTTCCACGGCATTGCCCGACTCAGCCTCGCATATGCAGTACACAATAAAAACTCCGTTGAACCCAGCCTCGCAGGCACAGCACACAGTGGAAGCGCTGCCAGACCCAGCCTCGCAGGCACAGCACACAGTGAAAGCGACCTGATCGCAGCGGACCCACAAAGTTAACTTAAAACTGCACATGAATTAGAATATCATACACCTCACAGTGTAGTTATAGTCCTATTACAACATAAACAGAAGTGTCTACCTTAAGTACAGTTACAAACAACATATACATATGTACACATCCCCATTGCTAAATAAATAGAATAACACAGTCATGGGTGTAGAGGGAGTTGTGCAGTGGGCTAAGCACACATTCCTGAGGTGCACCAGTGTTGATCGTCAGCAAAGTGGAGATGTTATTTCTGATATACACAGTTTGTGGTCTTCTGGTTGGGAAGTTGTGGATCCAATTGCAAAGGGAGGTACAGAGGTCCAGGTTTTTGAGCTTTTTGATCAGAACTGTAGGGAATGATGGTGTTAAACGCTGAGCTGTGGTCAATAAACAGCATCCTGACATAGATGTTTGTATTGTCCAGGTGATCCAAGGCTGCGTGAAGAGCCAATGAGATTTCATCCGCCTTAGACCTATTGTGGTGATAGGCAAATTGCAGTGGGTCCAGGTCTTTGCTGAGACAGGAGTTAATCTCACCTTAACCAACCTCTCCAAATACTTCATCACAGTAGATGTAGTGCTAATGGACAATAAGCATTAAGGCAGCTGACCCTTCTCTTCTTGGGCATTGGTATGATTGTTGCCCTTCTGAAGCAGGTGGGAACTTCCGGCTGTGGCAATGAGAGATTGAAAATGTCTTTGAGCACAACCACCAGTTGGTTGGCACAGGTTTTCAGAGCCTTACCAGGTACTCCACCCACTCTCACTATTGCTCTCCACCTTTACCCTCTTCCCTCTTCCCTTCTGAGCTCAGAGCCAGACTTGGTGCCAGAGACCCGGCCACTGTGGCTTTCCCTTGCACGGTAACTATTAATACTAATGAAAAATGGAAATTGTTTAACACAATTTAAGCAAAAAAATACCCAAGTATTCTTGGCTAATAGCACAAAATAAAACTGGCAGTAACTGGTTATGATAATGTCTAATAAGAACTTTAAAAATTCTCTTATTTTCACAAATTAAAGGAAGATTCAGGAGAACAGATAGAATATCAATTTCCTGACAGAGATCCCCTTAAAAAGAACCAGAACTGTCACTGGGTTAGTCAAAATTTTACTGAGAAATACGTAGAGAATAGTTTCTGGTAACAGTAATGAACTTTCTGAATATATACTATTTGGAGTCAAAATATAAATAGGAAGACTCTGTACTGTTTACTGGCAAGTTCCCAGAATGTTGAGAATTTTGGTGATTATTTTTCACCATCACTCACTCCGGTGATCTATTCTGCAATCATCAGTACAAAGTAAACATTAAATGCTGAAAGAACAACAGAGTTAACATTAACACAAGAGATCCTGCAGATGCTGGAAATCTAGAGCAACACACATGCATTGCTGGAAGAACTCAGCAAGTCAGGCAGCATCTATGGTGGGAAATAAACATTCAATGTTTTGGGCTGAGACCCTTCATCTAGACTGGAAAGGAAGGGGGCAGAAGGCCCACTTCTTTCTTAAACACAAAAGATACTGTAGATGCTGGAAATCTTGAACATTGCGCACAAAATGTTGTAGGAATTCAATACGTCCAGCAGCATTTATGGAAAAGAGTAAGACGTTGATGTTTCAGGCTGATAACCTACATCAGGACTGGAAAGGAAGGGTGAAGAAGCCCAAATAAGAATGGGGGGAAGGGCAAGGAGTACAAGCTGGCAGGCAATAGGTGAAAGTGGGCGAGGGGACAGGTGAGATAATAAGAAGCTGGGAGATGCCAGATGGAAAAAGTAAAGGTCTGAGCAAGAAAGAAAGAATCTGGTAGGAGAGGAGAGTAGACTGCGGAATAAACAAAAGGGGAGGGGCAGCACAGGATGGTGATGGGCAGGTGTGGGAAAGAGAGGGGAACAAACATGAAGAATGGAAACAGAGAGAAGGTGGAGGGAAGAAAATTACTGGAAGCTGGAGAAATCAATGTTCATGCCATCGGCTTAGAGGCTACCCAGAAGAAAAATGAGGTGTTGCTCCTCCAACCTGAATGTGGCCCCATCATGGCAGTAGAGGAGGCCAGGGATAGACAATAGACAATAGACAGTAGGTGCAGGAGTAGGCCATTCGGCCCTTCTAGCCCGCATCACCATTCACTGTGATCATGGCTGATCATACACAATCAGTACCCCGTTCCTGCCCTCTCCCCATATCCCTTGACCTCGCTATCTGTAAGAGCTCTATCTAACTCTCTCTTGAATGCATCCAGAGACTTGACCTCCACTGCCTTCTGGGGCAGAGCATTCCACATATCCACCACTCTCTGGGTGAAAACGTTTTTCCGCATCTCTGTTCTAAATAGCCTACCCCTTATTCTTAAACTGTGGCCTCTAGTTCTGGACTCACCCATCAGCGGGAACATGCTTCCTGCCTCCAGTGTGTCCAATCCCTTAATAATCTTATATGTTTCAATCAGATCCCCTTTCATCCTTCTAAATTCCAGTACATACCAGCCCAGTCGCTCCAATCTTTCAACATATGACAGTCCTGCCATTCCGGGAATTAACCTTATGAACCTACGCTGTACTCCCTCAATAGCAAGAATGTCCTTCCTCAAATTTGGAGACCAAAACTGCACACAATACTCCAGGTGGGGTCTCACCAGGGCCCTGTACAGCTGCAGAAGGACCTCTTTACTCCTATACTCAATTCCTCTTGTTATAAAAGCCAGCATGCCATTAGCTTTCTTCACTGCCTGCTGTACCTGCATGCTTGTTTTCATTGACTGATGTACAAGAACACCTAGATCTTGTTGTATTTTCCCTTTTCTTAACTTGACTCATTTAGATAGTAATCTGCCTTCCTGTTCTTGCCACCAAAGTGGATAATCTTACATTCATCCACAATAAACTGCATCTGTCATACATTTGCCCACTCACCCAACCCGTCCAAGTCACCCTGCATTCTCATAACATCCTCCTAACATTTCACACTGCCACCCAGCTTTGTGTCATCAGCAAATTTGCTAATGTTACTTTTAATCCCTTCATCTAAATCATTAATGTATATAGTAAACAGCTGCAGTCCCAGTACCGAACCTTGCAGTACCCCACTGGTCACAGCCTGCCATTCCGAAAGGGACCCGTTAATCACCACTCTTTGTTTCCTGTCAGCCAGCCAATTTTCAATCCATGTCAGTACTCTGCCCCCAATCCCATGTGCCCTAATTTTGCCCGCTAATCTCCTATGTGGGACTTTATCAAAAGCTTTCTGGAAGTCCAGGTACACTACATCCACTGGCTCTCCCTTGTCCATTTTCATAGTTACATCCTCAAAAAACTCCAGAAGATTAGTCAAGCATGATTTTCCCTTCATAAATCCATGTTGACTCGGACTGATCCTTCTACTGCTATCCAAATGTGTCGTAATTTCCTCTTTTATAATTGACTCCAGCATCTTTCCCACCACTGACGTCAGGCTAACTGGTCTATAATTCCCTGTTTTCTCTCTCCCTCCTTTCTTCAAAAGTGGGACAACATTAGCCACCCTCCAATCAGCAGGAACTGTTCCTGAATCTATAGAACATTGGAAAATGATTACCAATGCGTCCATGATTTCTAGAGCCACCTCTTTAAGTACCCTGGGATGCAGACCATCATGTCCCAGAGACTTACCAGCCTTCAGACTCAACAGTCTATCCAACACCATTTCTTGCCTAATATAAATTTCCTTCAGTTCATCCTTTACACTAGTTCCTTTGGCCACTTTTACATCTAGGAGATTGTTTGTGTCTTCCCTACTGAAGACAGATCCAAAGTACCTGTTCAACTCATCTGCCATTTCCTTGTTCCCCATAATAAATTCACCGGTTTCTGTCTTCAATGGCCCAATTTTGGTCTTAACTATTTTTTTGCTTTGGCATGTGGGAACAGGAATGGGAAGTCAAATTGAAATAGGATATCCCGCATCTTGTGGCAGATGGAGCTAAGGTGTGCATCAAAGCAGTCCCTCAATCAGTAGGGAGGGATAAGAGGACAAGGGAGTCATATCAAGAGCAATCCATACAGAAAATGTGGGGGGTGGGGGTGGGGAGGGAAAGATGTGTTTAGTGTTAAGATCCCGTTGTAGATGGCAGAAATTATGGAGAATGATATGCTGGTTACGGAGGTTTGTAGAATGCTGAGTAAGGACAAGCGCAACCCTATCTCTATGAATGCCGCAGGAGGATGGGCTAAGAGCAGATGTGTGAGAAATAGAGAGGAGGGCAGCATTAATGCTGGTGGATGGGAAAACTCTTTCTTTGTAGAAGGACATCTCTGATGTTCTGGAAAAGAAAGCCTCATCCTGAAAGCAGATGCAGCAGAGATGGAAGAACTGAAAAAAGGGAATAACATTTTTACAAGTGCCAGGGTGGGAAGAGGTATAGTCAAGATAGCTGTGAGAGTCAGTAGGTTTATAAGGGTTATCAGTAGATAGACTGTCTCCAGAAATGAAGACAGGGAGATTAAAAAAAAGGAAAAAGATGTATAAGATGGACCAAGTAAATTTGTTTACTTGTTGTTAGAAGTTGGAGGCAAAGTTGATGAAATTGATGAGCTCTGAATGGGCAGGAAGCAGCACCAATGCAGTCATCAATGTAGCACAGAAAGAGTTGGGGAGGGTTACCAGTGAAGGCTGGGAAAATGGACTGTTCCACATAGCTGACAAAAAGGCAAGCATATCTGGGGTCTATGTAGGTGCCCATGGTTACACCTCGGGTTTGGAGAAAGTGGGAGGACTCGAATGAGAATAGGAATTTGTCTGTGATATGGTGGAGACCAAGTTTAACAAGTTGATATAATGTTTTCAGAGCCTTCTAGTTAGCAGTTGAATGATGGCAGTTGAAGAGAAATTGGTAATTGGTTTATTACTGTCCCATGTACTGAAGTACAGTAAAAAATGTTTTTATTTACAGTACTTATTTAGCGATACAGAGCAGAGTAGGCCTTCCTAGCCCTTTGAGCCACGCCACCCTAGCAAACTCCTGACACATCCGATTAACCCTAACCTAATCACGGGGCAATTTAAAATAACCAGTTAACCTACCTGGTATGTCTTTGGATTGTGGGAGAAAACCAAAGCAACCAGGAAAATATTCTGTGCAGTCTGATCAGTGCCTTGATTATATATCAAATGCAAAACCAATAATGTTTAGAAATGTTAGGGTGTTCAGTGCTGTCTGCCTGTGAGTGACCTGGCTCTCTCTTGCTCTTGCTCGATACCTTAGGGGATGTTGCTGAAAACCTGGGTCTTGGGTAATGTTTGATCAATACAGTTTGTGGGCTGGACTCTAGTTCACATTATGATGTGTTTCTGGTTTCTGGTCGCTCCATTTTTTTGTTGCTATTTTGTGTGGTTTTGATTGGGGTGGTCTGGCTCTGTGGCCTGCAGTTAATGAACAACACAACACTAGGATAGACTGAACTGAGCTGAAACTGAATATTCCTGGACTGTTTCATTGACTTTGGACGTTGATATTTGAAATTCTGATTTTTGCTCTTTTTTTTGCCACTTGTACAATTTGTTCTTTTGTTTGCACATTGGGGGTTTGATGTTTTTCTTTGAATGAGTTCCATGATTTCCTTTGATTTGTGGCTGTCTATGGGAAGACGAATCTCAGGGTTGTATACTGAATTTACACTTTGATAATAAATCTACTTTTAATCTTTGAATCTATGAAATAATGTTACTTTTGGGCGGAATTGAGCCCAGGTCGCTGGCGTTGTAATAGCTTTACACTATCCATTGCGCTACATGCCACCCCTAATTCATAATCTTAACATTTTCATGCAAATGTGTTGTCTTGATTAATTTTTCATCTACACGTTTAAATCCACAACATAAAATGAAAGCATATGCCTAATTACTGCCATGGCTTGGTTTAATATGTTGCAGGACTGGAAACTAGTAAATTAGTTTATATTGTCATATGTTCTGAGGTCCAATGACAAACTTGCATACAGGTAGTGGCAAAGTAGGTGTCTTGATGACAATCTTTCCCTCAATGTCAGATGTTCTCTGTTCTCCTCCCTGCAACTGGGCAGAAGGTACAAAAACCTTGAAAGCACATACCACCAGGCTCAAGAACATCTTCTATCCCATTGTTATAAGAATGTTTTCCATGTACAATAAAATGGCCTCTGGACCACATAATGCTCTTCATTATGACTTATTTGGCTACGTAAACCCACTACCCCTACTGTGACATAGGCGGCTGACAGCAGCTCATTAGAATCCTCCATCCTGGGTCAGTCTTTCAAATTGTCCCCAAGTGTAGCCCATCTTCAAACAACCTTTCTCTCCCAGGGCTGAGGTCTTTGGGGCTACTGTTGACATCTCTGTAGTTCTGGGTTTTTACAGGATGGGATTGTTATCCCATGCCCAACTCTCCTCCTTTCGCAGCCAGGCTTGAGGCCATCCATGGAGGAGTTACCTCATTGTGATCTTGCAGTTTATTATCTACATACACCACACTTTCTTTCTGTTATTATTTTACCGCACAGCACTGATGTAACAAATTGATCTATATGAACAGAATGCAAGATTACTTTCGTCCTTCCAAGCAAGTGTGTAGAAGCCACGTTTAAACCTCGTGCTCATAATTTAACCCTTTAAATCCTTTATTGATGGCATAAGGAGCCTAACTGGATCTCTTTAATTTCAGGTAGGTTTTTTGGGGAAAAAAACCTGTATTTCTCACCCAAACATATGGCACAGTAGTGTAGTGGTTAGCAGAATGCTTTACAGTACCACTGACCTGGGCCCAATTCCCACTGCTGCCCGTAAGGAGTTTATACGTTTCCTCCCACAGCCCAAAAATGTACTGGTTGGTAGGTTAATCGGTCATTGTTTATTGTCCCATGACAAGCTAGGGTTAAATTGTGCGTTAGCAAGCAGCACGGTTTTAAGGACTGTTTATTTATTTTAAAATAAGTAAAAAGTGGCTGCTGTCATGCAGAAAATTGGGAGAGAAAGGAGATGAGTTCATCAAGTGGGTCTTGTATTTTGGAATTAGTGCTTCCATGACGATTACTTAAGGCCTGGCCTGCAGGCTGGTGACTACAGATGTATTGCGAAGCACCAAACCTGTTTTACCCACAGTATTATAACTAGCTTGTGTTTGGATGGTCTGGGAGAGTAATCTGAGTTTGTACCTAGAAGAAACTGGTGAGGAAAGCTAACCCATTGTGAATATAATTTGCTCAAAATGCAGACATAGACCAGACCTTTGGTGAGAGATGATGCAAAAAGACTAACCAGACTATTTACTGGAGTTATGCTTGCCTTCTGTGAGATTTATTTATTTCCTCTGGGGCTGAGGAGGAGCATGGTTTATTGAGGAAATTTTGATTTCACCAATTCAGTTTCCGTGCTTACATCAGTTGTTTCAAGTTCGTACTTCAGATTCTTTCAATGCTCCAATCAATGTATTTGGGAAGGGTTGAACAATTTCTAACTCTAAGTTATGTTGCAAAAGAGAATATGAAATCTGTTTTGCCACCATAGAGGGCTCCAGGTAGATGTGATAAATTACTTTCTGTTTAGAGGTCATTCAGCCCACTGAGACCATGCTAGCTTTTAGAAATCTCATTATTTTCTTTGTCTATAACTTATTTAGAAATTATTAACAGAAACTGAACATGCCCAGATCTCCATATATGCAGCCTATCACATGTTATAATATATAACACAGAACAGAAATAACAAATACTTACAGTCTTTCATCTTTCCATTATTAAAATTAGTTATTTCCACAGGATAGCTGATGAAATAGTTCATCAGCTATCCTGCGAAGTTATCAAGTTATCTATCACACTAAAATTATGCTTAGAGCATGATAAAACTAAAGGGCATATGGTCCAAAAAGGACTGAATCTAGAATACAGATAACAACATTACAAAAACGATAGGAGTCATATTGATGACAATCACCTCTCAACATAAGACCTGAGGAGCAGGTATACCTGTAGAGTATATGACCATAAGAGATAGGTGCAGTATTAGACCATTCAGTCTATCAAGTCTGCTCTACCATTTGAACATGACTGGTTTATTTTCCCTCTCAACCACACGCCCCTGCCTTCTCCCTGTTACCTTTGATGCTCTTACTATTCAAGAAACTATTAACAATTGTTTTAAATACACTCAATAACTTAACCTTCACAGACATGTGTGGCAATGAATTCCACAGATTCACCATTCTCTGGCTAGAGAAATTCTCCTCACCACTGTTCTAAAAGGCCATCCTGCTTTTCTCAGGCTCTGCCACCTGGTCTGAAACTCTCCCACTATGGAAACATCTTCTCCATGTCCATTCTGTCCAGGACTTTCAATATTTGGTATGTTTCAATGAGAACCACCCTCCATCACCCTAATCTTCTAAACTCTAGAGACTATGCTCCTCATATTGTATGTTAACCCTTTCATTCTCAGGATCATTCTTGTAAACCTCTTCTGGACCCTCTCCAATGCTAGCATATCCTTCCTTGGATATGGGGCCCAAAACTGCTCGCAATGATCCAAATGTCACCTGACCAAGGCCTTATAAATCCTCAGCCTTACATCCTTGCTTTTATATTCTAGTTCTTCAAAGTAATCATGTCTTAGTTCCACTTTTCTTTTAGCCGTTCTAATCCTTGATTTCTCCTGAAGCATTGTAGAAGATGCAAAGTATCCCATCAGGCTTGGCAGACAGAGCTCTTCCTGTCAAAGAGTTGGCTGAACTGAGGCTCTGGCTCAGGGACAATGGAGTGGGTGTGTAATTGCTGAAACATCAGGTCTGTTGAACGGTGCATAAAGAGTACAGATAGTGCCTATTCATCTGGTGGATGCATAAAGACATGACCTCTAGATCAGTGGTATTTGAAAGAAATAAAAAACATCCATAAATGGACATGTGGAGAAACACATAGCAGCAGGACTGGATTGGAGGAACAGAGAAGTTTTTGGAGGATTGAAAGAAACTGGAGAGTACATCAGGAGTGATAATTCAGAAGACCAACCATTACAAGGAAAAAGTAATTCCCACATCTGGGAAAATCCCTAATCACAAACCTGACCAGTTCACACTTTTATTGGTAATATCCCAGCACAGTATTAGAAAGTAAATGTAAAGTAACCCAATTATCCAAGGATTATTAAAGATCTTAAATAGCTGGCACCCGCCTGTAGTTGCTTCAGAAAAAAGGTCACATGTACACTTTATGGACTTGCCCTTGAAGCAATCTTGATCAATTAAAAATGTTTATAATCATTAACAAAAGAAAATCTGCAGATGCTGGAAATACAAGCAACACACGAATAGGAGCAGGAGTAGGCCATTTGGCCCGTTGAGCCTGCTCTGCCATTCATTAAGATCATGGCTGATCTGGCCATGGACTCATCTCCACCTACCTACCTTTTATCCATAACTCTTAATTCCTCTACTATTCAAAAGTCTATCCAACCTTGTCTTAAATATATTTACTGGGGTAGCCTCCACTACTTCATTGGACAGAGAATTCCACAGATTCACCACTCTCTGGGAAAAGCAGTTCCTCTTCATCACCATCCTAAATCTACTCCCCAGAATCTTGAGGCTGTGTCCCCTGGTTCGAGTTTGATCTACCAGTGGAAACAACTTTCTGCCTCTATCTTATCTATCTCTTTCATAATTTTATATGTTTCTATAAGATATCCTCTCATTCTTCTGAATTCCAGCGTGTATGTTACCAGGCAACTCAACTTCTTCTCATAGTCTAACCCGCTCATCTCTGGAATCAGCCTGGTGAACCTCCTCTACACCGTCACCAGGTTTGGATATGGCACCAAGTGCGGAGTGAGAGACACTGAAGCATGTCGATGGTTCACAGACTTTAATGAGAACAATGTTAAAGGGAAATGAAAACAATAAAGGCTTGGCCAAAACAGGGCTGTTAACTAAAACTCTCAAGTGGAAAACTAAGTCTAAACTGTGGCTGTAAAGAACAACTAAGAATAAAATGAATACCGCTAGTCTTCAGAGTCAGGTGACCTGACAGTGCAATTTCTCAGGCAAGATGGAATGGGGACAACAAGGCATTGCTGTGTCCAAGTCTCAAAAAGCACTACGACAACAGGTATGGAGTTAAATACCATCACACTGAAATAATAATTAGCTGACGTGCATATTCACGAGTGTGATTGCCAAATCCGTGGTTGTGACATGTACTGCCTCCAAAGCCAGTATATCCTTCCTCAAGTAAGGAAACCATAACTGCTGAACACACATAAAATGCTGGAGGAACTTAGCAGGCCAGGCAGCATCTATGGAAAAAAGTATGGTCGATATTTCAGGCTGGAAGCCTTTGGCAAGACTGGAAAAAAAAGATGAGGAGTAGATTTAAAATGTAGAGGGAGGGTAGAGAGAATCGCAAGGTGATTGGTGAATGCAGTAGGGGGAGGGGTGAAGTAAAAAGCTGTGAAGTTGATTGGTGAAAGAGATACAGGGCTGGAGAAGGAAGAATCTAATAGGAGAAGACTGAAGGCCATGGAAGTAAGAAAAGGTGGAGGGAGCCCCAGAGGGAGTTGATGGGCAGGCAAGGAGATAAGGTGAGAGAGGTAAAAGGGAATGGGGAATGGTGAAGGGAGGGGGGAGGGTATTACTGGAAGTTTGAGAAATCGATGTTTATGCCATCAGGTTGGTGGCTAACCAGATGGAATATAAGATGTTATTCCTCCAACCTGAGCATAGCCTCATCTCAATAGTAGAGGCCATGAATTAACATATTGGAATGGGAATGGGGAGTGGAATTAAAATGGGTGGACACTGGGAGAACCCAGTTTTTCTGGTGGGTGGAGCATAGGTGCTCGGCCAAGCAGTCTCCCAATGTATGTCGAGTCTCATTGATATGCAGGAGGCCACTCTGGGAGCACTGGACGCAGTATATGATCCCAGCAGACTCATAGGTGAAGTATCGCCTCACCTGGAAGGACTGTTTTGGGCCCTGAATGGTAATGAGGGAGGAGGTGAAGGGGCAGGTTGTTCCGCTTGCAAGAATAAGTGCCAGGAGGGAGATCAATGGGGAGGGATGAATGGACAAGGGAATCATATAGGGAAAGCAGAAAGTGGGAGGGGGTGGAAAAGATGTGCTTTGTGGTGGAATCCCATTGGAGATGGTGGAAGTTCCAGAGAAATATATGCTGGACTAATGTGTTGGAATTATGTGATGTTTGTAATCATTACATATAACAATTCCTTCTCACAGGTGTATAAACGCATTTAGCATGGGAGTGAAAGAGAATGTTAAATTAACAGCTTATAAAGATTATAGATTAAATGTTCAGAGTGCTTTGGTCTTGGGATCCAGTTATTCCATCATAAGGGAGAACAATAAATCTACAGTTGGATGATGAACACCCTGGAATATTTTGTATCATTACAGTTTGAAATTTTGTTATTTAGATAGACATATAAAACAGTGAAGGCATCAAGAACTTTGCAAGGTTCCAGCAGAAATTTCTCTCAACCTCCAGCCTTGGCTGAACCAAATTATATGTGGATTTTTTAGGTCTCTTAATGGCAAAAGTAATGGCAGTAGTGATGGCAATAGTGATATTGCAAATTATGGCAGATAAAGCAGTTCCTATGAACATCCCAAAGTTCAAAGCAAATTTATTAACAGAGTACATATATGTCATGATATGCAACTTTGAGATTAGTTTTCTTGTGGGGACACTCAATTAATCTATAGAATAATAATCATAACAGAATCAATGAAAGACATCCCAACACAGTTCAACACAGTTCAACCACAGTGCAGAAGACAACAACCTGTCCAAAAACAAAATGAAAGAAATAATAATAAAAAATAAATCAATCATCAATAAATATCAAGAACATAAGATGAAGAGTCTTTGAAAGTGAGTCCATTGGCTGCAGGAACATTTCAGTGATGGGGCAAGTGAAGTTAAGTGAGGTCATGAACTATGGTTCAAGAGCCTGATGGTTGAGGGGTACTAGCTGTTCCTGAACCTGGTGATATGAATCCTGAGGCTCCTGTACTTCATTACTGATGGCAGCAGTGAGAAGAGAACATGTCCTGGGTGATGGATGCTGCTTTCCTGTGACAGTGTTTCATGTAGATGTGCTCAATGGTTGGGAGGGCTTTACCCATAATAGACTAGGCCCTATCCATAACTTTATGTAGGATTTTCTATTCAAGGGTATTGGTGTTTCCAAGCCAGGCTGTGATGCAGCCAGTCAATTTACTCTCCACAACACATCTATAGAAATTTTAGATGTCATGCCAAATCTTTGCAAACTCCTAAGGAAGTGGAGGTGCTCTAATTGTGCCTCTTTGTAATTGCACTTATGTGCTAGGCCCAGGACAGGTCCTCGGAAATGATAACACCGAGGAATTTAAAGTTATTGACCTCTCCACGTCTGATCCTCTGTTGAGGACTAGCTCATGGACCTCTGATGTCTTTCTCCTGAAGTCAATAATCAGCTCTTATGTCTTGCTAATACTGAGTGAGAGGTTGTTGTTGTGGTCCAACTCAGTCAGAATTTCAATCTCCCTACTATATGCTGATTCATCACCACCTTTGATTCAGCCTACGACAGTGGTGTCGACAGCAAACTTAAATATGACATAGGAACTGCACAAAATTAATGACATTTGCAGTTGGACAGGAATATCAGAACACATTTGGCAAAAATTGAGCTTAGCGTGACTGTAGGTTTCAGGAAGTAAAGAGAAATAACAACTTGAGCCAGAGCTTGTGAATTTTATTTTGAAGTAGTGGTTACTATAGTTGGATGAGACTTCAATGAGGAAGCAGCTTATCACAATATATAATTACTATAGAACCGTAGAACATTACAGCACAGAAACAGGCCTTTTGGCCCTTCTTGGCTGTGCCGAACCATTTTTCTGCCTAGTCCCACTGACCTGCACTTGGGCCATATCCCTCCAAACCCCTCTCATCCATATACTTGTCCAAGTTTTTATTAAATGTCAAAAGTGAGCCCGCATTCACCACTTCATCTGGCAGCTCATGCCACACTCCCACCACTTTCTGTGTGAAGAAGCCCCCCCCCCCATGTTCCCCTTAAACTTTTCCCCCTTCACCCTTAACCCATGACTTCTGTTTTTTTTTCTCCCCTGGCCTCAGTGGAAAAAGCCTGCTTGCATTCACACTACCTATACCCATCATAATTTTATACACTTCTATCAAATCACCCCTCATTCTCCTACACTCCAGGGAGTAAAGTCCTAACCTATTCAACCTTTCTTTGTAATTCAATTTCTCAACTCCCGGCAACATCCTTGTAAACCTTCTCTGCACTCTTTCAACATCATTAATATCCTTCCTTTCGGTGATCAAAACTGCACACAATACTCCAAGTTCAGTCTCACCAATGTCTTATACAACCTCACCATAACATTCCAACTCTTATACTCAATACTTTGATTTATAAAGGCCAATGTACCAAAAGCTTTCTTTACAAACCTATCTCCTTGTGATGCCACTTTCAGGGAATTATGTATCTGTACTCCCAGATCCCTCTGTTTTACTGCACTCCTCAGTGTCCGATCATTTACCTCGCATGTTTTACCTTGGTTTGACCTTCCGAAGTGCAATACCTCATACTTGTCTGCATTAAACTCCATATGCCATTTTTCAGTCCATTCCTCCAACTGGTCCAAATCCCTCTGCAAGCTTTGAAAACCTTCCTCACTGTCCACTACACCTCCAATCTTTGTATCATCAGCAAATTTGCTGATCCAATTTACCACATTATCATCCAGATCATTGATATAGATGACAAATAACAATGGACCCAGCACTGATTCCTGTGGCACACCACTAGTCACAGGCCTCCACTCAGAGTAGCAATCCTCCACTACCACTCTCTGGCTTCTTCCATTGAGCCAATGTCTAATCCAATTTACTACCTCTCCATGTATACCTACATGAATCTTCCTAACTAACCTCCCATGCGGGACCTTGTCAAAGACCTTACTGAAGTCCATATATACAACATCCACTGCCTTCCCTTCATCCACTTCCCTGGTAACTTCCTTGAAAAACTTGGTTGGTTAAACATGACCTACCTAGATTGGTTAAACATGACCTACCTTGCACAGTCATGCTGACTTTTTCTAATAAGTCCCTGTCTATCCAAATACTTGTAGATCCTATCTCTTAGAATTCCTTCCAATAATTTACCTACTACCAATGTCAAACTTACTGGCCTTTAATTTCCTGGCTTACTTTTTGATCCTTTTTTTAAGCAACAGAACTACATGAGCTATCCTCCAGTCCTCTGGCACCTGACCCTGGATATCGACATTTTAAATATTTCTGCCAGGGCCCCTGCAATTTCAACACTAGTCTCCTTCAAGGTCTGAGGGAATACCCTGTCAGGTCCTGGGGATTTATCTACTCTGATTTGCCTCAAGACAGCAAGCACCTCCTCCTCTTTAATCTGTATAAATTCCATGATCTCCCTACTTGATTGCCTTGCTTCCATAGACTCCATTCCAGTTTCCTTAGTAAATACAGATGCAAAAAAAACCCATTTAATATCTCTCCCATTTCTTTTGGTTCCATACATAGCCTACCACTCTGATCTTCAAGAGGACTAATTTTATCCCTTACTATCCTTTTGCTCTTAACATACCTGTAGAAGCTCTTAGGATTATCCTTCACCCTGACTGCCCTGACATGTCTTCTTTTAGCCCTCCTGATTTCTTTCTTAAGTATTTTCTTACTCTTTTTATACTCCTCAAGCATCTTATTTCCTCCCTGTTGCCTATACATATTATACATTCTCTCTTCTTCCAATATCCCTCGAGAACCAAGGTTCCTTGTTCTTATTCATTTTGCCTTTAACCCTGACAGGAACATACAAACTCTGCACTCTCAAAATTTCTCCTTTGAAGGCCTTCCACTTATCGCTCACATCCTTGCCAGAGAACAACATGTCCTAATCTACACTTTTTAGATCCTTTCTCATTTCTTCAAATTTGGCCTTTTTACAGTTTAGAACTTCAACCCGAGGACCAGATCTATCTTTATCCATGATCATGTTGAAACCAATTGATTGCATCAAATTGGTTTCATTTTCAGAAGATTGGGATGATCGTGTATTGTAAAACCACTTAAGTCATCACACTGTCAAAAAATGTGTGTTTTGAGAATTTGCTGAAACATGAAGTTTTCTCATGTTGTACTGATGTTCTGAAGGAGAGACACCTCAGAAAGGGATGCGTCATTCAGCAGGAGTGAAGAAACTATCAGATGGATTAATCTCATACATATAATTGATCACTTGTTGCAGCATTCCATTTTTTGGTTGGATTTCACATATGCACATTTTCAGCACATTAAAGAAGAAGAGATGTGATACTTCTTTAAAAGATAAGGCTCTCTTATGAGAAGTAATTATGGTGCAATCAATGTCCTTTAATAGTTGAATGACAGCAGGAAATAAAATGAAAGTCTGCAAATGCTGGAAATCTAAATCAACACACACAAAACCCTTCTTCAGGACTGGAAAGAAAAGGGGAAGATGCCAGAATAAAAAGGTAGGGGGAGAGGAAGGAGGCGAGATAGAAAGTGATAGGTGAAGCCAGCTGGGTAGGACAGACACAGACAGACAGAAAGGCATACTTTATTGATCCCGAGGGGAAATTGGGTTTAGTTACAGCTGCACCAACCAAGAATAGTGAAGAAATATAGCAATATAAAACCATAAATAATTAAATAATAATAAGTTAATCATGCCAGGTGGAAATAAGTCCAGGACCAGCCTATTGGCTCAGGGTGTCTGACACTCTGAGGGAGGAGTTGTAAAGTTTGATGGCCACAGGTAGGAATGACTTTCTGTGATGCTCAGTGTTATATCTTGGTGGAATGAGTCTCTGGCTGAATGTACTCCTGCGCCTAACCTGTACATTATGGAGTGGATGGGTGTCATTGTCCAAGATGGCATGCAACTTGGACAGCATCCTCTTTTCAGACACCACTGTCAGGGAGTCCAGTTCCACCCCCATAACATCACTGGCCTTACGATGAGTTTGTTGATTCTGTTGGTGTCTGCTACCCTCAGCCTGCTGCCCCAGCACACAACAGCAAACATGATAGCACTGGCCACCACAGCCTCATAGAAGATCCTCAGCATCTTCCAGCAGATGTTAAAGGACATCTTTAGAGGTAAAGGGCTGAAAAGGAAGGAATATGATAAGAGAGGAGAGTGGAAGAAAGGGAAGGAGGCAGGGACCTAGCAGAAGGTGATAAGTAGGTGAAGAGGTAAGAGGCCAGAGTGGGTATTAGAAGAAGAGGAGAAGGGGAGGAAAAATTACCAGAGGGAGAAACCAATGTTCATACCATCAGGTTTGAGGATATGCGGACAGAATGTAAGGAGTTGCCCCTCTACCCTAAAGGTGGCTTTATCTTGGCATGAGGAGGCCATGAATCAACATGTTGGAACACGAATGGGAATGGGAATTAAAATGCTGGAAATAACATGGATTTGAAATAAAATGGCTTTGAACACAGAAACATATATTGAAGAAAGAAACAAGACTTGAATATTGTTTACATAGACAAAATGGAAGGAAAACATGGTAATCAATTACTAAGGTATGTTACCTTGCCAAAATCAAGTTGCCACCCAATGGCCATCCAATCATCCAGAGTTCAGTGGGAAACTGAATGCCATCTTGTTACTCCTTTCATGCTCTTTGTACAAAAACTTAGAGGGAGCCAGGTGAGGGCCAGATATCCAATTCAATTTGATGAAGCGATATTTAGTCTTGTTTACCAAACTTCTTACATTGTCCTTACAACTTACATTGGGTGTGTTGTGGATTGTGTGGAGGACTGTCAGAGGTTACAGCAGGACATTGATAGGATGCAAAACTGGACTGAGAAGTGGCAGATGGACTTCAACCCAGATAAGTGTGAGGTGGTTCATTTTGGTAGGTCAAATATAATAGCAGAATATAGTATTAATGGTAAGACTCTTGGCAGTGTGGAGGATCAGAGGGATCTTGGGGCCTGAGTCCATAGGACCCTCAAAGCTGCAGTACAGGTTGACTGTGTCGTTAAGAAGGCATACGGTGCATTGGCCTTCATCAACCATGGGACTGAGTTCAAGAGCCAAAAGGTAATGTTACAGCTCTATAGGACCCTGGTCAGACCTCACTTGGAGTTCTGTGCACAGTTCAGGTCATTTTGCTGCAGGAAGGACGTGGAAACTAGAAAGGTTGCAGAGGAAACTTACAAGGATGTTGCCTGGATTGGGGAGCATGCCTTATGAGAATAGGTTGAGTGAACTTGGCCTTTTCTCCTTGTAGCGACGAAGGATGAGAGGTGACCTGTTAGAGGTGTATAAGATGATGAGAGGCATTGATCTTGTGAATAGTCAGAGGCTTTTCCCCGGGGCTGAACTGGCTAGCATGGGAGGGCACAATTTTAAGGTGCTTGGCAGTAGGTACTGAGGAAATGGCAGAGGTAAGTTTTTTATGCAGAGAGTGGTGAGTGCATGGATTGGGCTGCCGGCAACGGTGGTGGAGGCAGATACGATAGGGTCTTTTAAAAGACTCCTGGATAGGTATATGGAGCTTAGAAAAATAGAGGGTTATGGGTAACCCGAGGCAACTTCTAAAGTAAGTACATGCTTGGTGTAGCATTGTGGGAGGAAGGGCCTGTATTGTGCTGTAGGTTTTCTATGTTTCTATGTCCAGTGAATTTTAGTGGGATTATGAAGGCCAGTTTAGTCATCATACATCCAGTAAGTGTAATAGCTCACGGAGGACCCCCATCACCGTGGACGTGCCCAGCTTTCATTGCTACCATCAAGAAGGAGGTACAGGAGTTTGAAGGCATGCACTCAGCGATTCAGGATCAGCTGCTTCCCCCTGCCATCAGATTTCTGAATGGACCTTGAACCCATGAACACTATCTCACCACTTTTTTTTGCACGACTTACTTAATTTAACTACTTACATGTATTTACTGCAATTCACAGTTTTTATTATTATGTATTGCATTGTATTGCTGCCACAAAAACAGCAAATTTCATGAAATATGCTGGTGATATTAAACCTCATTCTGATTCTGAATCTACAAGGAAACTCTTTCTGAGGTTCATTCCAATAGGCAGTAACTCTAACTCAGACCATTAGAAACTGACCAATCAAAAGGGTGAGAACAATTTCCATATGTTTGCATCATAATATATATGTGAATAATTCAGCAAGGTAAAAAATTTAAGTTCTTACAATCATCTTCTGGGCAACCTGGCGCCTGCGTACAATGTTCCTTTGGTCAACATCCTCTGGATAGATCATGAAACCACCTTTTTCACTTTTTTTGTCTTTTGCGTTTGTTTCTCATCCTGAATGTGATTCTGGAACTGCTGGAGCCTGTGTTCTGTTGTTTGGATATCATCTGGGTGCTTCAGCGTTCTGTAGTCTTGAGAGGATTCTGGGAGGCAGTGTGTGTGAATCTCTTAGCGGGCAGGCTGCAGAATGGGGTGCTAGCTGATATTTGGCTCCATTTCACTGATTAAAACTTCCATTGTTCACTGATTAAAGCGATGAGGGAGATTGAAACATCGAAGTGAGTGCAGAAGGTGAGCGCCAGCTGCATATCTTTTGGCCAGTTGTTCTGTACCGGAGAGGGGAGAGCCTACTAATGCGTCTGGGCCCGGAGTGTATTGTCCAGGTTTTTTCTGTGCTCTGGATGTGGACTATGGACTATAGACTCTATGTTCTGTGTTTTTACCTCCAATCTTCTAATTTTTTTTTGTCTGTGGAGGGGGATTTGGGGGTTAATGTGCCTGATCTGTTTTGTTCTTCTTTTCTGTGGGAGGAGGGATTTGGAGGTCGATGTGCCTGATCCATTTTTTTGTTTTTTGTGTGGGGAAAGGGATTTGGGGGAGGGTGTCAATGTGCCTGATCCACTTTGTTTTTTTGTGCAGGAAGAGAGATTAGGGGAATCAATGTGCCTGATTCATTTTGTTGTTCTTTTGTGTGGCAGGAGGGATTTAGGGGTCAATAAGCTTAACCCGTTTTGCTTCGTTTTTGTGCGGGAGGAGTGATTTGGGGTTGATGTATCTGATCTGTTTTCGTTTGTTTTTTTTTACATGGGAGAAAAGATTTGGGGTTGTTGTGGCTGTTCTGTCTTTGTTCGATTTTTTTACGCAGGAGGAAGGATTTTGGGGTTGTTGTGGCTGTTCTGTTTTCGTTCGATTTTTTATGTGGGAGAAAGGATTTGGGGAGGTTTGTTGATTGCGCTGCTTTTCTTTTCTTTCTTGGTTTCATGGCTACCCAGAGAAATGAAGAATTTCAGACTTGTATACCTTGATAATAAATGAACCTTTGAACCTTTGTCCAATTGTTTTTGTTAAATAGTCTCATCTTGTTTAGGGATTTGGGATTTCTTTATGCTTCATTTCCAGAGTTTTCTTCAACGAGAACTTGTCTCAATGGTGTTCATCTCGACACTGCCAAACCATGAGTGTCCTTCAATGACTTCATCCTGTCTCTCCAACTCAGTCTGAGCAGAGAATTTGCTGACTTTTGATCTTTAAAAACTTGCATAACAAAATAATAAAAATGAAACCACTCCAGATCATCTTCCACTTTTTTTTGAATGAGAATTTCCTTCTCCTGATGGTTCCAGATCAAATCCTAATTTCAATTTTGCAGAGAACTCTTGTGCTTCAGTTGCCACCAACAGGAACCTAAAAGCTTAGCATGTGATTTATATATTGGAGACATTTGATGTGAGAGTCACTGTTGAGAAGAATTATTTATTTAAGTAGCGTAAATCAACCAGCTGACTTACATGAATGGTTTTCATTTAGTGCTGCAGATTTGTATTATGTTAAATGTTAACAAGTAATTCATTTTCCTTGCATGTGGCTTTTAAAGTCTGCTGGAAGGTATTTCACTTCCTCTCTGGGAAATACTTCAGATTTTATTTATTAATGCATTTTATTGACTATAACAGATTCCAGTTTCAGTAACAATGACTGGCTTGTTGACTGGAATCTAGTTAAACATCATGAGCATTTTTTCCCCTTTTTGCCAGAGTAACATTCCATCTAGTACTGAAGCCAGAGATGGTTCAGCTGCGGCATTCCAAGTGAACACACATCTCACTTATTTTCATCATCATATCCTGTCCTTTGGCAGTAACGGCTTCATTTTCTCTGACAAAACGTAGAATGCTGGAAGTATGTAGTGGGTCAAGTAACATCTCTAGAGGCAAAGATTGTATGCTGACATTTTAAGTCAACACCCTGCATTAGGACTCAGTTAGTGGGCATAAGAAAATAAGAAATAGGAACAGGAGGAGGCCCTCTGGTCCATTGAGCCTGCTCCACCATTCAATTAGATCATGGCTGATCTAGCCATGGACTCAACTCCACCTACCTGCCATTTTTCCATAACCCTTAATTCCCCTACTATACAAAAGGAGCAGGTTAATTGAGTCAGTAGTGAGGAAGGCTAATGCAATGTTATCTAGTTTTCGTTGGATTCATTAGGACCTAACTTTCCACACCGGCCTAACATAGAATCATAGAGAAGTACAGCACAGAAACAGGCCTATATATAGTCAATGCTAACAACCAGTTAAACTGCTACTCCAAATGATCTGCACTGGTATCATAGCCCTCCATATCCCTACTATCCATGTACCTATCCAAACTTCTCTTAAGTGTTGAATACCAGTTTGCATGCACTACTTGTGCTGGCAGCTTGTTCCATACTCTCATGACCCTCTGAGTGAAGAAGTTTCCCCTCATGTTCCCCTTAAAATTCTCACTTTTCACCCTTAACCCATGACCTTTGGTTGTAGTTGGCTGGTGGCACAGTGACATCAGCGCCAGACTCCGGAACGGAGTTTCTGGGCTTCGAATCCAGTCGGGCCATTCCCGAGTATGCTTTCCATCCGTGCTGGGTTGAGTGTTGAGCTCGCAATTTGACCTTGTAAAATAAAGAAAAATACTGCAATATGTCTGTGTGAGGAGTGGCACTCCACACAGTCTTTCGTTCTGCATCTTGTAAGGCATGTAAATGCCTGACACTGGCCTCTCAAGCCTGAGTCAAAGTCATCATCATCATCATCTATTTGCAGTCGCTCCCAACCTCAGTGGAAAAAGCCTGCTTGCATTTATCCTATCTATACCACTCATAATTTTATATACCTCTATCAAATCTCTCAGTCTTCTATGTTCTAAAGACTACAGTCCTAACCTATTCAACCTTTCCTCAGAACTAGGGTCCTCCAGTCCTGGCAACATCCCTGTAAATTTTCTCTGCACTCTTTCAAACTTGTTTACATCTTTATATGGGACCATGTAAAAGGCCTTGTTAAAATTCAAATAAAGAACATCCACCGCGCTGTCATCACCTATCTCTCAATCACCTCTTCAGAAAACACAAGGTTCATTAAGCATGAATTTCCACATACAGAGCCATATTAACTCCTCCTAACCAGATTCTATTGTTAGAGCTTGTAACTCAGAATTTCCCTCCAGCAACTTCCCCACTACTAATGTCAGGTTGACCATCTGAAGTTCTCTGGCCTGTACTTGTTACCCTTTTTAAACAACAGAAAAACATTAACCACCTTTCAGTCTTAAGGAAATTCATCTATGGCTACTGATGAAGCAAATATCTCTGCAAGAGCCTCCACAATTTTTTTCTGTAGCCTCTCACAAAGTCCAAGTATTTGTCCACTTTAATGTGCTGTAATACCTCCTCTCTGGTAATGTGTGTATTCTCCATCCATCTCCCCTTCTCTTTTCTCTTGAGCAACCATGATTTTTCTTCTTAGTTTACACTGAGGAGAAATATTTGTTAAAAACCCCACCTATCTCCTGTGGTTCGAGACATAAGAGGCCCTGATGATCTCTACGAGCACCTATTCTCTCCCTAACCTCCCTTTAACTCTTAGTATAGCACGAGAACCTCTTGGGAGTTTCCTCAAGCTTTCCTGCCATACCCACCTCTTACCCTCTCCTTGTCCTCCTGATTTCCCTCTTAAGAGTATTCATAATCTTTTTATAGCCATTGAGGGATTCACTCAATCCTGTCCACCTAAACCTGATGTATACTTCCTCTATTTTCTTAATCAGAGCTTCAATATCTCTCCTCAACCAAGGTTCCCAAAACTTGCCAGGTTTACCCTTCACCCTAACAGGAACATATTGCTCGTAGACTCTTGATAAAACATTTTCAAAGCCTCTCACTTGCTATTTATTCCTTTCCCTTCAACTAGGCTCTCACAATTGACCTCTGCTGGATCCTGCCTAATCCCCCCCCCCCCCCCCCAGATTAGTCCTGCAACAGTTTGGTACCTTAACCTTCCCTGTAGACCTATCCGATCCTTTTCCAAAACTGTTAAAACTAATAGAATTATGGTTACTAGAGCTAAAGTGCTCCCTGACTGTCACTTTAATTACCTGCCCTGCCTCTTTCCATAAGAGGAGGTTCAATACTGCATTTCCTCAAGTTGGGCCCTTTATAGATTGACTCAAAAGTTCAAAGTACATTTATTATCAAAGTATGTATACATTATACAACCTTAAGATTTGCCTCCTGACAGGCAACCACAAAGTAAGAAACCCAAAAGAACCCACTAATGAAAAAGAAGACCAACAAACCCCAATGTTCAGAGAGGGCGAAAGAAACTGAGGAAACCTTCTGGACATGTTTCACAAATTCCACCTTGTCCAGCTTTAAATATTCTTCGTGGTCCAGTGAATACCAGGAAACATAAATTCTCCCACTAATAAATCCCTATTATTCTTACAACCAGGAGCAAGTGGCAGTATCTACACACCTGCTGTCATGCCTGTGGCAGCTGTATCCTGGAGGACTGATCTGCCAGTCCTGCCTTTCTCGCAGAATGTTTCTGTTATGGCTCTCACAATGAGTCCTCAGAGTCAATGCATGCTCTTAAGTTTGTTCGCCTCAAGCATTGAAATAAATGTAGTTCACTGAATATTTCTTTCTCTGCTTTTACTGTGCCCCTATCTGTCCTGATTATCAGACTTGCTTTCCCATGATTTGTTCCTTTTCAAAGATCTGGCCTCCTAAACCCACCAGTCCAGTTTAAACCCCTATGTAAAACTAACAAGTTTCCCTGCAAGAATATTGGTCCTTCTCTGGTTCAACTGCAACCCATCCCACTTGAACAGATTACCTCTAACCTAGGAGAGATCCCATTAGAACAAGAACTTGAATCCCTGCCCCCGCATCAGGTCCTCAACTGAAAATTCATCTGGCTTTTCCTTCTACTTCTGACCTCACATAGCACCAGGAGTAATCCAGAGATCACTACCCTCAAGGTCCTGCTTCCTAACTTATTACCTAAGTCCCTATACTTATTCTGCAGAACCTGAGATACCCTTGACCCTGGCACCTAGCACAAATCACACCATCTTGGCATCTCTTATGTGGCTCAGGATCTTCTGTCTGACCCCTCACGATGAAGTGTCCTATCACCTTTTTCTTCTGAGCCTTAAGCTTTCAAAGTGCTAGATACCTGACTACTGCTAATCACCCCTGAAGGAATATTATTCCATCCCCAGACAGACTCCTATACCTGTTAGTGAGGGGACAGGACACAGCGCAATCCTCCACTGACTTCATACCAACCTCAGTTTTCCTGATAGTCACCCATTATCTGGAGCCTGTTCCTTGGGTGTGACGATCTCAATAAAAGTCTCAACTATGAAGCTCTACATTTCCCAGATAGTTCAGAGCACAGAGTTCCTTGTCCCCCGTGTCAGGAGCTGGGTGCACTTCCCATAGCTGTAGTCATCAGGGAGTATGTGAGGTCTCTGTAATAAAGGTAACTATCAATAACCTCATTATTGTTGTTATTATTCTTATCATTGTTGATAATTATCTGGGCTGAAGTTTGTATAACAAAATGGAAATAATGTTTTAACTTAACATAGAAACATAGAAAACCTACAGCACAATACAGGCCTCTCAGCCCACAAAGCTGTGCCAAACATGTACTTACTTTAGAAATTACCTCAGGTTACTCATAGCCCTCTATTTTTCTAAGCTCCGTGTACCAATCCAGGAGTCTCTTAAAAGACCCTATCGTTTCTGCCTCTACTACCTTCCCCAGCAAGCCATTCCACGCAATCACCACTCTCTAGTAAACAACTTACCCCTGACATCCCTTCTGTACCTTCTTCCAAGTACCTTAAAATTGTGCCCTCTCGTGTTAGCCATTTCAGCCCCAGGAAAAAACCTCTGACTATCTACATGATCAATTCCTCTCTATCAGGTCACCTCTCATCCTCCGCTGCTCCCAGGAGAAAAGCCCAAGTTCACTCAACCTGTTTTCATAAAGCATACTCTCCAATCCAGGCAACATCCTTGTAACTCTCCTCTGCACCCTTTCTATATTTTCCACATCCTTCCTGCAGTGAGGTGACCAAAACTGAGCACAGTTTTGACCAAGTGGGGTCTGACCAGGTTCTATATAGCTGTAACATTACCTCTCAGCTCTTGAATTCAATCCCACAGTTGATGAAGACCAATTAGTACTAAATTCTGCCATCATATTTGACCTACCGAAGGAGCCACCTCACACTTATCTGGGTTGAACTCCATCTGTCACTTCTCAGCCCATTTTGCATCGTATCAATGTCCCACTGTAATTTCTGACAGCCGTATACACTATCCACAACACCTCCAACCTTTGTGTCATCAGCAAATTTACTAACCCATCCCTCCACTTCCTCATCCAGGTAATTTATGAAAATCACGAAGAGAAGGGGTCCCAGAACAGATCCCTGAGGCACTCCACTGGTCACCAACCTCCATGCAGATATGACACATCTACAACCACTCTTTGCCTTCTGTGGGCAAGGCAGTTCTGGATCCACAAAGCTAGGTCCCCTTGGATCTCATGCCTCCTTACTTTCTCAATAAGACTTGCATGGGGTACCTTATCAAATGCCTTGCTGAAATCCATATACACAACATCTACTGCTCTTCCTTCATCAGTGTGTTTAGTCAAATCCTCAAAAAATTAAATCAGGCTCGTCAGGCACGACCTGCCTTTTACAAAGCCATGCTGACTATTCCTAATCAAGTTATACTTCTCTTAATGTTCATAAATCCTGCCTCTCAGGATCCTTTCCATCAACTTACCAACCACTGAAGTAAGACTGACTGGTCTATAATTTCCTGGGCTATCTCTACTCCCATTCTTGTACAACATCTGCAACCCTCCAATCCTCTGGAATCTCCCCCGTCATTGCCAGAGGCTCAGCAATCTTCTCTCTCGCCTCCCACAGTTGCCTGGGGTACATCTCGTCCAGTTCTGGAGTCTTATCCAACTAGATTCTTTCTAAAAGCTCCTGCACATTCTCTTTCTTAATGTCTATATGCTCAAGCTTTTCAATCCACTGTAAATCATTCCTACAATCACTAATACCTTTTTTTGTAGTGAATACTGAAGCAAAGTATTTATTAAGTACCTCTGCTAACTCCTCCGGTTCCATACACAGTTTTCCACTGTCACACTTGATTGGTTTTATTCTCTTACATCTTAATCTCTTGCTCTTCACATACTTGTAGAATGCCTTAGGGTTTTCTTTAATCCTGCCCGCCAAGGCCTTCTCATGGTCCCTTCTGGCTCTTCTAATTTCATTCTTAAGCTCCTTCCTGCTAGCCTTGTAATCTTCTAGATCTCTATCATTACCTAGTTTTTTGAACCTTTTATAAGCTTTTCTTTTCTTCTTGACTAGATTTTCAGCAGCCTTTGTACACCCTGGTTTCTGTACCCTATCATCCTTTCCCTGTCTAATTTGAATGTAGCTATGCAGAATGATACGCAAATATCTCCTGAACATTTGCCACATTTCTGCTGTATATTTCCCTGAGAACATCTGTTCCCAATTTATGTTTCCAAGTTCCTGCCTGATAGCTTCATATTTCCCCTTACTCCAATTAAACACTTTCCTAACTTATCTGTTCCTATCCCTCTCCAATGCTATGGTAAGGGAGATAGAATTGTGTTCACTATCTCCAAAATGGTCTCCCACTGAGAGACCTGACACCTGCTCAGGCTAATTTCGAAATACCAGATCAAGTACAGCCTCTCCTCTTGTAAGCTTATCTACATATTGTGTCAGGAAATCTTACTGAACACACCTAATAAACTCCACCTCATCTAAACCCCTTGTTCTAGGGAGATGGCAATCAATATTTGGAGAATTAAAATCTCCCACCACGATAACTCTGTTATTATTAATCCTTTCCAGAATCTGTCTCCCTATCTGCTCCCCTATGTTCCTGTTACTATTGGGTGGTCTACTAAAAAATACCCAGTAGAATTATTGACCCCTTCCTGTTCCTAACTTCTACCTACATACAATCCCTCCATGACTTCCTCCTTTTCTGCAGCCGTGACACTATCTCTGATCAACAGTGCCACATCCCCACCTCTTTTGCCTCCCCCCTGTCCTTTCTGAAACATCTAAAGCCTGGCACTCTAAGTAACCATTCCCTCCCCTGAACCATCCACATCTCTGTACTGGCCACAACATCATAGCTCCAAGTACTGATCCACACTCTAAGCTCAAGCATTGACTTTGCTTTTTTCCATAGATGCTGCCTGACCTGCTGAGTTCCTCCAGCCTTTTGTGTGTGTTGCTCGGATTTCCACCATCTGCAGATTTTCTGTTGGTTGTAACTGTTTCTGAACCTGCTGGTGTGAGTTCTCAGTTTTCTGTGTCTTCTTCCTGATGGCAGCAGTGAGAAGAGAGCTTGTCCTGGGTGGTGGAGTTTCCTAGTGATGGATACTACCCATCATGTGACAGCATTTCATGTGGATATGCATAATGGTGAGGAGGGCTTTACCTGTGATGGACTGGCCTATCCACTGCATTTTTTGGATTATCCGTTCTAGGGTATGGGTGTTTCCATACCAGGCAGTCAATATATTCACCACTGCACATCTGTGGTTTACTATAATATTGGATGGCATAGTTCAAAGCTGCTTGATGGTCAAAAGATAAACAATTTTGAGTTGTTGGTTCTTGCCTTGACTGCGGGTTTTCTGTTATTGTCCATAGAAGGAGAAATGCATTAATACCGAAGATGCCTTATTGCATAAACCTTTCTAATGTATGTGCAGTCATGTGCCTTTCATGCTATTTCATGGTTTCATTACCCCTTTCAACAAAACAGCTGTTCTTTTGCATCACTGGTTTGTCTGTTCCTGTTCCTGTTCCCCTTTTGAGATATTTTCTTTCAGCACATGATGGATGAGTTTAAGGAACCAGGTGGTAATCTATCACAAAAAGAAAAATATCTGTAGCTGTGGTATCTGTAGAGAAGCAGTGAATGTTTCAGCCACCCTCCATGGCCTCTATCTATACTTCTCACCTCACTGGTAAAGCAGCCAACATAATTAAAGTTATTTTCTCACCCCCATCATCAGGCATTTGTTTATTATGTGCCGTGTCACATAACGTAGATGATCATTGTCTTTCTATGACTGTGATTGTTCTTGGCAAATTTTTCTACAGAAGTGGTTTGCTACTGTCTTCTTCTGGGCAGAATCTTTATAAGATGGGTGACTCCAGCCATTATCAATACCCTTCAGAGATTATCTGCCTAGTGTCAGTGGTTGCATGACCAGGACTTGTTATGTGCACCGGCTGCTCATACAACCATCCACTACCTGCTCCCATGGCTTCATGTTGCCCTGATCTTGGTGTTGGGGGGGGGGGGGGGGAAGGCTAAGCCAGTGCTACACCTTGCCCAAGGGTGACCTGCAGGCTAGCAGGGGGAACGGGTGCCTTACAGCTCCTTTGGTAGAGACGCATCTCCACCTTACCACCCATTACCATGAGGCAGAAGACACAAAAGCATGAATACACATAATAATAATAATTATAATTATAATTACTTACACAGACACAATTAAGTGACAAACATCTTTCTCCAAAATCTTGCTTTAAAATACAAACCCACAAAAGAATTCATTCTTTACTATAAATACAACCCTGATCCAGTTTTAGAGTCAGAATCCTACAAATTATATTATGACCAATCTGTTATTACAAATAGGGCAATATTTTAAAACTGCCTAGATATACTAATACAGGATAATCAAGCAAGAACAGCTTACTTAAAAGATACAGCAATTTCAAACACACATAACTTACATAAATCAATGTGAAAAACACCAGAAATATGCTGAATTAAAAGAAGAAATTGAAAGCTTTGGAACATGAACTTAATTGTCCAGACAGTGATATCTAGAACTGGCACTACATCCCAAGGGCATACAAAATAGCAGTAAGCAATTAGGATGACACAGCAATATCCGTGTAAATCTTCAGAAAGCTATAATACTGAACGCCATTAGAATAGTCCGAAAGTTCCTAGTATATTGAGAGATGAGTGTGCTAGTTTTACTAGCTTGAGTTGAGAGAAAAATAAATGATAATAACATTAACTTTATTTATATAGATGTAGGCTGAAAATGCTTTACATAGATTGTAAAAATAAATTGGGGCATAACAGTAACGTAGTGGTTCATACACCATGACTCCTGTTCAATTCCTGTCGCTGCCTGTAAAGAGTTTGTACGTTCTCCCTGTGACCACATGGGTTTCCTCCAGCAGCTCTAGTTTCCTCCCACAGCCTAAAGATATATGGGTTGGTAGGTCAATTAGTCATTGTAAGTTATGTATTCATTTGTTGAGGTACAGTGTGGAATCAGCTCTTTGAACCATGCCACTGTATCTCAACAAATAAATACATAAATAAATAAAAATGTGAGAATAAATTAAAAATCATAAGTAAAGACAAATATTTAAATATTGCAAAAGACGTAGGCTCATGTAAAAACAATTCTGTAAAGTGAAGGTGCTTTCAAAAATAATGAAGAGAGATGTTTCTAAGCATCTCAAAATTACTATAAAGAACAGTAAAGATAATAAGCAATAAAAAAATTTAAATCAAATCAATATTTAGTCTGACCACCCTTTTCCTTTAAAACTGCATCAATTCTCTTAGGTACACTGTTGTGCAGTTTTATAAGAAAATCGGCTGGTAGGTTGTTCTAAGCATCTTGGAGAGCTCGCCACAGTTCTTCTGTAGACACTTTGGCTGTCTCGCTTGCGTCTGTCTCTCCAGGTAATCCCAGAGAGACTCGATGATGTTGAGCTCAGGGCTCTGTGGAGGCTGTACCATCTGAAACCATATCAAATGTCTAGCATGCCTAAGACTTTTGCATAGTTCTATAATTGGAATAAAATGTAATTGAATATACCAAATTATATAAATGTGATTGGCATCAATAAGTTAAAAACACATAAAAATGTGGGTTTTTAGAAGTATTTTGAAACATTCCACAGTACTAACCTGGCATATCTCAGTCAGTAGAGAATTCCAGATATTTGGTGTATAAGAGCAAATGGCTGCATCTTATATGCTTGGCTCTAGGAAACTCTAAGCAAACCAGTATTCATGGATCTAAACAACACACACAAGATGCTAAAGGAACTCATCAGGCTAGGCAGTATCTATGGAAAAGAGTACAGTTGATGTTTCGGGCCAAGACCATTCGCCTAAAATGTTGGCAGTTCTCTTTTCCACAGATGCTGCCTGGCCTGTTGAGTTCCTCCAGCCTTTTGTGTGTGTTGCTTGGATTTCCAGCATCTGCAGATTTTCTCTTGTTTGTTCATGGATCTATAGTTATGATTAGGGATGTAAAGGGATAGACAGTCCAAAATATACAGAGGATTTAGATTATTCAGAGCCAATTATACAATTAAGAGTATTTTAACATTGATCCTAAAGGACACAAGCAGCCAGTGTAATGATGCCAAAACAGTTGAAATGTGCACAAATTTTCTTTTTTTTGGTTGTGATTCTTGCTGCTGCATTCTGAACAAGCTGCAGCCGGTTTATATCTATCTTAGGCAGTGCTGAAAGAGTGCTGAAAATTGGTCTAATCAGCTAAATACAAAAGTGTGTTTCATTTTTCTGTATTTTGAGACAATATAAGAAATCAAACTCTTTCAACATTCCTTAAATGAAAGAACACAGTCTTAGCAATATGGTTAATATGTTATTTGAAATTTAACAGAGTCAATAATATTTAAATTCTTTCCTTAGGGCTTGGTTTGTACGGGGAGATGATTAAGTTTATTTCCAAGAATCACACTTCTTTTTATTACTAGTAAAAACCAAAATGCCTGTGTTTTTCACTTATTTGGTTTAAGAAAATTTGAATTCATCCAGTCTGTGATGCTAATAAAACAACGGACCAAGGGGTTTAGAGCCTCAGGGTCACCTGACCTAATAGACAAATATAGCCCAGAGTCATATGCATTGCTGTGGTAATTTACTCAACATCATGAAGTCAAAAGAAATTATATTTGACTTCAGGAAGGCAAGAGGTCCCAAACAAGCCCCACTATTCACAAATGGTGAGGTTGAGAAATCCACTCCAGTTTCAAGTTTTTGGGATGAAAATCACCGAGGAGTTCTCTTGCTCCGTCGACACAAACTTGATAAGAACGAAGGCACAACAGCAAATATAGTCCCTGAGGTGCTGAAGGAGAATCAGCTCTAAAAATTTCTGGCCAACTTTTATCGATATGTCAATAGAGAGCATACTGTCATACGGAATGGGAATGTGATACTCCGGCTGTAGTAAGATAGATCACGAAGCACTTCAAAGGGCGATTAGGACAGTTTAGCACATCAATAGGACTCAACTACTGGACTTGGAAATAACCTACAACTCTGCATGCCTACGGCGCGCTCGTGACATCACTAAAGCCCCATCCCATTCCGGACACTTGTCCGTTCAATCTCTTGCTATCTGGTAGGAGATACTGAAACATCCTAGCCAAGACCGTAAGACTGAAAAACAGCTTCTTCCCGAGGGCTGTTGTGCAGTTGAATGATGCTACACCCTGATTTGCCAATGGCGTTTGAGTGTTACGGACTATCAAAGAGTCACTTACTTTTTGCATGTAAATATGGGATTAAAAAAATTAAGCCGTATCGTTTGCATTGTAAATATCTGTTTTGCACGGACTGGAGTAGCACCGCAATCTCGTTTTGAGTAATGAAAACAAAGTTCTGTTCTACTCTATTAATCTGATATTAATAGATATAAATAATCTGATGAAATGGCGGCATTTAGATGAGAACAACAGCGGACCAAGAATTGATCCTTGCGGATCCAAACAATATCATAGATTTTAGACGCTCAATGACCACGAGTTGATCAAGAATTTCCTTTACACGCCATCAGGCTCAAAGACAGATTCTATGCAGATTATTGAAGAGTCCTCTAGTTCAATGACCTCACCACTATCTACCTTGTTATGACTTCGCACCTTATTGTCTAACTGCATTGCTTTTTCTGTAATTATAACTCGTTATTATACACCCTGTTATTTCTTTCTGGGCGGCAGGGTGAAAATACGCCTCTACCAAAGAGGTGTAAAGCACTCTGTGATTAATTTAAGGTTAACCCTATTTCTCCAGAGATCCTGCCTAACTTACTGTATATCTCCATGAATTTCTACCTTTAATTTCATTTGATTCTTAACTTATTCACGTGGCTGTAGCACTTGTTGCCTTGTTATAATTATCCTTAGGAAGTTGATGGTGAGTTGGCTTTGTGCACAAGGTTCGCAACGAGACGTTGGGGAAAAAAGACAGTATAGAAGACAAATAAATGCACAGATAAAACACGAGGAAATCTGCAGATGCTGGAAATTCAAACAACAACACATACAAAATGCGGGTAGAACACAGCAGGCTAGGCAGCATCTATAGGGAGAAGCGATATCGACGTTTCGGGCCGAGACCCTTCGTCAGGACTAACCGAAAGGAAAGATAGTAAGAGATTTGAAAGTAGAGGGGGAGGGAGAAAACCGAAAGGAAAGATAGTAAGAGATTTGAAAGTAGAGGGGGAGGGAGAAAACCGAAAGGAAAGATAGTAAGAGATTACCCAGAGGCCATTTTACCAGCCAGTCGAGTGGCAGCAACTCAATGCCGACATGATGAAGAGGTTCAGTTGTTGTTCAGACCAATAATCAGAAAGCTGAAGAAAAATATTCTAAGTGACTTTGACCGTGGAATGATTGTTGGTGCCAGTTGGGGTGTTTCGTGCATCTCTGAAATTGCTGATCTCCTGGTATTTTCACACAAAACAGTATCTAAAGTTTACAGAGGGTAATGAAAAAGAAAACAAAAAAAAAATCCAGCGAACGGCAGTTCTTTGGGCAAAACGCCTTGTTAATGAGAGAGGTCAGAGTTGAATAGCCAGACTGGTTCAATCTGACAGGAAGGCGACAGTAACTCCAATAAACACTCGTTATAACTGTATTGTGTAGTAAAGCATCTCCGGATGTACAGCACGTCGAACCTTGAAGTGGATGGGCTACAGTAGCAGAAGACCACAAGCAATTACTTAGAATTAGGAATAATGTGCCTATTTCTGTAGTCTGTTGTCTAACTTTTGTACTTACCTATAATAAAACCCCCTGAGGGTCACAGTGGCTTGGAGCGGTCGCTGATGTTGATTTCCACTAATTATACCGTAATTAGCAATCCCAGGACAAAATCTCATATGTAATCTCTGCAATGTGCGATCAGTGGTTAGGGCGAGGAAATAGCTCGCATTGGAGAATTAATTTTCGCCGGGTTTCTCGCTTGTTGACGCCTTAAGTACGTACGTATGGCTGATTTAGCTGTCAATTAAAGATCTAGGCTCTGTTTGGTGAGTCAGTTTGACTTTTAATTCATGCCACTAGTCTATCGGTAATACTTGGATTTCTGCTTCAGGCGTTGATTTAAGCATTTGCAGATAGTGAACACATAGGAGGACTACTTTGTGTTAACAAAAGAACAAGATTTAAAGATAAATTATAAGAAGTTTTATTCTTGTTTGAGTGAACGGAAGTTTGGAGAACGGACTGTTACTACAACTTGAGTTTCGAAACTTCCACAAAACTTTTTGAAAGATGCTTCCAGGCACAAAGTTTCTGTGGATTTGGACGATGATTCCTTATAGTTTCAGTCTGGAATTCAAACACCACAACGCGGAAGAACTGGAATCGTTTTTACATCGGATCAACTCAAACTACTCGTCAATTACACACTTGTATAGCATTGGCAAATCCGTCGAAGGTAAGTATGGTTTAGAAGACATGAGCTATCATGAGAGGATGGATAAACTTGGGTTGTTTTCTCTGGAACGCCGGAGGCTGAAGGCATATCTGACAGAGGTTTACAGGATTATGAGAGGCATAGACAGAGTGGACAGAGAGTATCTGTTTCCCAGGGTAGAAATGTCTTAATACCAGAGGGCATGCATTGAAGGTGAGAAGGTGAGAGGGTTCGGGTCAAAGGAGATGTGAGGGATAAATTTTTTTACTCAGAGAGTGATGGATGTTTGGAATGCGCTGGCTGGTATGGTGGTAGTGACAAATACATTAGAGGCTTTTATGATACGTTTGGATAGGCACATGGATGTTAGGAAGATGGTATGGACATTGAGTAGGTAGGAGGGATTAGTGTTTAAGTGCTTTTGATTAGCTTTTTAGCTGGTTTTGCACAACATCATGGGCCGAATGGCCCGCTCCTGTGCTGATGTTCGGTGTAAGGGTGTGTATGAAAGAGTGCATCATCCGCGCATGGAAATACTAACTTACTGTATCCGTGTTTTAGTTTTACATGACTAATGTGAAATATACGCAGATAAACAATGATCGGAACATTTAGCTCAGTGCTGTAATGTACGCCTGTAATAGGGTCAGTTCTCCTATGTACTATCTTTTTAACAGCCCGGGATGTCCAACCTCAGCCCTGTATTTTTGTAGCTAACCTCCGATTCCTGTACACGTACAACTGAATACGTTGTATAAAAATGTTTTCGATCTGAAATTGTTGCAAATTGATCTGTTTAAATACGTCGCTTAAAATTAAGATTTTATATTCTGTGCGTTTATTTTGCTCCAGTGAGTTTTGAGCACAGGGAGTTAGGACGATGCTCTCCCTGAGTTTAACACACAAAATGCTGGAGGAATTCAGCAGGGCAGACAGCATCAATGGAAAAAATACAGTCGACGTTTCGGGACGAGACCCTTAAGCAAGACTGGAGAGGAAAAAAAGACGAGTAGACATAAAAAGATGAGGGGAGGGGAGAAAGAAATGCAAGGTGAGAGGTGAAACCGGGAGGAGAATGGGTGAAGTAAAGAGCTGGGAAGTTGACTGGTGAAAGAGATACAGGGCTGGAGAAGGGGTAGTCTGGGAGAGGACAGAAAGTCATGGAAGAAAGAAAAGGGAGAGGAGCACCAGAGGGAGGCGTTGGGTAGACAAGGAGATAAAGTGAGAGGGAAAAGGGAATGGGGACTGGTGAAGTGTGGGGGGGGGGGGGGTCATTACCGGAAACTGGAGAAATCGATGCTCATGCCATCAGACTGGAGGTTCCTCCAACCCGAGTGTGGCCTCATTTCGATATGTCAAGTAATATCCCCCCACATCAAAATGTACCCACTAATAGTTACATTTCCCCACGGAGGAAGGCGGGTTAAGACTCTACCTACCCTTAGTCTCTAAGAATTTTGAATACTTCACCCCTTCAGCCTTCAGTGCCCCAGGGTAAGCAATCCAAGTGTGTCCAAGCTCTCCTAAAAGCTACTAATCTCTTATCCAAGCAATACTGTACCCTAGTAAGCCGATATTCTCTCTGAAGCCTTCACATCTCTTCAATAGTGTGGCGACCAGAATTGCGTGGGTTACCTGAAAGTTTTACCAAAGTTTTACCCAAAGTTTTACATAACAACAACATGACTTCCTTAATCGTATACAGTACTCACTGCCCGGACCCATGAAGGTTCATCATTCATTACGTGCTGTATCTTACGACGTGGGCGATCATGGTCTTTCCGTGACCATGATTGTTCTTGGCAATTTTTTTCTACAGAAGTGATTTACTATTGTCTCTCCTGGGTAGTGCCTTTACAAGACGGGTGATCCCAACCGTTGTCAATACTCTTCAGAGATTGTCTGGCGTCAGTGGTCGCATAACTAGGACTTGTGATATGCACTAGTTGCTCATATGAGCATCCATCACCTGCTCCCATGGCTTCGCGTGACTCTGATGAGGGGGTGGCTAATTAGGTGCTACACCTTGCCCAAGGTGACCTCCAGGCTAATGCCACCTCCTTCGGCATCTCCACCCCGCTATCCAAAGGTAAGTATACTTTTTGCCTTTACCACCCTACCAGGGAGCTTTGGACGTGCACCTCAAGATCTCTGTCTATCAATGCTCCTAAAGATCCTTCTATTTATTGACTGCCTCATCTTTACAAAGACCAGGAGCTGGACGGTTGACAGACGATATTTGGGAGCATTGAACATGTCCGCATTACCACACCCGGCTATGAATCCTACTTAAAGAAAACTAAGCTCGGCGGAACCGTTTCTATTGACAGGAGAAGGGGCAATGACGGGTTACTGACCCTTAAAGTCAGTCGATTCGGCCAACTGGAGCTCGTCAGCCGTGATTGGCAGCTCATCTAGGAGAAAGACAATTCTGATCTCAAAACTCCGCTGCCTTGCGGCTATACCCACTCATGGGGAAGGCTTCGGGAGGCTGGGAGTTTGGGGGAAAAATCCGGAGCTGGAGTCCCTAAGACTGACTGGAAACTCCTGCGACACTGCTGGTACAAAAGTGCATTGGTTTCTGCCGTTCTGCTCGGTGGGCAACAGCTTGCTCTCCATATTGTACTGACCAGGCTTGCGTTTCTAGACAGCTAGGACACAACATTCATGGTCGACCTGGACCGACGGAGGCTTCACTCACTCACTCACTCACTCACTCACTCACTCACTCACTCATTCTTACAAAATGCAACGCCTCGACATTCAATTGGATTACCACAGGCAGATATGCTCCACTATCAATATCACAATTAATTCAGAAAATTATCAAGATTGGCTACATAAGTACCGTTCAGACCTTGAGCTGATTTCAGCCCATTCCCTTTAAGGCATGTCAGAGATTCGATGGATTATTCTAATCTTAACCACTCTTCAGAAACAAGGCATCATCCAGGTCAACAGCAGCCTAACGGCGCACCGCGCTCCACTTTGTGCAGTCATTGCACCATCATTCTCTAAGTTTGAGGAAGGACATTATTGCTATTGAGCGAATGCAGCGTAGTTTCACAAGGTTAATTCCCGCAATGGTGGAACTGTCATATGTTGAAAGATTGGAGCGACTGGGCTTGTATACACTGGAATTTAGAAGGATGAGCGGGGATCTGATTGAAACATATAAGATTATTCAGGGTTTGGACACGCTGGAGGCAGGAAGCATGTTCCCACTGATGGGTGAGTCCAGAACTAGAGGTCGCAGTTTAATAATAAGGGGTAGGCCGTTTAGAACAAAGATGCGGAAAAACTTTTTCACCCAGAGGGTGGTGGATATGTGGAATGCTCTGCCCCAGAAGGCAGTGGAGGCCAAGTCTCTGGATGCATCTGAGAGTTAGATAGAGCTCTTATAGATAGCGGGGTCAAGGGATATGGGGAGAAGGCAGGAACGGGGAACTGATTGTGAATGATCAGCCATGATCACAGTGAAAGGCGCTGCTGTCTAGGGCCGAATGGCCTACTCCTGCACCTACTGTCTCTTGTCTATTATCATACCTCAGAGTGAACTTCTTACAAGATAGACTGCAGCAAGTTCCCAAGTTTTATTATTCATCAGCATCTGTCATATCCACAATCTCAAGGACAAGAGTACAATGCGACTCATCCAAGTCACACCCAATGGAAATAAATAACCTATTCGTCACTATTAATTTCATGGAAACCCCGAATTAACAGCGGCAGTCAGGATTTCCTTCACCACAAGGACGAATGATTCTAAAAGGAACTCGCCATCACATTCTCGGGACTAAATGGCGTCCCCCGTGTCTTATGTATCAACTTAGAAAGCGGCCTCAAATGATACTGAAGACTTGTTGAAGTGTGATACCGCCTTTCCGCTGGGTCACTGTTTTAAGAGAAAAAGCAGGCCTTTTATCCTAGTGCTCCCAACATTGGTCTCTCAATTAGCATTACCGGCAATTATCTCTGCAGTCCCGGTGCATTCTAAGAACAATTGCCTGCTTTTCTTTTAAGCAGTGTCATTTAACAAGCGGTTGTCGTAAAATGCAGGATTGAATATTGCTGTTAATATACAGTGGGAAGTTTCTTTCTTTTTTTTTCTATAGGGCAGTTAGGGGGGAGGGGTTAAGTGGAGGGGGTATGGGTTATATACATTGTTTTTTCATACTTTGTAATCATTTAAAAATGCAATAAAAAATTATTAAAAAAAAATATACAGTGGGAAGGTTAATAGGCGGTTTTTTGGAATTTGTGTTCCTCCTGATGTTGAACGCCTAACGGTCAAATTCCGTCCTTTCTGTTTACCTGGGCACTGTTCTCATCCATAAACCTGACCGCAGTTTACATGCCAAGACTATTATCAAGCGCTTGAAATAACTGCATAAACACGAGAAAGCAACACCCGGAAAATGCTAGAGGAGCTCAGCAGGTCAGGCGGCATAAATGGAAATGAATAAACAGCTGATATTGCGGATCGAAACCCTTCTTCAGAATCTGCATGATGCCGTCTCCAAACAAGTCCATTACGATGCATTTTAAATCATAGTCGGGGACTTCAACCAGCCTTGTTTGAAGAAAATCCTGCCCAATTGCCATCATCATATAACCTGTAGCACCAGAGGTCCCAACATACTAGACCACTGTTACCAACACACACAAAATGCTGGAGGAACTCAGCAGGCCAGGCAGCATCTATGGAAAAGGGTGCAGTCGACGTTTCGGGCCGAGACCCAACCGAAGGGTTTGTGATTGGATAGATCACTGTTATACTCAGTTAAGGAATGCCTACCGTTTCATGTCCAGGCTAAAGAGCAAAGCTCCAGAGATTAGGACATCAAAGAGGTGGTCGCGGGAGGCAGAGGATCGGCTTGGCTATGTCAATGATCCGGGCCGTGTTCAAGGACTCATCTGTCGTTCGGAAGCGCCATGGTTCTCACGAACTTTGTTTAAAAAGTAATGGACGACATTACTTTACTGTGGTAAACCATGTATACCTGTCTGGACACGCCCCTCTGCTGACTGCTCCTGTGGCTCCTCCCATAGACCCCTGTATAAAGGTGATTGGGGCACTGCTTCTCCCACAGTCTTCAACATGGTCATGCCCGTTTTCGCTGTTAGTAAAAGCCTATCATTTTGTACTCTACTTCCAGTCTCCTAGAGTTATTGATAGCGCGTCAGTGTCCCCACAAAATCATCCAGTCTTCCCCAACCAGAAACCCTGAATGAATCATGAGATCCGCCATCTGCTACATTCAAGTCCGGTGACCAAGAAAATTACATGAGGCTCAAGTACGATCTGAGGAAAGCCACCTCACGGGCAAAGTGGCAATTCCGGACTAAACTTGAATCAGGAACATGCTCAATAGTTGTGGCATGGCTTGAGTGCTATCACCTCTTATGAAGTAAAATGAAGCTTCACAGGCAACAATCGGACTTCGCTTCCAGGTGAGCTAATGCCTTATATACTAGCTTTCCCTGATAATCCTGTGATTTCAGTCTCAAAGGCCAACAAGTGAGCACCCTTCAGGAGAGTGAACCCACGAAAAGCATCCGGCTTAGCCTAGGTATCTGGCCATTTACTGAAGACGTATGTTGATCAACTGGCTGGAGAGTTAATGAACTCTTTAACTGCCCACTTTGTCAGTCTGAAGCACTCAAATGCTTCAAGCAGTTTTCACTTATTCAGTGGTAACCTGTCTCAACGACTACCATCCAGAAGCACTTACAACTACAGTCATGAAGTATTTTGACAGGCTGGTCATGAAGCATATCAACTCCTGCCTAAAAAGCGACTTGGATCTGCTCCAATTTGCCTACTGGAGCACCAGAACCACAGTAGGTGGCATCTAACTGGCTCTTCACTCAACCTGGGAACACCTGGACAATGAAGATGCATAGGTTAGGATGTTCATTATTGACCTGCATTCAATACCATCATCCTCTCAAAACTATCAATAAATTTCAAGTCCTTGCAGGCTCCAGTCAGTTCAGATGGGCAATAAAATCTCCTCCACAATCTCCATCAGCACAGATGCACCACAAGGTTGTGTGCTTGGGCTTCTGTTCTACTTGCTTTATACTTATGACTATGAGGGAAAATACAGCTCCAATGCCATAATTCGAGTTTGCTAATGGCACCACTGTCTTTGGCCAAATCAAAGGTGGTGAATCAGTAGATAGGAAGGATATTGAAGATCCGGCTGAGTGGTGTCACAACAACAACTTCTTGCTCAATATCAGCAAGAGCAAGGAGTTGATTAATGACTTCAGCAGGAAGAGACCGGTGGTCCATGAGCCAGTCCTCATCGGTGGATCAGAGGTAGAGAGGTCAGCAACTTGAAATTCCTGGGTGTTATCATTTTGGAGGATCTATTCTGGGCCCAGCATGGAAGTGCAATTATGAAGAAAGCACAGCAGTGGCTCTACTTCCATAGGAGTTTGCAAAGGTTTGGCATGATATCTAAAACTCTGACAAACTTCAATAGATGTGTAGTGGGGAGTATATTTTCTGGCAGCCTAGTACAGAAACTCCTTCTTCTTAATCATTTTCTCTCTTTATGGAGCATAGGGCCTCAACAAAAGTCCTCCACTTTCTGCGATCTCTAGCAGATGTTTTTGTAGTCTCCCAAGTTTGGCCAGCGGCTTTCAGTTCAGCCAAAAGACTACGCCTCCAGGTTTGCTTTGGGCGACCACTTCTTCTCTTCCCTTGTGGATTCCATTCGAGTGATTGTTGAGTGACATTCGACTGGCTCTTCCTCAAGGTGTGGCCAACCCATCTCCCCTTCCTCCTCCTTATCTGGAATACAATGGGCTCTTGGTTTGCTCTCTTCCATAGGTCTAGGTTTGACACTCTGTCGTACCACTTGAGGTGGAGGATCTGCTGGAGGCATTTGTTGAGAAAAGTCTGGATCTTGTTGCAGCTGGTGTTAGTGATTCTCCATGTTTCGGATCCATATAGCAGGATGGCTTTCACATTGGAGCTGAATATACGGAGCTTAGTTTTGACAGAGATGGCCGTAGATCTCCAAACAGGTCGCAGGGTTGTGAAGGCATGTTGGGCTTTTCTGATCCTTGCTCTGATGTCCTCATCTGTACCTCCTGATTTACTGATTTTGCTTCCGAGGTAGGTGAATTTGTCTACATCTTCAACTATTTGTCCTTCAATCTGTAATGGCTCCTCTTGTTTGTTATTAATGCGTAGAACTTCGGTCTTCTCCTAACTGATCTTAAGGCCTACTCGCTGTGAGGTCTCTTCCCAAGGAATCTACTTTCTTCTGCATATCTTGAAGCCGGTGTGAGAGAAGAGTGAGATCATCTGCAAATGCCAGGTCTTCCGATTTCCTTGTTAACGTCCACTGGATGCCTCTCTCTGAGCCAGCATAGGCTGTTCTTGTAGCCCAGTCGAGTACCACAAGAAAAAGTAGAGGCGACAGCAGGCATCCCTGTCTGACTCCAGTAGTGACCAGGAGCTCTTCGGACAGTCTCCCATCGTGGATGACCCTGCATGAGAAGCCATCATAAAGCTGCTTGATGATATTCACCATCTCTTCCGGTACACCATAGTGTCATAAGATGCTCCACATTGACTTTCTGTCCAGGCTGTCAAATGCCTTCTCAAAATCAATAAAACACACATATAGTGGAGTTAGCCATTCTTTTGTCTGCTCCACGATGACTCTAAGTGTAGCTATCTGGTCAATGCATGATCTCTTTCCTGAACCCTGCCTGCTCATCTCTAAGTCTCTGGTCAATGGCATCTTTCATCCACTCCAAAATGATGCTGGTGAGAACTTTGCTAGGAATGAACAACAAGGTGATCCCCCTCCACTTGCCACACAGTGAAAGATCTCCAGATTTTGGCAGCTTCACAAGGAGGCCCTTTTTCCAATCTGATGGGATCTCTCCTGTTCTCAATATCAAATTCAGCAGTATATGCAAATGGTCCACCATAACCTCTCCACCCTCTTTTAATGCTTCTTCAGGAATGTTGGCTTCTCCAGCAGCCTTGCCGTTCTTCAGGCTTTTCAGGGCTTTTCGAATTTCTCGCTTGGTGATTTCACCTATATTGATGTTGAGTGGGTCTCCAGGCTCCAGGTCAGGTGGGTTCTGTGGTGGTGGTCTATTCAATACCTCCTGGAAGTGTTCCTTCCATCTCGCCAGCTGATCTTCAACTGAAGTGAGCAGGTGGCCTGTCTTGTCTCTAACAGGTCTGTTGAAATTGCTTTTCTTCCCTCTCAAAAGTTTAGTTGTCGTGTAGAGTGCCTTGAGGTCCCCTTTACTGGCCGCTGTTTCTGCTTGTTCTGCTATTTCATTGAAGTATGACCTCTTGTCCTTTCTGAGCTGTTTCTTCACCTCCTTGGCCATCATGCTGTACCTGTTAGTGGTGATTTGTTTCTGTTGCCGGGTTCTGGCCTGATTCAACTCCTGATTGAGCTTTTTCCTCTCCTCCACCTTCTGCCATGTCTCGTCCCTGATCCAAGGTTTACTGTTGACTGGTGGTCTTCCCAGTACTTCTTCGCAGGCTCCTACAGTGGCCTGCTTGAAGATAATCCAGGCGGGTACTGCTGTTCTCTCATCTTGTTCCTCTATTTGAAGAGCTCCAAAGTGGTTTTGCAAGGCGATGTGGAAATCTTTCTTGTTCTCTTCCGTCTGTAGTTTTCTAACGTCAAACTTTGCGTGTTCTGTTGCTTCTTCTTAGCTGACAGCTTCATCTTCAGCTTTGCAACTACCAAATAGTGGTCAGATCCAATATCTGCTCCTCTTTTGGCTCTCACAACTTGCAATGAACTTCTCCAGCGCTGGCAGACTATGACATGATCAATCTGGTTTTCTGTTTGATGGTCAGGCGAGACCCAGGTTATCTTGTGGCAGCATTGGTGAGGAAAGAGGGTACCTCCAATTGTCAGTTCATTGAAGGCACAGAAATCGGTAAGGAGTTCTCCATTTTCATTCATATTCCCCAAACCATTCTGGCCCATCTCTCTCTGCCTGCCAGTGTTATCGCTGCCTACTTTGGCATTCAGATCTCCCATGACGATCAACATATCTTGCTTAGCTACCTTTCCAACTACTGCTTGAAGCTGGGTGTAGAAGAGATCTTTTTCTTCTTCCTCTACAATGTTAGTTGGGGTGTAGCACAGGATAATGGATACCTTCTGGCTGTGATGATACGGTTGGACACTGGTTCCCATTCCATCAAACTTCTGGCTGCTTCTTTGGACAACATCAGGGCCACACCAGCCTCATGAGGGTCTTCCTCTTTTTCTTTGCCAGAATAGAGCAGAGTTTCTCTCGTCTGCAGTTTGGTCTCACCAAAAGTATTCCATCTTGCTTCGCACATGCCCAGGAGTGTGAGGTGGTATCGGTTCATTTCCATATGAAAGATATGGTAAGATTTCCATGGAAGTCACTGGAGGAATTGGACTGATGCATTGCATTTGGAGCCAGCATGGACAATGGACCAAATGGTCTCTTTTTTGTAGACTAGTGTTCTTGTGTTTTTTGTATGACTGCTGTTATGAATAATCAACAAAGGTAGTCTTGGCATATTTATATCATATTAAATATCATGGAGTTGCTAACCATTTATGTATCTTCACTTTCTGTTTAATATATTTTTTTTGTAATCATACCTCTTTAATGTCAGGATATACCCCATCCATCAAATCCAAACCTTTCAGTAGTTCTAACAGTGCCACTCACTGATACTGGTTATCTCTGTTGAGCCCATGTATGTGACAAGACCCAAACAAAAATGCACAGTTCAAAACTTTTTTCTTAAAGTTTATTGAAATTAACACACACTATTACTAATATAAGTAAAATATAAGGATAACAGGAAACTATAGAAGAATTGTGCAATAAGGTTATTTAAAACTATTATGAAGTACCACATACAGAGCTGCAGCTTTTAAGTTCCAACAAATTTGTGCAGCTTCTAACTCAGCTCCTGTAACTTCACCCCTATATAATTAGCTATAATTCTGATTCTGAACTCAACACCATTGGTCTTTGACCCTGCCTGTGCAGATTGATTGGACCTGTCTGTAATTGACCAGTTCTGCTTCCAATTTACAATGTGAAAGTATCATGACTTTGTCAATTGATTGTTGCAAGTCCCTTACTTTCTGATTCTTCCTTCCATGCTTAGTAATTCCTTAGTTTTCACTCATAGTGATGAAAGATTTGAGATTATCAGCACTTGAAGACATTCTGTAGGCAATCAGACTGGCAAAAGTAGGTACCTAAATAGTGCCTTCAGGTAAGTCTTTATTTTTTTGAGATACAGTGTGGAGCAGGCCCTTCTGGCCCTTCGAGCTATGCCATCTTGCACTTCCTAACTTAACTGTAACCTATTCACAGGATAATTTATGACTAATTGACCTACAAACTGGTTTGTCTTTGGACAGTGGCAGGAAACCAGAGCACCCAGAAGAAACCCACATGTTCATGGGGAGAAACTCCTTACAGACAGTGGTGGGAATTGAACCTGGGTTACTGGTACAGTAAAGCGTTGTGCTATCTACTGCACTGCTGTGCTTCCCCAATCTTGTTTGTGAATGGAAATCACTGATCATCACAGTTTCTTCAATCATAGCCTGTGTATTTTCTTCAAAATTTGTTTCGAACAACTCAGTCTGTGGTTCCTCATAGACTGGTAGATAGGAATTCCTTCAATGCTTGGTCCATGGTTGGTCAATCCGGAATTAAATACACATTTTCCTGAAGGTACTGCCAGCAGTTCTGTTGAAATATTATCAACTTGAATAACTAATTCTGTTTCTTTTCCACATAAGCTGTTTTTTTGGTTATTATTGTTAATGTATCCATTACTTGCACCACCTAGGGCAGGGGTTCCCAATCAGAATCCTTATTTAATGGTATTGGTTTATGACATAAAAAAGGTTCAAAGGTCCAATTTAATGTCAGAGAAATGTATGTGATATAAACGTTTGTACATCCTGAAATGTTTTTTCTTCACAACCATCCACGAAAACTGAGGAGTGCCCCAAAGAATGAAAAACAGTTAAATGCTAGAACCCCAAAGACCCCCCATCTCTCCTCCCTCCCACGCATAAGCAGCACCAAGCAACAATTCCCCTCCCCCCACCGGCAAAAAAAAAGCATCGGCACCCGCGACTGAGCACCCTAAATGTGAGCAAAGCAATAGCAAAGACACAGCCTTGCAGTTACCCCAAAGACTTCGCGTTTCACCTGATATACAACATACCACAGGCTCTCTCTGTCTCTCTAAAATAAGGGAGAAGGAGGTGTCTCCATTTTTCCAGCGAGCGAGGAGACATAACAAACAACTCGCTGGTTTACGATGTTAAAGGTCTGTTACGTCGCATTTTTCGAGCTCTGTGCCCAAAGATCTCAAAGATCTTGGGTCTCCGGGCGCATAGCTGTAGATATTTCGTCTTCCCTGGCAACACGTAGGTCTCCTACTGTGACACCGACCCTCGATCCTCCCGTCTCCAGTGCCCTGAGATCCCAGGTTTCCAAATCCAAGCTGGAATCTTAGACCAAGTCCTTGGCATGCTCAACAACAATGGCCGATTATGAAATCCCTGATCTAGGGTAATCGGATAGGGAGAGTAGGAACAAAAATAATAACAATTATTTGTTCCAAGGGTGTGCCATTGTGTTGGCAGGAAACTGTGCTTATAAGTAATAGCAAGTGGACATACTTGCTGGAGTGTAGAAGGATGAGTGAGATTTCATTGAAACATCAAATATTGAAAGGCTTGGATAGAGTGAATGTGGAGAGGATGTTTCCAGTAGTGGGAGAATCTAGGATCAAAGGACACTGCCTCAGAACAGAAATGATAAGGAATTTCTTTAGGCAGATGGTGGTGATCTGTGGAATTCATTGTCACAGGCACTGTGAAGGCCAAGTCATTGGGTATATATAAAGTTAATACATTCTTGATTAGCAAGGATGTGAAAGGCGAAAGGTAGATGGCAGGGGAATATTGTTGACTGGGAGTAACAAATCAACCATGATCGAATGGTGAAGGAGATTCGATGGGCTGAGTGACCTAATTCTGCTCCAGTGTCTTATGACTTGTACACCTTCTTGCACAAGACATCCTTTTTCTGGCCACAAAACTGTAAAGCTTCCTGAAAGTCAAGTTCAACTTTGTTTTCACTTGGACTCTGGAATGCCAATGCAGCTTCTTTTTCATGTGATAGTTATTGCAGGAATGTATTTCTTCTGCAAAAGCAAGGCAGACTTATCAGATATGGATTAAACCAGCAGTATTTTCCAAGTTATTTAGCAGTCAAGTCCAGAATTACTAACAGAATAATAATCAGGTTTATTTTCACTGTGAGATAGCATGAAATTAGTTGTTTTCCAACAAAGGTGCAGCGCAAAGATAATAATATTGTACCAAAATATAGTACTGTGCAAAAGGTGTTGTGGCTCTGTTGGTAAGAGATGGAAATACATCTTTAGTAGGAGATGACATAGGGTCAGAGTGTTGAATCTTTGTGGATGGAGTTAAGAAGTTGGAAGGGGAAAATATCCATTATGGGAATTATATATAGGCCTCCAAATAGTAGACAACATATAGATTTGAGATTACAAAGGGTATGTAATAAGGGTAATGTCACAATTGTAATGGGGGAATTCAATATGCAAAGGGATTGGGAAAATCAGGTTGCTGTCAGATCACAAGAGAGGGAATTTGTTGAATGCCTACAAGATGGCTTCTTAGAACAGCTTGTGCTTGAGGCTGCTCAGGGAAGGCTATCTTAGATTGGGTGTTGTATAATCCTTCTGGAGAGCTTAATGTGAAGGAACCCTTAGGAGGAAGTGATTATAACATGATTAAATTCATACCGCAATTTGAGAGGGAGAAGCATAAGTCACACGTATCAGCATTGCAATGGAATAAATGGAATTACAGAGACATGAGAGAGGAGCTTGTCCAAGTGGATTGGAGGAGAATACTGGCCAGGATGATGGCTGAGCAGAGACAGCTGAAGTTTCTGTGAATAGTTCACAAGGTGAAGGGTAGATATGTCCTACATAAGAAGTTGTTTTCAAATAGCAGCAGGACTTAGACAATTGGAAGAATGGGCAAAAAAGTGGCAGATAGAATACAGTGTTGGGAATTGTATAACAATGCATTTTGGTGAAAAGAACAAGAGTGTGAATTATAATCTAAACGGGGAGAAACTTCAAACATCAGAGGTGCAAAGGGACTTGGGAGTCCTCATGCAAGACTCCTGGAAGGTTAATTTACAGGTTGAATCAGTGGTAAAAAAAAAGGCAAATGCAATGTTGGCATTTATTTCAATGGGAATATAATATAAAAACAAGGAGATAATGCTGAAGTTCTATAAGACACTAGTCAGGCTGCACCTAGATTATTGTCAACAGCTTTGGGTCCCTTATCTCAGAAAGGATATGTTATCATTAGAGAGCATCCAGAGGAGGTTCATGAGGATGATTCCAGGAGTGAAGGGGTTGACGTACAAGGAGTGTTTGGCAGCTTTGGGCCTGTTCTCACTAGAATTTAGAAGAATGTATGGGGATTACATTGAAACTTATCAAATGCTGTAAGGACTAGGTACAATGAATATGGACAGTATGTTTCTTCTGTTGGGGGTATCCAAACTAGAGGGCACAGTCTCAAAATAGGAGGGCAACCTTTTAGAACAGAGGTAAGGAGGATTTATTTTAGCCAGAGAATAGTGCATCTGTGGAATACTCTGCCACAGATTGCGGTGTAGGCCAAGTCCGTGGGTATATATAAGGCGGAAGTTGGTTATTTCCTGATCTTTCAGGGATCAAAGGATATGGTGAGAAGGCAGGTGTACGGGGTGAATGGGTTTCCTCCCACCATCCAAGGATACACCAGTTAGTACATTAATTGGCCATTGTAAATTGTCCTGTGATTATACTAGTATTAAATCTGGGTTCCAGTTGCTTTTCGTTCTTCACTCTCCTGCATGTGAGCTTGCAGCTGATGTTTGGGTGCTCCCTTTAGTCTGCTTTTCAGGTCTCTGGATCACTTGGCCTTGAGTATGCAAGAATTCAACTTGAACTATGTTATTTTGTCTATGCTTGCATTACACCATAGACCTACAATTAACATTACACTGCATGTTTTAAGATACAGTGGTGATAGTTCAGGTCCTCCCTTACACAACCATCTTTATCCTGCTTATTTACATGAATTCGATTTTTTGATTGAGTGAGCCTACCCTTTGACCCGAAACAGTAATTATCTGTCTGCCTCTACCGATGGTGCTTAACTTGCTGAGTTTCTCCAGCAGTTTTCCTGTTAGTCCTTTGTCATTCAAACCAGTCTCTCACCAGTTAGGAAAGTTCTCTGCTTAACTGTTGTAGTGAGGGAAGTTAACAAATTGAGACTTGAGAGATCTGTAATTTTTACTGAGGCATTGTAAAACTTATGAAAGATGCCACATAAGTTCAGGGAAAGAAGCAAAGAGTTAAACTTCAGCTCCTTTAATATCTCCTTCAACTTTTCTGAGATATTACAAAGCCACTTAGTTCTGCTGACAATGCTGGGATTATTAAATTTGGTCACTTTCTATGCACCAGCCTTAAAAACAGATTATACTGTTATAACTATACTATCAATCATCATCAATCACCACACGATCAATCATCATCCGACATACCTCTATCAGGTCACCTGTCATCCTCTGTTGCTCCAAGGAGAAACGGCCAAGTTCACTCAACTTAGTCTCACAAAGCATGCTCCCCAATCCAGGCAACATCCTTGTAAATCTCCTCTGCACCCTTTCTATAGTTTCCACATCCTTCCTGTAGTGAGGTATCCAGAACTGAGCTCAGTACTGCAAGTTGGGTCTGACCAGGGTCCTATATAGCTGCAATATTACCTCTCAGCTCCTAAACTCAGTCCCACGATTGATGAAGAGCAATGGATCGTATGCCTTCTTAACCATAGAGTCAACCTGCGCAGCAGCTTTGAGTGTTACTTCATTTGACACTTGTAGTGTATTTTCTTAAATGCCGTATACTATACCAGTATAGTTGTGCGGAAATAAACAGTATGTAATTCAAGCAACATTGTATTGACTCAGCTGAGGATAACAGAATTGGACATTAATGGACATTAATAAATACAATGATTCCTATTAAGCTGCTGCAGATACACCCAGTGGCCATTTTATTAGCTACAGGAAGTATGTAATATAGTGCCCACTGAGTGTATGTCTCCCTCAGTGTAGCTGAAGGTCTTAAAATGGGAGGCAGATGTTATACACATTTACTGATTCATACAAACAGGCTGGATAAATGTTGACATTGCATTTCCATGTGGCACGCCAGCACTGAAGATTGATCTGTGCTTCCAATTTTTCCCCTCTGGTAACAGTCATCAAACAGTACTATTTTAATCTAACATTCTCAATCTGTTTAACAACATCCAGCTGCATTTTTATTCCTTGAAGCCAAATAAACTAATTGCAGATGTGCCTCTATTAAGAGGTGAGAGATATTTTATCTATGTTGGTAAGTATTTGTACCTTCTAATCCCCAGGTTTAGGAGGATTAGGCTAAGTTGCGATGGAGCCAAAGGGAAAATAATACGGGATGGGAGAAGTGAACACTAAGAAGCCTAGAGAAAACAGGACCAGAATTCTACACATTTACATTGAAGAGCATTAGATCATAAAGCATAGGAGCAGAATTAGGCCATTCAGCCTTTTGAACCTGCTCCACCATTTCATTGAGGCTGAACCAGGATTCCATTCAACCCCATATAACAGCCCTCTCACCCTACCCTAACAGCCTCCACCAAAGTCTGTGGCAGAGATTTCCACAGATTCACCACTCTTTTGGCTAAAAAGTCACCGGGACCAAACAAGGTGTACCCCAGGCTACTGTGGGAGGTGAGGGAGGGGATTGCTGAGTCTCTGGCAATGATCTTTGCATCATCAATGGGGACGGGAGAGGTTCCGGAGAATTGGAGGGTTGCAGGTGTTGCTCCCTATTTCAAGAAAGGGAGTAGAGAAAGCCTAGGAAATTATAGATCAGTGAGTCTTACTTCACTGGTTGGTAAATTGATGGAGAATGTCCTAAGAGGCAGGATTTATGAACATTTGGAGAGGCATAGTATGATTAGGGATAGTCAGCATTGCTTTGTCAAAGACAGGTCATGTGCTATGAGCCTGATTGAATTTTTTGAGGATATGACTAAACATATTGATGAAGGTAGAGCAGTAGATGTAGGGTATATGGATTTCAGCAAGGCATTTGATAAGGTACCCCATGCAAGGCTTATTGAGAAAGTAAGGAGGCATGGGATCCAAGGGGATCTTGCTTTGTGCATCCAGAATTGGCTTGCCCACAAAAAGCATAGAGTGGTTGTAGACAGGTCATATTCTATCTGGAGGTCAGTGACCAGTGGTGTGACTCAGGGATCTGTTCTGGGACCCCTTCTCTTCATGATTTTTATAAATGGCCTGGATGAGGAAATGGAAGGATAGGTTAGTAAATTTGCTGATGACACAAAGGTTGAGAGTGTTGTGGATAGTGTGGAGAGCTGTCAGATGTACAGTGGGACATTGATAGAATGCAAAACTGGGCTGAGAAGTGGCGGATGGAGTTCAATCCAAATAAGTGTGAAGTGGTTCATTTTGGTAGCTCAAATATGATGGCAGAATATAGTATTAATGTGGAGGATCAGAAGGATCTAGGGGTCCGAGTCCATAGGACACTCAAAGCTACTACACAGGTTGACTCTGTGGCTAAGAAGGCATACAGTCCATTGGCCTTCATTAACCGTGGGATTGAGTTTAGGAGCTGAGAGGTAATGTTGCAGCTATATAGGACCCTGATCAGACCCCACTTGGAGAACAATGCTCAGTTCTGGTCACCTCACTGCAGGGAGGATGTGGAAACTATAGAAAGGGTGCAGAGGAGGTTTACAAGGATGTTGCCTGGATTAGGGGGCAACTTATGAGAATAGGTTGAGTGAACTTGGCCTTTTCTCCTTGTAGCGACAGAGGATGAGAGGCGACCTGACAGAGGTGTATAAGATGATGAGAGGCATTGATCATATGGATAGTAAGAGGCTTTTTCCCAGGGCTGAAATGGCTAACACAGGAGGGCACAGTTTTAAGGTGCTTGGAAGTAGGTACAGATGAGGTGTCAGGGATAAGTTTTATATGCAGAGAGTGGTGAGTGCGTGGAATGGGCTGCCGGCAATAGTGGTGGAGGCGGATATGATAGGGCCTTTTAAGAGACTCCTGGAGAGGTAGATGGAGCTTAGAAAAATAGAGGGCTATGGGTAACCTTAGGTAATTTCTAAAGTAAGGGCATGTTCGGCTCAGCATTGTGGGCCGAAGGGCCTGTACTGTGCTGTAGGTTTTCTATGTTTCTATGTTAATAATAGACTCCAACATTTTCCCAACCACTGTTGTTAGGCTTACAGGTTATAATTTCCTCTCTTTTGTCTTCCTCACTTCTTTAAGAGTGGAGTGACATTTGTAATTTTCCAGTCCTCTGGGATAATGCCAGAATTAAGTGATTTTTGAAAGATCATGACCAATGCATCCGCTATCTCTTCAGCAACCTCTCTCAGGATTCTGGGATGTAGTCCATCTCGTCCAGGAGAATTATCCACATTAAGACCTTTCAGTTGGCCTAGCACTTTTCTTTTGTAATAGCAATGGCACTCATTCCTGCTCCCTGACACTCACAGACCTATGGCATACAACAATGTCTTCCACAGTAAAATCTGAAGCAAAGTATTTATTAAGTTCATCTACCATTTATTGGTCTCACATTACTACCTCACTAGCATAATTTTCCAGTGGTCCAATATCAACTCTCACCTCCCTTTTACTCTTTATATAACTGAAAATACTTACAGTGTCCTGTTTTATATTATCGGCTAGTTTGCCTTCATATTTCATCTTTTCCCTTTCTATAGCTTTTTTAGTTGCCTATTGTTCAATTTTAAAAGCTTCCTAGTCAACCAACTTTTAAATCACTTTTGCTACCTTATGTGCCCTTTCTTTGGCTTTTATGCAGTTCATAGCTTCCCTTGTCAGCCATGATTGCCTACACTTGCCATTTGAAAACAACTTCTTATGTGGGACATATCTATCCTGCGCCTTGTGAACTATTCCCAGAATTTAGTCATCGCTTCTCTGCCTTCATCCCTGCTAGTATTCTCCTACAATCCACTGGGCAAGCTCCTCTCTCATGCCTGAGTAATTCCTTTTACTCCATTGTGATACTGATACATGTGACTTATGCTCCTCCCTCTCAAATTGCAGTATGAATTCAATCATAGTATGATCACTGACTCCTAAGGGTTCCTTTACATTCAGCTCCCTAATAAAATGTGGATTATTCCACAACACCAAATCTAAGGTAGCCTTTCCCTGAGTAGGCTTAAACACAAGCTGCTCTAAATAGCCATCTCATAGGTATTTAACAAATTCTGACTGGTTGCATCACTGCTTGGTATTGAGGCTACAACGCACAGAATCACAAGCGGCTGCAGATGGTTGTAGTTTCAGCCAGCTCCGTTATGGGCACAAGCTCTCCCACCATCGAAAACATCTTCAAGAGGCAGTGCCCCAAGAAAGTAACATCCGTCATTAAGGATCCTCACCTTCTGTGACATGCCCTTCTCCTCATTACTACCATTTGGGAGGAGGTAGAGGAGCCTGAAAACCCATATTCAACAATTCAGGAACAGCTTCTTTCCCTCCACCATAATATTTCTGAATGGTCCTTTCACACTACCATTTTAACACACACAAACTGCTGGAGCAACTCAGCAAGTGAGGCAGCATCTATGGAGATGAATAAACAGTTGACATTTTGGGCCAAAATATCCTTTGTTTATTCCTCTGCTGCCTGGCCTGCTGAGTTCCTCCAGTGTGCTGCGTGTGTTGCACCAGATTTTCAGCATTTGCAGAATCTCATGACTACATTATTCATCTTTTGCACTATTTACTTATTTATGTAATTTGTAGTAATTTTATCTTTTTTCACTCTTCTGATCCTGATTCTGTCCTGGATGACCTGCAGTGGACCAGTTGAGTTTGATTTCTAACTAAAGCTGAAACATACCGTAGAAACAGAAATGAGGACCCTGAACCACACCTGGCCACAAGAGATTCAAAGTACATTTTTTTTATCAACGAACGTACAGATTGTACACTTCAAGATATTTTGCTTACAAAAGCAAGAACCAAATAAAACAATTAAAATAAAAAGAAAGAGCAAAATCACTGCACAGAGAAAGACAAAAAACACAATCATGTAAACAATAGATTGAGTCCTTAGATCCTCTCACTGGAACAGCCAGAGTAGGCCCGAGCCTCAGTCTCAGTAACTCTGCAACTGCGGCAGTTCACTGCAGAGAGACAAATGAACATCATGGAGAGCAAGTGAAATCAGCCTGAGCCTCAGCTCTGGTCTTGACACTTGGGCTTTCCAGTCTATCTGGGCCAGTGTTTAAGTTCTCCAAGCACCGGGTAGTGTCTCGCTCTAGGACCCAGACTCCAGCCTAATGATACACTTAGGGTGCTCAAGCTCGAAGCTGTTCTCAATCTCACCAAATCAGCTCAGTGCTTGAAGTGATCCAACCGCTCATCCGGGTTATGTGAATGGACATTGAAACTCTTCCATATTGACTCCTCTCTGAATCGCTCATTCCAACTCCACGTCCGACAGTAATATCAATTTTGTCTGTGACCCCATCTTGAACAAGCTGTGCTTCAGCTTTTCAATACACCAGCACAGTTCATCCTTCAAATCAGCTTTGCCTGTGCCTGCTTCTTCATTGTTTGTAGTGATAGTTGATCATAATCTTCCTCAGAAAAGACCATAAGATATAGGAGCAGAAAGTAGGCCATTTGGCCTATCGAGTCTGTGCTCCACCATTCAGTCATGGGCTGATCCAATTCTTCAAGTCTCCCCACTCCCCTGCCTTCTCCCCATACCCTTTGATGCCCTGGCCAGTCTAGAATCTGTCTATATCTGCCTTAAATGCACCCAATGACTTGGCTTCCACAGGCGTTCGTGACAACAAATTCCACAGATTCACCACCCTCTAACTAAAGTAATTTCTGTGCATCTCTGTTCTAAATGAATGGCCTTCAATCCTGAAGTCATACCCTCTTGTTCTAGACTCGCCTACCATGGGATATAACTTTGCCATATCTAACTTGCTTAGGCCTTTTAACTTTTGGAATGTTTCTATGAGATTCCCCTTTATTCTCCTGAACTCCAGGGAATACAGCCTAAGAGCTGCCGGAGCAATGTTTTTAGTCGAATTTATGCCTTTCTAGCTACCAGAAAGCTGTTGCATGCCTTGAGTAGCGCCATCTTAAACATGATGCCAATAGGGAAGGTTGCCAAGGGCAGGCAGAGATGGAGGACCTTCATTGCCGCCCTAAATGTCAGCGGCATTACAGGCAGTAACTAATTTCATGTATTAGCTCTCAATAATAATGATCAGTTAGGCACAGAGAAATCTGTATTAATTGAAAAGTACCTTTATTGGTTCAGTTAACAACAAGCTCGTGGATTTACAAAACACACATCCACACCCACTTGGTTTCTTTGATCATACCTGAACAGTCAAAGAAAAGGCAATTTCTTGGAAAAGGAGTATGCGTGTATGCTGGCTAGCTACTCCTCTTGATCCTGATGTATGACGTCGGGTCATCTCCTTCTGCGATGGTTGGTTTCCAGAGTTGTCACTGCTTGTAATCCTCTTAAGTAATATAATAAAGATACTGTATTTGTCAGTTAATGCAGGTTCTCTCTGTGCCTAATGGATCATTGTTGTTGAGGGTTGATACCTGTAACCCTCTGAGAAGATGTTAATGTAACACACACAAAATGCTGGTGGAATGCAGCAGGCCAGGCAGCATCTATAGGAAGAAGTACAGTCGATGTTTCGGACCAAGACCCTTCGTCAAGATGTTAATGTGCTGGGAGCAGTTAAGAGTCACTGGACTCAGTGTGAGGTGATACATTTCCAATCTACCAAAGGCATCTCAGACTACCTTCTCAAAAGTGAGATTAGGAGCAGTGGACAAAAGAATACTCGGGATAGGAGGGAGTTGCTATAAGGAAAGGTTGGATAGGGAATCTTGTATTCCTTTTGGACTAGTGAAGAACACTTTATCTGAAGCATAAGGTCCTGAGAGATCTTGGTAGATCGGATGTGGGGAGAACCTAGGACTAGTCAAAGTTTATTGAGATACAGCGTGGAATAGATCCTTCCAGACCTTTTCAGCCATGTCGCCCAACAATTCCCCTGATTTAATCCTCGTGTAATCATGGACAAATTACAATAATCCACCAACCGGTACATCTTTGGACTGTGGGAGGAAATGAGCATGTGGAGGAAATCCTGCAATCATGGGAAGAGTGTGCAAATTCCTTACAGGCAGTGAAAGAAATTGAATCCATGTCACTGGTATGGTAAAGTGTTGTGCTAACCACTATGCTACCATACCATGCCAAGTTCAAAGTAAATTTAATATTAAAGTAGGTATATGTCACCATATACTATCCTGAGGTTCATTTTTTTTGTGGGTGTTCACAGTAGATACAAAGAAACAATAGAATGACAGAAAAACTACACACGAAGATGGACAAACAACCTAGGATCCTCGGTGGGACTGGACAAAGAACCAATGTGCAAAAGAAGATTAACTGTGCAAATACAAAATAAATAAGGCAATAATACTGATCATGGGTTGTAGAGTCCTTGAAAATGCATCTGTAGGTTGTGGAATCAGGGGTCGCTGTGTTAAGATATGCAGTTGCCTTTTGATGACACATGCACGTATTTTATTTCGGATGGTTCTAAATTTTTGGAATTTTGTTTCTCAAAGGACGATGCAAACAGAATTTTGAATATTTTAAAGGCAGAAGTAGATGAACAAAAGGCTACCATGGACTGACTGAGAGATGCAGTTGAGTTATACCTAATCTTTTTGCATGGCGGATCAGGCTTCAGGGGTGAGGAACCTATTCCTGCTGCAAATTTCACTGTTTTTGGAGGTGGGGAGAGTGAGAGAGAGGGAGACTGGGGGGGGGAAGGGGGGTGGCGGGAGGGAGAGGAAGAGAGAATGAATGACAATGAGGGGAAATAAGGAGAGGGTGGGACTAGTTGTATTGCTAGAACAATGTGGGCTTCCTCCCAGTCCCAAAGAAGTGCAGATAAGTTAATTATTTACTGTAAATTACCTCTTAGATTATAGAACAGTACAGTACAGTTTAGCCCACAATGTTTGTGTTGAGTGGAATGCCAAATACAATTGATCCTATCTATCTGCACCTGATTGCTATGACTCTGTTCCTTTCATATACATGTGTCTGTTTAAATGCCATTTAAGCACCACCATCTTATCTGCTTCCACCAACACCACCCCTATCAGTGTGTTCAAGGTACCAACAACCATTTGCCTTAAAAAACAAGGAAAGCCAACTCTGCTGCTAACAGCCAGGTCCTGGGAGATGAGGGTCGATGTGGGAAGGAGGCTGCAGTTCCCAGAGGTGGTGCACACAACCCTCAGCCCAGGCTTTGTATTGTGGTCAACTGACTGGAAAATAATTCTGGTTGAGCTGACGGTGCCGTGGGAGGAGGGATGGGAAGAGGCCCACGAGAGAAAGGCCTTGAAGTACCAGCCCTTAGTTCAGGAGTTCAAAGACAAGGGATGGCAGGCATGGTTTTTCCCTGTGGAGATTGGCTGCAGAGGTTTCCCAACCAAATCACCATGGTGGTTGTTGTCAGCTCTGGGCCTGGACGAAGGGAGCAAAAAACAAGCAGCTTGTAGGATGGGGGAAGAGGCAGAACAAGCCTCTTGTTGGATTTGGAGTAGGAGAGAGGAGGGAAGGTGGAAGGCAGGAGCAGATGGGCAGTGATTTGGCCACCACTGCCGGCCCACCAACAGGAGAGTGTCGTGGTTAAGGGTTGAAACACTCTGTGAAGGTTGGGAACCACCTGATGACATCTGCTTCTGGCTGAAGGCTACAGTTACCTCATACAGTATCTGGAGAATGCACCCTAACAGGTGTATGTAAAAAGTGACTCTTCTACCATAGAAAGAGACACTGACTAACCATACTCTCATAATTTTATAAACCTCTGTCAGGTCTTCCCTCAACCTCTGATGCTCCAGGCAGGGATTCAGGTGCAGGAGTAGGCCATTCAGCCCTTCTAGCCAGCACCACCATTCACTGTGATCATGGCTGATCATACACAATCAGTACCCTGTTCTTGCCCTCTCCCCATATCCCTTGACCCCGCTATCTATAAGAGATCTATCTAACTCTCTCTTGAATGCATCCAGAGACTTGTCCTCCACTGCCTTCTGGGGCAGACCATTCCATATATTCACCACTCTCTGGGTGAAAAAGTTTTTCTGCGTCTCTGTTCCAAATGGCCTACCCCTTATTCTTAAACTGTGGCCTCTAGTTCTGGACTCACCTATCAGCAGGAACATGCTTTCTGCCTCCAGTGTGTCCAATCCCTTAATAATCTTATATGTTTCAATCAGATCCTCTCTCATCCTCCTAAATTTTAGTGTATACAAACCCAGTTGCTCCAATCTTTCAACATATGACGGTCCTGCCATTCCGGGAATTAAACTTGTGAACCTATGCTACACTCCCTCAATAGCAAGAATGTCCTTCCTCAAATTTGGAGACCAAAACTGCACACAATACTCCAGGTGTGGTCTCACCAGGGCCCTGTACAGCTGCAGAAGGACCTCTTTACTCCTATACTCAATTTCTCTTGTTATAAAAGCCAGAAGGCCATTAGCTTTCTTCACTGCCTGCTGTACCTGCATGCTTGCTTTCATTGACTGATTTACAAGAACACCTAGATCTCGTTGTACTTCCCCTTTTCCTAACTTGACTCCATTTAGATAATAATCTGCCTTCCTGTTCTTGCCACCAAAGTGGATAACCTCACATTTATCCACATTAAACTGCATCTGCCATACATTTGCCCATTCACCCAACCTGTCAAAGTCACCCTGCATTCTCATAACATCCTCCTGACATTTCACACTGCCACCCAGCTTTGTGTCATCAGCAAATTTGCTAATGTTTCTTTTAATCCCTTCATCTAAATCATTAATGTATATTGTAAACAGCTGCAGTCCCAGCACCGAACCTTGCGGTACCCCACTGGTCACAGCCTGCCATTCCGAAAGGGACCCGTTAATCACTACTCTTTGTTTCCTGTCAGCCAGCCAATTTTCAATCCATGTCAGTACTCTGCCCCCAATACCATGTGCCCTAATTTTGCCCACTAATCTCCTATGTGGGACTTTATCAAAAGCTTTCTGGATTCCCAGTAATTAACTGAGGTGTCTGTAGACCCCAGATTGGGAACCCCTGCTCTAGAGAAGGCAATCTAAATTTGTACAATCCCCTTTGTCTCTCCATCTGTCTTCACAATAAATTGGGTAGAGTGCTATGCTGGATAATGTTTTATTTATTTATCATGGCTGGTATTGTACTGTAGTGGTTAGAGTAAATAAAAAAACTGATAGGACAAATGACACCCCCACTTGAGTTGTAAATATTTAAATTAATGTTGATTGCCAAAATTTGTTATGGGAATCTGTCTTTATTCCAAACAAAAACTAATTATCCAGTCAATAATGCCTTTTTTAATGTTTTTTCTGATATAGGTGTTGACCTTTGGGTTCTGGCAATTGGAAAACACCCAGAGAAACATGTTGTAGGGATTCCAGAAGTGAAGTACATTGGTAACATCCATGGTAATGAGGTAAGTTTTTCTTTTATATTTAACAGTTTCCAATTTAATTCACAACAGCATTTTGGCAAGATAAAATGTCAGCGATGGTGGTGGAGGCAGATACGATATGGTCTTTTAAGGAACTCCTGGACAGGTACATGGAGCTTAGAAAAATGGAGGGCTATGGGTAACCCTAGGTAATTTCTAAGGTAAGGACATGTTTGGAACAGCTTTGTGGGCCAAAGGGCCTGTATTGTGCTGCAGGTTTTCCATGTTTCTATGTAACGAATAAACAAAAATAAATTAGAAGTAATAATACTTAAGTCAGTGGTTTTTCTAGATCTGAATTCTTTCTTTTATACAAAGACTTACTATTTCAATTTGGTACATAAGCAATACATTTTCCAGCTAATATCAGAACTAACAGCCCAATCTGATTGACAGTATAGAGTTCAAATTATGATATTGAATGATGCTATGTATAGTTACATTTGAGAAATCAATTTAGTTTGCTAGTTTTGTTGTAGCTTTAATCCTTAGAGGAATATGTGTATTATAAGTTACTACTGGCAATTCTGATAAATTGTTTCCAGTGCAGTTCTGTGGAAATAATTTCAAAACACAGCAAATATCAGTACAAGGTATTAGAGTGGAAACAGTCTACTCTTCCTTTAAACCATAAAGTGCCTTCATGAACTGCAGGATCATGGTATCCACTGGGAGATTCATCGTTCAAATACATTGAAAATTATTAAGCTGCTGTACTTAGAAAAAGCTCAGCAGAAAGAATAAAGGCTCATCTATTCATGTGTAATTAAAGCACGGAAAGTTTTAGTTGCTCCCACATAATCCCCATTGAAAATGATTTTTAACAAGATTGGTGGGTAATTATTCACAATTTCAATTTTTGCTGCAATAATAGTTTTTCTTTTTAAATCTTTTTCTCATAATATAATTTTCCATATTTTTCTTAGCCTGACTTGCATTGAATTAAATATAACAATTTACACTTCGTGATTCAGCTCTTTAAAACTTGCTCCGAAATTGTTTGGATTACTGCTATGAAACTATATTTGCATGAGTGTGTTGGGTGGAGATGGTAAAGAGTTGGGATTCATATAAAAAAACTGGCCAGGTAATTACTTTTAGAATATAGAACATACAGAAACAGGCCCTTCCGCCAACAATGTTGTGCTGAAACAATTAAATTAGCCATCAAAAGGCCAACTAATCTCTTCTGCCTACACAATGTCCATATCTTTCCATTTTTGTTACATCATGTACCTATCTAAACATCTCCTAAAAGTCCCTAATGTATCTGCCTTTACCACCACCCAGGCAGTACATTCCAGGCACCTGCTACTCTCTGCAAAAAAAATTCCCCTCACATCTCCTTTGAACTTGCACCCTCTCACCTTAAGTGCATGCCCTCTGGTATTAGACATATATTAAAAAATATGTCTAATTTTAAATATACTGTATATGAGATGTACGGGTGCGATGCAAAGTCAGAGCAAGGTCAAGGCATGTTTGAGAAGAAGTAGCCAGAGTGAAATTGAGAGAGAGTCAAGCGGTGCGAAGCAGAGGAAAGTCATAGTTTCGGAGCCTGTCACATAAATCAAGGGCGAGCTTTAATCGATCTAAGCACTGGGCCAATTTAGAAAGGTCGGGTATGGGCTGCAACATGACGGCAGGGTCCAGGCCCAGAGCATATCGATGCTACAGGGACTGGGTCTTAGAGCGAGGAACGACCCGATATTTGGATGATTTACACACCGGGCTGGATGGTTTGAAAAGGCCAGTTGTTGGAACAAGAGGTGAGGGTTGGGCCAGTACTGCTTGCTGCTTCGTGATGTTTGCTCTAAATTTCTTTGCACTAAGGCTGAGGCTGTGAGGCTTCATGTCTATGGGCTCAATTTCATTCTGAATTCTGTTGCTTGCTTTTATTATTTCCACGATTTGTGTTTTTTTTCATCTCTCTGCGCACTGGGTGTTGGTTGGTCTTTTTTTTTGAACTGGTTCTTTTTAGTTTCTTGTCTAGTGGCTGCATGTAAAGAGACAAATCCCAATGTTATTTAATATATACCTACTTTGGTAATAAATGTACTTTGAACTATTGAAAATGGATGTCAAATCTTATATTGAAAATAGCCTTATTATCCTTCTCTTTAGCTTTATAGGATGACAAAATAAACAGATATTTGATAATTTAAAATTTAATTTGTAAGCATAATGGAGGAGTTACTGCTTTCTTGCTTTAGCTTTGCTTCCATTTCTATGTGGAATATGAGCCCAAATATTGATCACTTTTGTTCTGTGAAGTGTATAGCATAACAAAAGAGATCAATAGTGATGGATGTCCATAAGATACATGGAATGAATGAGCACAATCTGTGCAATACATAGTTGAAGATCACAGTCTTTATACGTACTTCATCAATAAATTTTATTTGATTTGACTTTGAACATTATCATTGTTTCCCTTCTAAAAGGTCTTCTCTACACTCAAGTCTTTCTTTAGATGAATGATCACAAAATTCATCCACAGCAATGTCTCTTCTTTCTTTGAAGGCTAAGGAAATTCTGCAAGTTCATGGTGACCCTCACTGATTTTTGTAGATTTTTAACAATGTTAACAATTAACATTGTTTCCTGATGCATTACATCTTGCTTGATACAGCAACTGCTTTGCATAAGATCAAAAGAAGTTGAGTTGTGAGAACAGCCGTGTTTATCATTAAACCAGTCTAGCCTCCAGTGACTTTGTCTACACTTCTCACTGCCTCAGCAAAGCAGCCAACGTAATCAAAGACCCTTCCTACACGTCATTCTTGCTTCTCCCTCTTTCATCGGGTAAAGGACCAAAGAGCTTGAGAAACCCTACCACCAGGCTCAAGGACAGCTTCTATTCCACTGTTAAAGGACTCCTGAATGGACCCCTTGTACATTAAAAATGAACTTTTGATTTCTTAAGCTACCTCATTATGTCTCTTGCATCTTTCTTGTCAATAAGTCTGAACGTTCGGATATGGCCCAATTGCAGAGAGAGGGGGAGGAAGAGTCACTGACGCAGGTCGACATTCCACTGACTTTAATCAGAATCAGTTTTATTATCACCAGCATGTGGTGTGAAATTTGTTAGCTTAGCCGCAGCGGTTCAATGCAATATGCAAACTAGCAGAGAGAAAAAAATAATAATAAAACATAATAATAAATTAACAAAGAATCAATTACATATATATTGAATAGATTTTTAAAACTAGCAAAAACAGAGATACTGTACAGTTTATAAAAAAAAGTGAGGTAGTGTTCAAAGCTTCAATGTCCATTTAGGAATTGGATGGCAGAGGGGAAGGAGCTGTTCCTGAATCACTGAGTGTGTGCCTTCAGGCTTTTGTATCTCCTACCTGATGGTAACAGTGAGAAAAGGGCATGTCCTGGGTGCTGGAGGTCCTTAGTAATGGAAGCTGCCTTTCTGAGACACCACTCCCTAAAGATATCCTGGGTACTTTGTAGGCTAGTACCCAAGATGGAGCTGACTAGATTTACAACTTCTTGCAGCTTCTTTCAGTCCTGTGCAGTAGCCCCTCCATACCAGACAGTGATACAGCCTGTCAGAATGCTGTCCATGGTGCAACTATAGAAGTTTTTGAGTGTGTTTGTTGACATGCCAAATCTCTTCAAACTCCTTATGAAGTATAACCACTGTCTTGCCTTCTTTATAACTACATTGATATGTTGGGACCAGATTAGATCCTCAGAGATCTTGACACCCAGGAACTTGAAGCTGCTCACACTCTCCATTTCTGATCCATCTATGAAGATTGGTATGTGTTCCTTCGTCTTACCCTTCCCGAAGTCCACAATCAGCTCTTTCGTCTTACTGACATTGAGTGCCAGGTTGTTGCTGAGGCACCATTCCACTGGTTGGCATATCTCACTCCTGTACACCCTCTTGTTATCACTTGAGATTCTACCAACAATGGTTGTATCATCAGCAAATTTATAGATGGGATTTGATCAATGCCTAGCCACACAGTCATGAGAACTGATATAGAATTTAAAGGAAAAGGAGAACAATAAATGCAAGGTCAACAGACACTTCTACTAAAACTTTCAAACTGAAAGTTAATGCCAATATTGTGGCTGGAAGCAATAACTAAATACTAAATGAATCACTAATGATACTCCTTTCAAGCATCAGTCAAAATTGTAGTCCTCTTTCCTGGAGTAGGATGAGCATAAGGAGGGACCATAAGCATTGCTGTGCTTTTGGTCAAATCTCGACAAGACTACAATGAAAAGAAGGGAGTTAGGAAGACTAAGCCTGCACTGCTCCCTGTTACTACTGATAGTGAGAACATGGATGTGATAAGGACCTACATGCACCTGGGGGTGCACCTGGATGACAGACTTGAGTGGAGCGCCAATAGAGGCTGTGTACAAGAAGGGCCAGAGTCACCTCTACTTCCTGAGGAGACTGAGGTCCTTTGGAGTGTGCAGGCCTCTCCTTCACATGTTCTACCAGTCTGTTGTTGCCAGAACAGTCATCTACATGGTGGTGTGCTGGGGCAATGACTTCAACACAGGTTCTGCCAACAGGTTCAAAAAACTGATTAGAAAGGCTGGCTCAATTTTTGGAGCCGAATTGGACACACCGGAGGCTGTGGTTGAACAAATGACCCTATGCAAAATCCTGGCAATTCCGGACAACGTTTCTCACCCTCTGCATGCCACCTTGGCTGAACAGAGGACCACTTTAATAATAGACTAAGACAACTGCACTGCTCCAAAGAGCATTGTATGAGGTGATTTTACCCTCGGCCATTAGCCTCTATAATGAGACAACCTATAGCCGGGAAGTGATGACCCCCTCCAGTTAGACTGTTTATAGGTAACTTACTTTTTTTATTCTTTCTTACTTCTCTTCTAATATTTGTTTATCTGTGTACTTGTAATGCTACTGTAACACTGTAATTTTCTTTGGGATCAATAAAGTGTCTATCTATCTAAATACTGCCATACTGTAACAGTAATTAGCTGGAACGTGCATGCTCATGAACGCAATTACAGAACCTGTGCGCACCTGCCTGCAGGGGTGCGGAGAACCCGCAGCAGAGTCCGTGGCTGTGACACTACATGTTCTGCATTTCCCCTGTAAGTGTAATACTATTCTGTTACCTGGAATCTTCTTTTAATGTTCTTGGGATATAGTTTCCTGATACAGTTTTCTCAGAAGAACACACATAGCTGTGGTAGGATTATTAGTTCCTCATTGCAACATGCGAGCATGGTTAATTAGCTTCCAGCTATCCAGCTTGTGTATTCTCCCATTTTAAAGCACACAGTTCCGACATTGTATTAGCCTGTTTTTTCTACTTTGCTATTTTTAACTTTAAAAAGAACAATTGATTCATTCTTTCCACTTTATTACTGTGCTAACTTGATTAATAACTGTTGTTGGGCATGTCTTCCACATGTTAGTTTCCAGAAGTATGGTAAAGGGGAATAAATCATGGTTGAATTAACTTGGTTAACTGCTTCAATGCCTTTGAAAACCATTTGTCCAGAACAAGCCTCACAAATTTATTGGTGTAACTGTAGATGGGCAATTAATCTGGTGGTAATTAATTTAGTGCTACCAACTAGATTGACAACCAATCGACAAATGGTGCAATAGCCACAGCTCTACACACCGTCCTTACACATCTGGAGAAGAAGAATGCTTATGTGAGAATGCTGTTCTTGGACTACAGTTCAGCGTTCAACACCATAGCTCCATCCAGGCCTAACAAGAAACTCGAGACCTCTGCCTTGACCCTGCCTTGTGCAGCTGAATCCTGGACTTCCTGTCCAACCCTCTGACTCTCAATACCGGAGCCCCATAGGGCTGCGTACTGAGTCCCCTCTTTTACTCCCTGTATCGTCACCCTCAGCTCCAATCTGCTAATTAAATTTGCCAATGATACTACATTGATTAGCCTTATCTCAAACAATAATGAAGTGGCCTACAGGGAAGAACTCATCTCTCTGACACAGTGGTGTCAAGAAAACAACCTCTCCCTCAATGTCACAAAAACAAAGCAGCTGATTGTGGATTACAGGAGGAATGGAGACGGGTTAACCCCTATTAACATCAATGGATCTAGAGTTGAGAGGGTAAACAGCTTCAAATTCCTTGGCATCCACATCACTGAGGATCTCAGGTGGACAGTAGACACCATCAATGTGCTGAAAAGAGCACAAAAGTGCCTCTTTCACCTCAGACGGTTGAGGAAGTGTTGTATGAGCCCCCAAATCCTTTCTACAGGGGCACAACTGAGAGCATCCTGACTGGCTGCATCACTGCCTGGTATGGGAACTGTACCTCCCTTAATCATAGGACTTTATAGAGAGTGGTGCAGACAGCCCAGCACATCTGTAGTTGTGACCTTCCCATGGTTCACACCATTTACAAGGACAGGTGTGGAAAAAGGGCCTGTAGGATCATTGGGGACCCAAGTCACCCCAACCACAATCTATTCCAGCTGCTACCATCTGGCATAAAAGCCAGGACCAACGTGCTCCGGGACATCCACCAGGCCATCAGACTGATGAGCTCATGCTGATTTGAGTGTACTTTATATTACATTGATTATTTTATTTATTATAAATTACTATGATTGCACATTGCTCATTTAGACAGAGACGTAACGTAAAGATATTTACTCCTCATGAATGTGAAGGATGTAAGAAATAAAGTCCATTCAATAGATGACAATTAATTAAAAGAACTTCACCACTAATCAAAATTAAAGAACACGTGATTTGCCCACATTTTATGAGGAATAGGCCATCAGCAGAAAATGGAAATTTAAATTATTCTTTTTTAAATGAGTGTATTTTTATGTTTGGTGACTCCAAAACATTAAGTGAATTAAAAGAAAGATATGGGACCAGGAATGCAAGTCTTAGCTTGTTCTTTAAGAGAAGCACACCTGTATCACGTGATAATGTCTTTCCTGACAAGGGAGGTCACTCTTCTTAGCAGGTGAGACTTGTGGCTTGAAAACAATCTCAGGGTCTGGGGCCTCCTCTGTGGTATTGAGAGTATTCTGACTGGTAGCATCATGGCTTGGTATGGAAACACCAGTATTCTTTAACGGAAAAGCCAATAAAAAGTTTTTTCTTTCACGGATAAATCTATCCCCACCACTGAGCGCATCTACGAGGAGTGCTGTCGCAAGAAAGCAGCATCCATTATGAAGGACCCCCACCATGCTCTCTTCCTGCTGCTGCCCTCAGAAAAGAGGTACAGGAGCCTCAGGTTTACAAACAGTTATTATCCATCAACTATCAGGATTGTGAATTACAGAATGGATAATTTCAGTCACCCCAACACTGAACTGACTTCACAACCTTTGGACTCACTTTCAAGTATTTTTCTATTTTGTATTTGCAAAATTTGTTGTCTTATGCATTTGTGGTTTGTCTGTCATTGTGTGCAGTTTTTCCATTGATTCTATTGTATTTTTTATGTATTTACTGTGAATGCCTGCAAGAGAATGAATCTCGGGGTTGTATGTGACAATGTTTTGAGAGGACATGATTTGAGAGTTAGGGGGCAGAAGTTTAAGGGAAACATGAGGGGGTATTTCTTTACTCAGAGAGTGATAGCTGTGTGGAAGTAGAAGTAGTAGAGGCCAGTTCAGTTGTGTCATTTAAGGTAAAATTGGATAGGTATATGGACAGGAAAGGAGTGGAGGGTTATGGGCTGAGTGCGGGTAGGTGGGACTAGGTGAGATTAAGAGTTCGGCACGGACTAGGAGGGCTGAGATGGCCTGTTTCCATGCTGTGATTGTTATATGGTTATATGTGTATGTACTTTGATACTGAATTTACTTTGAACAGTGAAGTATTCTGCATCAAATAACAAGCACCCATTTACGCTAATACAATCTTGTTCACCCTATATTGCCATCGGTCTCCCCAAGATTCCATCTTGACCTTATGTTCATTCATTATGTGCCGTGTGGTATGATGTGGGCAATCATAGTCTTTCCACAACTATGACTGCTCCTGGCAAATTTTTCGACAGATGGTTTGCCATTGCCTTCTCCTGGGCAGCGTCTTTACAAGGCAGGTAACCCCAGTCATTATCAATACTCTTCAGAGTTCGTCTGCCTGGTGTCAGCGGTCACATTATCAGTACTTTGTGAAATCCATCAGCTGCTCATACAACCATCCATCATCTGCTCCCATCCCTTCACATGACCCAGCTAAGAAGGTGCTACACCTTACCCAAGGGTGACCTGCAGGTTAACAGAAGGAAGGATAGAATGAAACTGTTAATTATAACAAACTGTAAAGAGAATACAGAAGGAGCCTTACACCTTCCCTGGTAGATACATATTAAAAAAAACTGAGAAATTTGACCTATTCCTACTCTGGATAGAGATGTTACCTTAATCAATCTTCTTAATTTTAACTGCCTGTACAAGCTGTGAAGGAATGCATAAAATCTTTATCTATCTTCAGGGAGTGACTAATATCCAACTGCCTCTAGCTGCTTCATCAGTGAGCTAGCCTTCAGCAAGCACGTCAGAATGCACATGTCGGCTAACAGTGCCAGTTACATTTGCAAATTCTCAGATGCTAAAGCAGTAAGTGCCTGTGGACATTGGCATGGGACAGGCCAGACTGTTATTGCAGAGTGTCTTACCCAGATGAGGTATTGCAACATTCTCATGTGCTCTGCTTCAGGACACTTTCCAAACACAGAACATCTGATGAAGGGTCTTGACCTGAAATGTAGACTGTTTGTGACTGTCCATAGATGCTGCCAGACCTACTGAGTTCCTCCAGCATTTTGTGTATGGTATGTCAAGTACAAAGGTCGCAGGACACAGGAACACAATTATTTTCAGATCATACAACACGGTGACTTGGAAATGCTTTATAGATTGTCCACCGTCAATGGATCTGTGAGAGTACCTTCAGCACATGGGTTGTACTTGTCATTTTATTGAGCAATTGGTCATGGACAGTATAAAATGGTCTTGTCAGCAAACCTGCATTCCATGATTCATTTGTGTTGGTGATGAATTAGTTCCTCTCAGAAACCAATGCTTATGTATGTTGTAATTCACCCTGAACTCAATGCCCCAGAATCAGAATCAAATTTTGATTATCAATGCCTTACAGGATGTTAAATTTGTTGACTTGCATTTCCTTTTCTCCTTAGTTAAAATTTTCTCAATACAGAGATTCCCAGTTTGTTAATAGTATGGTAAAATAAACTGTTTGCTTAGATACCACACCCTAAATCAGGGGTTCCCAACCTTTTCTATGCCATGGACCAATAACTTTTAGATAGGGGACCGTGGACCACAGGCTGGGAACCCCTGCCTTAAAGTATTCTAGGAATAAAGAAATTAGCCATTTCATCATTCCTAGGCAAAGTACAGTCCGCAAACTAAGTAGTGAAAAATAACAGTGTGTACATAAGATTAAAGTTGATGGATTTAACTTTCCAGTATGTAGATCTTTTGCCATCACTGGGTCTATGTACTAGAATTTCTACCAGCAGCAGCATTCCCGCACTACAAGGACAAGATGGTGGTTCATGATTACTTACCCAAGGGCAATTAGGGATGGATCATAAATGCGGACCTTTCCTATGCCCATCACTGTCAGTAAATATTTTCAAATCCTTTCATTAATAACCAATGAATGTTTAAACATGAGAACATCTGCAGATGCAGGAAATCCAGAGCAACCCACATGAAATGCTGGAGGAACTCAGCAACTCAGGCAGCACTATGGAATTGAACAAACAGTCTATGCTTCAGGGCTGAGACCCTTCTTCAGGACTCTAGTCCTTTTTCAGGTCCTGAAGAAGGGTCTCGGCCTGAAACACTGACTATTTATTCATTCCCTTAACTGCTGTCTGACCTGCTGAGATCCTCCAGCATTCAATGTATTTTAAGTTTTTTTTTGTCTTGGTACCAGGATTTTCAGATTTTACAAGATCCAACCAGAACTATCCAATTGCTGTTTAATTCAGCTCCCAAATCTTCCCTGACAGATCTCTGTGAGAAGATACACTGCCTCTCTGATTGGAAAGCTGCAATGCAAACTTCTGCCTTCTTGTACACAGTTTGGTATTTCACTTCTGAAAATTGGGCAAGAGCCAGAACTTCTGTAACCTTGTTAGTTGCACTGCTAACTATGTTGCATGATGTATGGGAAAGAATTTTCTGTTGTGCACAATGAATTAGAAGTTAAATGCGGCACGGTAGCATAGTAGTTAATATAGTGCTTTACAATACAGGCTACCCGGGTTCAATCCCTGCCATTGCCTGTAAAGAGTTTATACATTCTTCCCATGGTCATGTGGGTTTGCTCTGGTTTACTCCCACAGTCCAAACACATACTGGTGGGTAGGTTAATTGGTCATTGTAAAATTGTCCCGTGATTAGGTCAGGATTAAACTGGGGGATCAGGAACAAGAGAAGATCTGTAGATGCTGGAAATCCGAGCAACACACGCAAAATGCTGGAGGAACCTAGCAGGCCAGGCAGCATCTACGGAAAAGTCTGCAGTCAACAGTTCAGGTCGAGACCCTTCAGCAAAACTCTTAAATTGGGAGGTGATACTGCTGGGAGGTGCAGCTCAAAGGGTCCAGAAGGGCCTACTCTGTGTTGTAGCTCAATAAATAAGCAACTATAGAGGTGAACGAATTAAACTATTTGAGGCTTGTCCCTGTTCTCACTGAAGTGAACACTTTGTTCCTATCAGGATATAATAATCCCAAAGTGTAAAAGAAAATTGAGAACATATTACCTCAGTTATATATTGGGAAGGCTAAAGGCATGTCTTGAGCTCCACAACTGAGACCTCACAGGCCATTCTCTTTTGGGCCAACATGTTTTCTAATCTCATGCACAGCTAAGTTTCTGGCCAACACCAAGATTGATAGTTTCCATGTCTGTCGCATTTTTCTGTCGGTTTTCATCCGAGCTTACTTCAACTGCTGTCCAAAAGGCCATCAAAGCCTCCAATATTCTTTGAATCTGCTTCTCAGATGTTTTCCTGACTTGTCCCTTACTGTCTACCCTCATTCAGAACTTGCATCATTTGCTGTTTGCCCATCATCCAGGCACCAGTGACCCACAATGGCTTTGCCCCAATTCTTGCGTGTGTTTGTTTTTGCAACTCTAATCTTCGTCTCTTTCTTTCCTTTTTTACCAACTGGACTTCCACCTACACCCTGTAATCCCTGCACTTCCTTATTCTTTCCCCTCTCTGTGAAACTGACTTTGGTTACTTCGTCACTGGTGGTAGCTGTACACCATCAAATCCTTAATGCTCTTCTGTGCTCCCACAAACCTGCCTCTCCACTTCTATCTCCTACTTTGAAGCCTGCTCATTTGACTGGGTATTCCACTGCCCATTTTACTGTGAATAATGATATCTGATGACTGTTTCTGTAAATTGCTTTTTTTGTACTAAAGGACTATGCATCAATGCAAGTTTCTCAATGGTTGAAAAATGTCTAACAATGCATTGCAATGCTGATATTTCTCTAAAGAGGCCCAAGGACTCACACCATCAGGTTCAGGAACAGTTATTACTCCTCAACCATAAGGCTCTTGAACTAAAGGGGATAAATTTACTCAACTTCACTTGCCCCATCACTGAAATGTTCCCACACCAATGGACTCACCTTCAAGAACTCTTCATTTCATATTCTCAATATTTATTGTTTGCTTATTCATTTATTATTATTTCTTCTTTTTGTACGAGGGTGATTGTTAAGTTCATGGCCTAAGGTAGAAGGAATCAATTTTAGAAAACCTAGCACATTTATTTTTCCTACATTTACACACTTAGTCCAGTGGTTGTGGAGCACACGGATCCCTTCTTTGTAGAAGTCAGCGTCTTGGACCTCCATAAGTGGTAGCATGGGTGATTGATAAGTTCGTGGCCTAAGGTAGAAGGAGATGAGTTATTAACTTAAAACTTACTGCATTTTCAGTCGAGTTGAACTGCACGTGTACGTAACAAAAGCTGTATAACTCATCTCCTTCTACCTTAGGCCACAAACTTATCAATCACCCCGCTGTGGACCACTTCTACAAAGAAGGGATCTGTATGCTCCACGACCGCTGGACTAAGTGTGTACGTGTAGGAGGGGACTATGTTGAAAAATAAATGTGCTAGGTTTTCTAAAATTGACTTCTCTACCTTAGGCCATGAACTTATCAATCACCCCTCATATTTGCAGTTTGTTTCATTGATTTTTGGTTATTATTCTATAGATTTATTGAGTATGCCTGCAAGAAAATGAATTTCAGGATTGTATATGGTGACATATATATACTTTGATAATAAAATTTACTTTGAACTTTAGTTAAATTCAGACTTTTGAGGCTCAGTCCGATTTTCCACTGAGTAAATAAGCAGCCTTTGGAAGGGCACCTCTGTGACTTGTTTTTATAGCCCATGCCAGTGTTATGTCCCACAATAGCTTCCTCCCATCACACTTTATCAGGCTCTTCATTCAGTTTTCCTCTTCCTTTCTCCATCATGTTCTTAGCTCATTTCCTTCTGGAAATGAGGTAATCTTTCTGTGGGAAGTTCTGCACTCACAGGTTTATCGCAGTTTATATTTAGATTTAGTTGTTCCCATTTCAGCTTATAACTGGTTATCTTAATCTATATTTTTACATTCTGATCTTGTTTGCAAGGGAAAACATCCTCTCTCCTAATCATTTCATTTCCTTCATTCAGTAGCCCCCTCAGTCGTAAGGTGTAACCTCTCACTTCTGGTATCAATGGTTCAATGGTTCCATTTAATATTAGAGAATGTATACAGTATACAACCTTTCATAGACATCCACGAAACAGGAGAGTATCATAAAGAATGAATGACAGTAAGTCCAGAGCCCCTTTCCCCCTCCCACGCACAAACAGCAGCAAATAATCAACCCTCCCCCTCCACCACCCCCACTTATTCAACAGGAAGCATCAGCCCCCACCTCTCATCAAACAAGCAATCACAAAGCCCCCAAAGAGAGACTATGATCTGCAGTACAACTAAAACTAATTGTACACCTTATAATTTGACATGCCACAAGTTCTGTCTGTCTTTCTCTCCCTCCCTCCAATAAAGGAGCAGAGAGGTGACACCCTTCCCACAGCGAGAGCTGAGACCAAAACCTTTTCAATATCTGTCTATCTCTGTCAACTAGAACCATTCACAATATTCCTAGTGTCCTAACCAAAGTCTGCACAATTACAACTTCTCTGCTTTTCAATATTATCTCTCTGGATATGAATAACAATATTCTTGTTTATTTTTATTGCCTAGCACTAACCCTAATTCCTCAGTGCTGAATGGGCTCCACGGCTGTGGGCTCACTATTGGGATCTCTGCACTTCCTGTCCCACGTGTCTTTGTTTGCTCTTTCTTAACTATTTGTGCGATTTGATCGAGGAGCTTCAGCTCAGCGGAACTGTGTCTGCGCGCGGTGGTCTGCAGCCAGGTACACAGTGCTGAACTGATTGACTGGCTGTGGCTACTAGACCATTTTGGGTTTGATGTTTAATGAGGTTATTTGCTTGATTTTTTGCTGGTTGAGCAATTTACGAATCTGCTGGGGCTACCTATTATGTCCGGTACTCGCAATGTGGCCTATTGTTGAGAACCGTCATAAAATTGGGGAGCACTTTGTCGAGCGCCTCCGCACCATGTGCCGCAAATGGGAATTCCCGGTGGCCAAACTTTTTAAGGCCAATTCCTATTCCCGTTCTGAGGTGTCATTCGATGGCCTCCCCCGAGATGAGGCCGCCTCTGGGTGGAGGAGCAACACCTTATATTCCGTCTGAGTATCCTCCAACCTAATGGCATGAATATCAATTTCTCCTTCCAATGAACAAATTTCGACACCCCTCCCCATCTCTATTCCCCACTCTGTCCTTTCACTTCTCACCTGCCTAAAGCTTACCCTGGGTTTCCTCCTCCTTCCCTTTCTCCTGTGATCCACTCTCCTCTCCTATCAGATTATCTCTTCTCCAGCTCTTGACCTTTCCCACCCATCTGGCTTCACCTATCACCTTCCAGCTAGCCTCCTTCCCCTACCCCACCTTCTTATTCCAGCATTTCTGCCAAGTCCTACGCCCTTCTCAGTCCTGAAGAAGGATCTCGGCCTGAAATGTCAACTATTTATTCTTTTCCATAGAAGCTGCCTGACTCTGTGTGTGTGTGTGTGTGTGTGTGGCGTTGGATTACATAGAACATAGAATAGTACAGCATATTACAGGTCCTTCGGCCCACAATGTTGTGCCGACCCTCAAACCCTGCCTCCCATATAACCCCCCCACCTTAAATTCCTCCATATACCTGTCTAGTAGTCTCTTAAATTTCACTAGTGTATCTGCCTCCACCACTGACTCAGGCAGTGCATTCCACGCACCAACCACTCTCTGAGTGGAAAACCTTCCTCTAATATCCCCCTTGAACTTCCCTCCCCTTACCTTAAAGCCATGTCCTCTTGTACTGAGCAGTGGTGTCCTGGGGAAGAGGCACTGGCTGTCCACTCTGTCTATTCCTCTTAATATCTTGTACACCTCTATCATGTCACCTCTCATCCTCCTTCTCTCCAAAGAGTAAGGCCCGAGCTCCCTTAATCTCTGATCATAATCCATACTCTCTAAACCAGGCAGCCTGGTAAATCTCCTCTGTACCCTTTCCAATGCTTCCACATCCTTCCTATACTGAGGCGACCAGAACTGGACACAGTACTCCAAGTGTGGCCTAACTAAAGTTTTATAGAGCTGCATCATTACATTGTGTCTCTTAAACTCTATCCCTCGATTTATGAAAGCTAACACCCCATAAGCTTTCTTAACTACCCTATCTACCTGTGAGGCAACTTTCAGGGATCTGTGGACAGGTACCCCCAGATCCCTCTGCTCCTCTACACTACCAAGTATCCTGCCATTTACTTTGTACTCTGCCTTGGATCCAAATCTTCCAGCATCTGCAGATTTTCTCTTGTTTATGATTGTTCTTTTGTTTTGTGCATTGGGTGCTTGATGGTCTTTGTTGTGTGTGGTTTTTCTTTATTTCATGGCTGCCTGTGGGAAGACAAATCTCATGGTTGTATACATACGTGGATAATAAATGTACTTTGACATTTTAATGTACTGATACTTATGATTTCTGTATTTATATGTTCAGATCCCTTTGTATCTCTACATCCCAGAGGACATGTGGCCTTTGTATTCTTCTTGCCAAAATGTAGTACTTTGCCTTTCTTTACATTGTGAAGCCCCCCTGCCCCCAAAGCTGGTGCAAAGTGCATTGCCTATTCCAATCCCCACTGACAACAATATGGCAGTGTCCTTTCACAGAGCACCACGGTAGCATAGCAATTGGCGCAATGCTTTTACACTTCTGGGCATTGGAGTTCGCAGTTCAGTTCTGGCATCCCCAGCAAGAAAGTTTGTACATCCTTCCGTGTGTACATGGAATGCCTCTAGGTGCTCCATTTTCCTCACACATACCAGTTAGTAGGTTATACACACAAAATGCTGGAGGAATCAGCAGACCAGGCAGCATCTATGGAAATGAATAAATAGTCGACGTTTCAGACTGAGAGTCTTCATCAGGACTGGAAAGAAAGATGAGAAATCGGAGCAAGAAGGTGAAGGAAGGGTTTGTGATTCTGGTTAGTAGGTTAATTGGTCTTTGTAAATTGCCCTGCAATTAGGTTATGATTAAGTCAGTGGGTTGTTGGTTGGCATCGCCCAGGGGGCCGGAAGGGCCTGTTCTACTCTGTATCTCTCAACTAAAAATAAACAAAAGATGTGCTGAGTGATCCACTCTCACTTTGGAAATTGGTTGCATAGTTCCCTGAAGTTGTCACACGTTCAATGAATGCTTTCAATAAAAAACAATTATTTTGTACCAATGAGGCAGTGTCATAGACAAGTACAGCACAGAAACAGGCCATTCAGCCCATTTAGCCCAAGCCATACCATTTAAATTGTCTAGTCCCATTGACCTGCACCAGGACCATAGCCTTGCTATCCATGTACCTATCTGAACTTCTCTTAAACGTTGAAATCGAGTCCCTATGCACCACTTGCACTGGCAGCACATTTCACACTCTCACCACCCTCTGAGTGAAGAAGTTTCCCTTCATGTTCCTCTTAAACATTTCACTTTTCACCCTTAAGCCACGACCTCTGGTTGTAGTCCCACTCAACCTCAATGGAAAAAGCCTGCTTGTATTTACCCCTCATAGATAATATCCCTCATAATTTTGTATGCGTCTACCAAAACTCAATGGTGGCTGTTCGTTACAAAATGATTTGAGCAAGATTCCTTTTCAGTTGAGTATCCATTTGCAAAGACTGGCATTTTTCATGTAATCCTCCACACTTTGAATTACCCAATCTACAATATTACTGTCACTATCCAAGTCCTTTATCAGGGGTGTTAAAGAAACAAGTAAAGAAGGTTGAGAAGTTTTTGACAGATACACACCATGACTGCTTTTGACTGGGTAAATGGAATGTTGCTATTTCCATAAACAGATGATTCTTCAATCAGGGAACACAAAATTTAACATTTTTGGTAAAGGTGTAAGAGGATATGAAGAAAAACTCTTTACCCTCTGAGGAGATTTTCAAATCACTGGCAGTGACAGTGAAAACAGAAACATTCAGATATAGGTTAGCAAATTTAGAGTCACGTTGATTGTCCTATTCTCACACCAGCATCATCTCCCCTCTCTGCTAACTGAACTTTATCCATTATTATCCTTTGGCTTGTAATTTTAGATTTATAAATAATGATATTTATGCATACATGTTAGAGGCCTTAAAGATAAAAAAAACATACTGCTGCCTTTTGATGTTCTATTAGTTGAACACAAAGGCACGGTAGCATAGTGGCTAGCACAATGCTTTACAATGTCAGCTACCTGGATTTAATTCCCACTGTTGTCTGTAGAGTTTGTACGTTCTCCCTGTGATCACATGGGTTTCTTCCAGGTGCTCCACTTTCCTCCCACGTGTCAAAGACTTACCAGTTGATAGGTTAACTGGTCATTGTAAATAGTCCTGTGATTAGACTAGGGTTGCTGCGTGGCACGACTCGAAAGGACGGAAAGGCCTATGCCACACTCTCTCAATAAATAAATAAACAAACCAAAGTTAATGACAGGTTTACTGTCGTATGCACAGGTGCAGTGACAGACACATCGCATGATATAATCATGTCTGTGATCTGCAGCTACACTCAAACTGCTGTTCTTCATGGTGGTGGGCTCTTGCTGTTAGAGCTCGCCAAATGGCCTATCATTTTCTATATCTCCAGGAGCAGCCTAGAAGACATGCACAACTGGGGTGCGGCTCTGCAGATGACCCGATTCCTCGCTGATGTTGCCAACTGAAGCGTCGCAGGAGATCGGAACATCAGGACAGCAGTGTACACTGCTGTTGAAATAAGTGATGCTTCAGACTATAACATTGGAACAGCAAACTGTTGGTCTCCCACTCACTGTGGCAGGAGTGATACCTCTGTCTCCTTCATTAGTGAGAGAGAAATGGGGAATGTCAAACTGTTGGGATGAACAATAGTTTTTGATGGACTGTAGTTCTTGGTCTTTTTCTGGGCTTTGCTATTGTTATGCATGCCAGGTGGTAGGGAGCTGATTCTTGTGCTGAGGTGGGGGTGGAGGAGGGGTGGGGAAGAGGAATGGGAGAGTGTAAATGCTTTGCTGCTGTTTGGGCATGGGAGATGGAGAAAGGCTTTGGGGTTCTCATGTATTTCTGTCATTCATTCATTTCCTGTTTCGGGGATGTCTGTGAAGAGTAAGAATTTCAGGTTGTATATTGTATACATTCTCTGATATTAAATGGAACCAGAGAATCATTGAAAAGCAGCATTCACAAGAAAAGCATCAACGAAACATAAACACAATTCTACAAGAAAGAACACAATCAGAACAAAAAGTAAATCCAATTTTTAGTGCAAATCGTAATTTAACCTTGCCAGAAAGTAAACATGATCATTGTGTGCTAAAAGTTTTGAAGACATACTCAAAATGGCCACTTTATTAGATACCTTCTGTACCCTATAAAGTGGCCACTTAATGTATATTTGTGATCTTCTGTTGCTATGGCACACCACTTTTGTAACCTCTGGTTATTTGAGTTACTGTCGCCATTCTTGTTGCTTGAGCTAGTCAGGCCATTTTTCTCTGAACTCTCTCACTAAAAAGCATTTTCGCCCACAGCACTGCTGCATACTGATGTTTTTTATTCTGTTGCACTATTCTCTGCAAACTCTAGAGAATGTTGTGCATGAAAATCCCAGGGGAGCTGCAGCTTCTGAGATGCCCAAATCACCCTGTCTGGCACCAATAATCATTCCACAGTCAAAGTCACTTAGATCACATTTCTGATGCTTAGTCTGAACAACAACTGAACCTCTTGACCATGTTTGCATGTTCTTATACATTGAGTTGCTGCCACATGATTGGCTGATTAGATATTTGTATTAATGAGCAGGAGTACAAAGTGTGTCTAATAAAGTGGCCACAGAGTGTATTTTGAAGCATATTCAGATTAACACAATATTGTGATCTAATACAGATAGTGGGCAGAGAAATGTTGCTCCACTTAATTGACCATATGGTTGAAAAGTATGGAGAAGATTCTACCATAACTCAGATAATAAACAGTACCCGGATTCACATCATGCCATCCATGAATCCAGATGGCTATGCAGAAACTGAAAATGCAGAATATTGCAAACCCTCTCAAGGCAGGTAAGAACATCTTCTTTAGTTGCTTTTTACTTGATTAGAACATGGTTGATTTGCAAGCCAGCATCTCTGTTTGTCATTCATGTGTTACAATCTTTTCTGCAGCTGGTAAGTCTCATGGATCTGTAACATACTACAACATAGAAACAGGAATCTTGTCCCAAATTGTCCCAACTTATCTAACTTAGCCCTGTATGCCACATTCAACCCATACCTCTCTAAGACCCATGAACACCATTACTACTTTCCCTCCTCTTTTTGCATTACTTACTTAACATTTATGACAAACACAAGAAGGAAACTGTGCTGTTTTATTTATTTATTTATGGAGATACCACATGGAATAGGGTCTTCCAGTCCATCCACCCAGCCCAGTAATCCCCCCATGAAATCCAAGCCTAATTATGGGACAATTTACAATGACCAATTAACCTGCTAACTGGCAAACATGAGGAAATCTGCAGATGCTGGAAATTCAAGCAACACATACAAAATGCTGGTGGAACGCAGCAGGCCAGGCAGCATCTTTAGGAAGAAGTATAGTCGACATTTCGGGCTGAGACCCTTCGTCAGGACTAACTGAACAGTTAGTCCTGACGAAGGGTCTCAGCTCGAAACATCGACTGTACTTCTTCCTATAGATGCTGCCTGGCCTGCAGCATTCCACCAGCATTTTGTGTGAGTAACCTACTGACTGGTACATCTTTGGACTATGGGAGGAAACCAATGCACCTGGAGGAAACTCTTGCAGTCATGGGGAAAACATAAAAACTCTTTAAAGGCAGCGGCGGGAATTGAACCTGGGTTGTCTGTACTATAAAGCACTGTGCTAACCACTACGCTACTGTACTACACTATTTTGAAACATAGAAAACCTACAGCACAATACAGGCCCTTTGGTCCACAAAGTTGTGCCGACCATGTACCTACCTTAGAAATTACTAGGCTTACCCATAGCCCTCTATTTTACTAAGCTCCATGTACCTATCTAAAAGTCTCTTAAAAGACCCTATCATATCCACCTCCACCACCGTTACTGGCAGCCCATTCCGCACACTCACCATTCTCTGAGTAAAAGACTTACCCCTGACATCTGTACCTACTCCCCAGCACCTTAAACCTGTGTCCTCTTGTGGCAACCATTTCAGCCCTGAGAAAAAGCCTCTGACTGTCCACATGATCAATGCCTCTCATCATCTTATACACCTCTATCAGGTCACCTCTCATCATCCTTTGCTCCAAGGAGAAAAGGCTGTGATAACTCAACCTAAGGCATGCTCCCCAATCCAGGCCACATCCTTGTAAATCTCCTCTGCACACTTTCTATGGCTTCCACATCCTTCTTGTAGTGAGACGACCAGAACTGAGCACAGTACTCCAAGTGTGGTCGGACCAGCGTCCTATATAGCTGCAACATTACCTCTTGGCTGCTAAATTCAATTCCATGATTGATGAAGACCAATGCACTGTATACCTTCTTAACCACACAGTCAACCCATGCAGAAGCTTTGAGCGTCCTATGGACATGGACCCCAAGATCCCTCTGATCCTCCACATTACTAAGAGTCTTACTATTAATACTATGTTCTGCCATCATATTTGACCTACCAAAATGAACCACTTCACACTTATCTGGGTTGAATTCCATTTGCCACTTCTCAGCCCAGTTTTGCATCCTATCAATGTCCCGCTGTAACCTTTGACAGCCCTCCACAATCTCCACAACTCCTCCATCATTTGCGTCATCAGCAAACTTACTAACCCATCCCTCCACTTCCTCATCCAGGTCATTTATAAAAATCACAAAGAGTAAGGGTCCCAGCTCAGATCCCTGAGGCACTCCACTGCTGACCGACCTCCATGCAGAATATAACAATATGACCCGTTTACAACCAATCTTTGCCTTCTGTGGGCAAGCCAGTTCTGGATCCACAAAGCAAGGTCCCCTTGTATCCCATGCCTCCTTACTTTCTCAATAAGCCTTGCATGGGGTACCTCATCAAATGCCTTGCTGAAATCCATATACTCTACATTTGCTGCTCTTCCTTTATCAATGTGTTTAGCCACATCCTCAAAAAATTCAATCAGGCTCGTCAGGCACGACCTGCCCTTGACAAAGCCATGCTGACTACTCCTATTCATATTATATCTCATCGAATGTACACAAATCCTGCATCTCAGGATCTTTTTCATCAACTTACCAACCACTGAGGTAAGACTCACTGGTGTATAATTTCCTGGGCAATCTCTACTCCCTTTCTTGAATAAAGGAACAACATCTGCAACCCTCCAATCCTTGGGAACCTCTCCCGTCCCCATTGATGATGCAAAGATCATCGCCAGAGGTTCAGCAATCTCCTCCCTCACCTCCCACAGTAGCCTGGGGTATATTTTGTCCAGTCCTGGCAACTTATCCATCTTGATTTGGCCTATTTTTTCATGTGCCTCCAAGTTTCCTGAAATTTTATCCTTAATAATGGACTCCCAACATCTTCCCAACCATTGAAGTCAAGCTAAGTGACGTATAATTTCTTGTATGTCACCTCCATCCAGTCTTAAAGAGTGAAGTGACATTTGTAACTTCACACTCCTCCAGATCCATTCCAGAATCTCGTGAACCATGAAAGATCACTACTATTGTCTCCATAATCTCTTCAGCTACCTCCTTCCAAACCCTGGGTTTTGGTCCATCTGGGAAGCCAATATGGGGTTTGATAGCCTTTGAATTTTTTTGGGAGATCAGTGTTGGAATATATGCCAACATTGCATTTGCCTTTTTTACCACAGATTCAACCTGTGAATTAACCTCCATGGAGTCTTGCACAAGGACTCCCAAGTCCCTTTGCACCTCTGATGTTGAATTTTCTCCCTAATTAGATAATAGTCTACATTCTTTTTACCAAAATGCATGATCATATATTACCTGTCACTGAATTCCATCTGCCACTTTTTCGCCCATTCTTCCAATTGTCCAAGTCCTGCAGCAATCGCATTGGTTGCTCAGAACTACCTACCCCTCCACCTATCTTTGTTTCATCCACAGGCTTTGCCATAAAGCCATCATTGACAAACAATGTGAAAAGTAGCAGTCCCAATACTGACCCCTGACAAACACCACTAGTCACTGGCAGCCAACCAGAAAGTCCCCTTTATTCCCATTTGCTGCCTCCTGCCTATCAGCCATTCCTCTATCCATGCCAGTATATTTCTTGTAACGCCACAAGATTGTATCTTGTTAAGCAGCCTCACCTGAGGCATCTTATCAAATGCCTTCTGAAAATCCTTTGTCCACCCTGCTTGTCACTTCCTTGAAAAACTCTAACAGATTTGTCAGGCAAGATTTCCCTTTACAGAAAGCATGCTGACTCTGAAACTTCATCCTTAATAATAGACTCCAACACTTATCCAACCACTGAGGTTAAGCTAACTGGTTGTAATTTCTTCTTTTCTCTTCCTCCCTTCTTAAAGAGTGGAGGACAGTTGCAATTCTCCAGTCTTCTGGGACCATGCCAAAATTAAGTGTTTCTTGAAAGATCATGACCAGTGCATCCGTTATCTCTTCAGCAATCTCTTTCAGGATCCTGGGATGTAGTCCATCTGGTCCACGTGACTTATCCACATTAAGACCTTTTAGTTGGCCTAGCACTTTTTCATTTGTAATAGCAATGGCACTCATTCCTGCTCCCTGACACTCATGGACCTCTGGCACACTGCTAGTGTCTTCTACAATAAAGACTGATACAAAGTACTAATTAAGTTTAAAGCCATTTCTTTATCCCTCACTAGTACCTCACCATCATCATTTTCCAGTGGATAAAATATCAACTCTCAACTCCCTTTTACTCTTTATATAACTGAAAAAAACTTGTAGTATCCTGCTCTATATTATCGACTAGTTTGCCCATATATTTCTTTTTTTTCCCTTCTTATAGCTTTTTTAGTTGCCTATTGTTGGCTTTTAGAAGCTTTTTAATTATCCAACTTCCCACTCACTTTTGCTACTTTATGTGCCATTTCTTCGGCTTTTATGCAATCCTTAACTTCCCTTGTTAGCCATGGTTGCCTACCCCTGCTATTTGAGAACAACTTTTTCTGTGGGACATATCTATCCTACGCCTTGTGAACTATTCTTAGAAACTTTAGCTACTTCTGCTTTGCCAACGTCCTGGCCGGTATCCTCCTCCAATCCACCTGGGCAAACTCCTCTCCCATGCCTCTGTAATTCCCTTTATTCCATTGCAATACTGATACATGTGAGTTATGCGCCGCTCTCTCAAATTGCAGTATGAATTCAATCATATTATGAATACTGTCTCTTAAGGGTTCCTTTACATTAAGCTCCCTATTAAAATCTGGGTTGTTACACAGCACCAAATTTAAAATAGTCTTTCCCCTAGTAGGCTCAAGCACAAGCTGCTCTAAAAATCTATCTTGTATACATTCAACAAACTCCAGCTCTTGTGATCCAACCCCAACCTGATTTTCCCAATCCCCTTGCATATTGAAGTCCCCCATTAGAATTGTGACATTGCCTTTATTACATGCCTTTTCCGGCTCCCTTTGCAATCTTAACCCTACATCTTGGCTACTATTTTGATGCCTATATGATTCCCATATTGTGTTTCTTTTTACCCTTGCAGTTTCTTAACTCTATTCACAAAGATTCAACATTCTCTGAATAGAACAAAGCAGCTATCCAAATAACTATTGCATTGTGTTGTTAAGAAAAAGAGGAAAACACAATCTGAAAAACAAGATACAGGCATAAACACAGCTGTACAAAGAAGGAAATATTTTCTTTATATTTATCCTAGAACAGTTCTGGAAAATTAGATGGCATATTAAATTTTCATTTAATGTGCAAAATCACTGTAAACTTAATCTACTATTTTCTTGGCATTTCCTCAAAGATCAGTTAAAAATAATCAATGTCATACATCTCTTGTCATCAATAATCGCCATTACACATTTGGCATTTTGCAGATTCTACTAACTGCCCATTTTTGTTGGAAGACTGATACTGTATTTTTAAATGAAAAATAAAGGTATTGTTAGACCTGTTGAAATGATTAAAAAAAAGAAATTGGGGGTGTTATTTAATGTCATAGTGAAAGCAATTTGGTCGGAAACTCGCTGATTTAACAGAAGGTCACTTTGAACTTTTGTTATCTTCCACTTCAGAAACAACAAAGCAGGCATTGACCTGAACAGAAACTTCCCCACATTTCCTGTAAAGAACTCCTCATCAACATTGCAACCAGAAACAAAAGCCGTAATGAACTGGATTTTGAACGAAACGTTTGTACTGTCCTTAAGTTTGCATGGAGGAGCTGTTGTAGTCAGCTACCCATATGACAGCTTTATAGGAGGTAATGTTGAAATATCTGCCTGTTCCTTCAAGAAACAATTTTATGTACAGAGTTGGTCTAAATACTAGTGATGGAAAATACCTTGAAGATTCATTCAGAGTAAAACTTTTACTGGGGGCCCTGGTTCCTGTCTCACCACTAACACACAGGGTCCCTGGTTCCTCTGTTATCACTAACTCACTGAGACACTGGTCTCTGTGCCACTGTTAACACAGTGGGACCATGGTTCCAACCTACCATTAACTTATCGATGCTTAGTTTTCTGTGTTTCCTTAAAGTTGCCCTGGCTTCTGTCTTTAAATTTGCAAGGGCCTCAATTCCCATGCTCTGTTAACTTGGTGCCTTTAAAGTTACTATAGTCCATTTAAACTCACTTTTGCCACAGTTCCCTTTGTCCCTGCTCCATTATCTTCATGTTCACAGGGCCTCACTGTCGAGGCTTGCTTTGATCTTATTCGTGCCCAGGGTCCCTATGCTCTCTACCAGTTTACTAGGGTCTCGGTTCCTGCACTTTGTTTAAACTCACCAGGATTCCTGCTCCATACACTCCCAAAATTCACTAACACAAAGTACACTGCTGATGCTGGGGTCAAAGCAACACGTACAACATGCTGGAGGAACTCAGCAGGTTGGGCAGCATCCGTGGTTTCCATGAGTTCCTGCAGCATGTTGTATGTGTTGCCCAAAGTTCACTGGTGTCTGTTCAATAAGCTCTTTGAAATTGACTGGGCTGACTACAGAATGTATTATGATACTGTGTATAATTGAGAAAAACACATGAATTAAAAATGTTTTGGCAGGGTCAGGGACTTCTCAAATTGTGTCCACAGCATTTTAAGAGGGATGAGAGCAGCCAGATTTCTAGGTACATATTAGTACTAATAACATAGGGAGGAAAAGCAAAGGGGTCATGTTGAGAGAATTTAGAGAGTTGGGCAGAAAACTGAGAAGCAGGACCTCCAGGATAGTAATTTCTGGATTTCTACTTGTGCCACATGCTAGTGAGGGTAGAAACAGGATGATTTGGTAGAGATGCTGGTGCAGGGGGCAGGGCTTCAGGTTCTTGGATCATTGGGATCTCTTCTGGGGGAGGTATGACCATTTGGCAGGGGGTGGGAACTGAAATGAAAGGACTCAGGATAGGACAGATGGTAAAAAGCAAAGATAGCATGCAGTCAGACTGTTAGGAAGGACAGGCAGATGATAAGACAAAATTACAGCCAGCAGGGTGAGTATCAATGCATTAGGGATTCAGAATCAAAAAGGGTTGCAAATGTAGTACTCAAAGTGTTATATCTCAATGCATGGAGTATAAGAAATAAGGTGGAGGATCTTGCTGCACTATTGCAGATTGTCAGGTATGATGTTGTGGCCATCACAGAATCGTGGCTGATGGATGGTTATAGTTGGGAGCTGAATGTCCAAGTTTATGCATTGTATTGGAGGGATAGGAAGGTAGCCAGAGGGGTGGTGTGACTCTGTTGGTAAAGATTGGCATCAAATCAGTAGAAAGATGTGACATAGGATTGGAAGATGTTGAACCCTTGTGGGTTAAGTTAAGAAACTCCAGACGGCAGTTATATACAGGCCTCCCAACAGTAGCTGGGATGTGGACCACAGATTACAATGGGAAATAGAAAAGGGCAATGTTATGTCAGTCATAGGAGATATTAACATGCAGGTCGATTGGGAAAATCAGGTTGATAATAGATCTCAAGAGATTGAGTTTGCTGAATGCTTACGAGATGGCTTCTTAGAGCAGTTTGTCATTGAGCCCACTACGAGATCAACTATATTGGATTGGGTGTTATGTAATGAACCGGAGGTGATTAGGGAACTTAAGGTGAAAGAACCCTTAGGAGGCAATGATCACAATATGACTGAGTTAAAATTGAAATTTGATAGGTGAAGTCTGACATAGCAGTATTTCAGTGTAAAGGAAATTACAGTGGAATGAGAGAGAAGGTGGCCAAATTATATTGGAGGGGGATGCTGGCAGGAATGACAGTAGAGTAGCAATGGTGTGAGTTTCTGGGGGAAATGAGGAAGGTGCAGGATATATGTATTACAAAAACGAAGAACAACTCAAATGGCAAATATCACAACCATGGCTGACAAGGGGAGTCAAAGCTAATGTGAAAACAAAAGACAGGGCATACAACAAAGCAAAAATTAGTGGGAAGATAGAGAATTGGGAAGCTTTTAAAAACCTACAGAGAGCAACCAAAAGAATCATTAGAAGAGAAAAGATGAAATATGAAAGCAAGCTAGCAAACAGTATCAGAGTAGACGGTAATAGCTTTTTCAGTATATAAAAAATGAAAGAGAGATAAGAGTGGATATAGGACCACAAAAAATGAGGCTGGAGAAATAATAACGGGCCAAGGAGATGGCAGGTGAACTAAATGAGTATTTTGCATCAGCCTTTACTGAGGAAGACACTAGCAATGTGCCGGATGTTGTGTGTGTGGAGGAGAGAAGTGAGTGCAGTTACTGTTACAAGAGAGAAGGTGCTCAAAAAGCTGAAAGACCCAAGGGTACATAAGTCATCCAGACCAGCTGAACTGCACCCTAAGGTTCTGAAAGAGGTAGTGTTAGAGATTGTGGAGGCATTAGCAATGACCTTTCAAGAATCCTTGGACTCTTGACAATGGTGCCGAAGGACTGGAAAATTCCATATGTTGCTCAATTCTTCAAGAAAGGAGGAAGGTAGCAGAAAGGAAACTATGGACCAGTTAGCCTGACCTCAGTGGTTGGGAAGAGGTTGGAGTTAATTGTTAAGGATGAGGTGACACTGGACAAGAAAGGACAAAGTCAGCATGGTTTCCTTAAGGGAGAATCTTGCCTGATGAACCTGTTGGAAATTTTAAGAAATTCCAAGTAGGATAAATAAAGGGGTTACAGTGGGTGTTGTATATTTGGACTTTCAGAAGGCCTTTGATAAGGTGCTACACATGAGGCTGCTTACCAAGTTAAGACCTCATGGTATTACAGGGAAGTTACTAACATGATTAGGGCATTGGCTGATTGGTAGGAGGCAACCAGTGAGAATAAAAGGATCCTTTTCTGGTCAGCTGTCAGTGACTAGTGGTGTTCCGCAGGAACTGGTGTTGCGACCAGTTCTTTTTATGCTGTATATCAATGATTTAGATGATGGAATAGATGGCTTTGTTGCCAATTTACAAATGATACGAAGATTGGTGGAGGGGCAGGTAGTGTTGAGGAAACAGGTAGGCTGCAGAAGGACTTAGACAGATTAGGAGAATGGGCAAGAAAGTGGCAAATGAGATACAATGTTGGAAAATGCATGGTAATGCACTTTGGTAGAAGAAATAAATGTGCAGACTATTTTCTAAACAGGGAGAAAATCCAAAAATTTGAGATGCAAAGGGATTTGGGAGTCCTTGTGCAGAAAACCCTAAAGGTTAACTTGCAGATTGAGTCGGTGGTGAGGAAGGCAAGTGCAGTGTTGGCATTCATTTCAAGAGGTCTAGAATACAAGAGCAAAGATGTGATGCTGAGGCTTTGTAAGGCACTGGTGAGGCCTCTCCTTGAGTATTATGAACAGTTTAGGGCTCCTCATCTAAGAGAAGATGTGCTGGCATTGGAGAAAGTCAGGAGGCTGTTCACAAGGATGATTCCGGGAATGAAATGATTATCAAATAAAGGAAGTTTGATAGCTCTGGAATTTAGAAAGCTGGGGGGGGGTGATTTTATTGAAACCATTTGGATATTGAAAGGCCTAGGCAGAATAGATGTGGAAAGGATGTTTTTCCATGGTGGGGGTTTCTAGAGCAAGAGGGCACAGCCTCAGGATAGAAAGGCATCAACTTAAACCAAAGATGTGGAGAAATTTTGTTAGCCAGAGGGTGGTGAATTTGTTACCACAAGCAGCTGTGGAGGCTATGTTGTTGGGTGTGTTTAAAGCAGAGGTTGATAGATTCTTAATTGAACAGGGCACCAAATGTTACGGGGAGAAGGCTAGAGAATGAGGAGAGGAGAAAAGTATCATCCGTGATTAAATGGTGAAGCAAGCTCGTTGGGCCAAATGGCCTAATTCTGCTCCTATGCCTTATGGTCTTTATAAGTAAATAATATCTGTCTGGAACCATGTCTGGAAAACAACCAGTCAAACATAAACAAAGTCCCAAACATGACAGATTAAAGGAAATTTACTCAGCCAGTTCAAAAAACAAGGAAGAAATCTAAAGAATACAGGGTGGGAGATAACATTATTAATTATGACAGACAGACAGACAGACAGACATACTTTATTGATCCTGAGGGAAATTGGGTTTCATTACAGTTGCACCAACCAAGAATAGTGTAGAAATAAAGCAATATAAAACCATAAATAATTAAATAATATATAATAACTCATAAATAATTATATAATATGGAATTAAAAATAACTTACGATGAACAATGTTGGTCATAAAACCAGTGATTTGTATCAAAACCCTATTGGGAATGGGGTTCCTTCACAGAAAGGATGTACCTACGTGTGACTTCTTGTCACTAAATACTACTTTAAGGACTATAGCAATAAAAATTGAACCTGCTTGGAATTTGATGAGCAAGTCATGCAGTTAATTAGTGTTCAGGCAATAAATCTTAGCTTTGCAAGCATTTCTCATACCTTGTAAAGGAGTGACAAAAACAGATGAAACTCACCATTGTGTTAATTGAGATTTTTTGTTGGAATTGTCATGTTAACTCTGGTTTATGTCTCTGCAAAATACTCCAACTCCAAAGGGATCAGCAGCTGCCCTGACAATGATGTCTTCGTTTATCTTGCAAAGAACTTCTCTTATAACCATGCAGGAATGCACTTCGGAGATGAATGTGCAACAACACCAATTTTTATCGATGGAATTACCATTGGAGCTGATTGGTATTCTTTGGAAGGTAAACTATATGCAAATAATTATTTCTGAGTGGCATTAAGTTGTTCTTAACTTAAACATGCAAAATAAGGGGAGGTGTTTGAATGGAAGTTTCCTCACTTCTTTTAATCCTTGTCTCTACATATTATTTTAAAACAAGTATTTCAGAATAAATATATAAATAAATATTGATAGATTTTCCACTTATTGACCTAAACAGAATGATAAAGGGAGTGTTTCAGAATTTGTTTGGGTATTTACTATACATGACCACTCTTAATTTTCTTTAGGCCACCCTGCTGTGTGCTTGAGATGAGTCCAGGCCTAATTTAAGTATTTATTTATTGAGATTGAGCGCGGAATAGACCCTTCCAGCCCTTCAACCTGTGCTACCCAGCAACCCCAGATCTAACTCTAGCTTAATCACAGGACAAATTGTAATGACCAATTAACCTACTAACCGGTATGTCCTTGGAGTGCATGAGAAAACCACAGAAAACCCATGCATTCCATGGGGAGGATGTACAAACTCCTTACAAATGATGCCGAAATTGATCTCCAAACTCTGACACTCCCCGCTGTAATATCATCATGCTGACCGCTATGCTATTATGGCACCAAGGGTCTATTTCGGAATGCACCCACAACATTCATCCCAATAGAGCAAGCTGGCAGCAGGTTGAAATCTGACCATTCCTTTGTTCCACAACTACTGCTTGACTTGCTGAGTTCTTCCAGCAGCATTCAACAAATGCTGGAGAAACTCCAGCAGCATTATAGTCAAAATTAAATAGTCAGCTTGAAAACTTGCCTGGCCTACTGAGATCCTCCAGCAGTTTCTTTGTGTTGCACAAGATTTCCAGCATCTGCAGAATCACTTTTTTGTCTGAGTTTTTCCAGAATTTATTTTTTCATGCTCCAAATTCCAGCCTTTGCAGTTACTTCTGTCACTGGGTCAAGCAACTACATCTATGGCAGTTAAGGCAACTATTTTTGAATACAGTAGATTCTGGTTAATGAGCTGTTGGTTAATTGGGGCAGCCACTTATTTAGACAAGTCAAAGTTCAAAGTAAATTTAATATCGAAGTCCATATATGTCACTATATACAACCCTGAGATTTATTTTCTTGTGGGCATACTCAATAAATCTGTAGAATAATAACCGTAACAGAATCAATGAAAGACTGCCCAACTAGGGTGTTCCACCTGAGTGCAGAAGACAGCACATTGAGCAAATAAATAAGGAGAATATAATAATAACAACTAAGCAATAAATGTCAAGAACATGAGATGAAGTCTTTGAAAATGTCCATTGGTTGTGGGAACATTCCAATGATGAGGAAGTGAAGTTGAGTAAAGTTATCCCCTTTGGTTCAGGAGCCTGATGGTTGAGGGGTAGTAACTCTTTCTGAACCTGGTGGTGAGAGTGTTGAGGCTCCTGTAGCTTCTTCCTGATTGCAGCAGTGAGAAGAGAGCATGTCCTGGTTTTGGAGGATCCCTAATGATGGATGCTGCTTTCCCAGTACTGTGTTTCATGTTGATGTGCTCAATGGCTGGGAGTGCTGTACCCATGGTGGACTGGGTTGTATCCACTACTTTTTGTAGGATTTTCCAGTACTGATGAAGAGTCTCTGCTTGAAATGTTGATTGTTCATTCCCTTCCATAGATGCTGCCTGACCTGTTGACTTCCTCCAACATTTTACGTGTGTTACTCTGGAATTCTAGCATTTGCAGAAACTCTTGTGTTTCTGACTCTACATTCTCTGTATTCACCTATCCACTCTCCTTCACACTGGGGCATAATTTACAGTGGCTAGTTAACCTGCAAACTTATGTATCCTTTAGATTTGGAAAGATGCTGGAGAAACCGGAAGAAATCTATGTAAACTGCAGTCAGGCAGTATCTGATGTCAGGATTGAACCAGGGTCTTTGATACCTTTGCTCCAACTGCCACATAAAGCAGGATCTCCCAGTGGTCACACTTTTCAATTCTACTTCCCATTCCAACATGTCGGTCCATGGCCTCCTCTACTGACATGATGAGGCCACACTCAGGTTGGTGGAGCAACACCTTATGTTTCATCTGGGTAGCCTCCAACTTAATGGCATTAACATCGATGAATCAAGCTTTCAGTAATTGCCACCCCCTGCCCCCACATTCCCCATTCCTATTTTCCTTTCTTGCTTTATCACCTAACCTGCCCATCACCTCCCTATAGTTCTCCCCCCTCCCCTTTCTTCCATGGTCATCTGTCCTCTCCTATCAGATTCCCTCTTCTCCAGCCCTTTATCTCCTTCACCAATCAACTTCCCAGCTCTTTCTCTCCCTTCCCCTCTCCTGGTTTCACCTATCACCTACCACCTTGTACTTCTTCCTCCCCTCCACCTTCTACGCTGAGTTCCCCCCTTCCTTTCCAGTCCTGAAAAAGGGTCCCCAGACCAAAATGTCAACTGTTTAATCTTTTCCACAGATGCTGCCTGACCTGCCGAGTTCCTCCAGCATTTTGTGTGTGTTGTCTTTGATGCTGTAAGTCAGCAGTTCAGGTAGACTTGTTCTTCACTGGCAGGGACAAAGTTTAAATTTGGGCCATAAGAATATTTTATCTAAACTATAACCCTTTTCCTTAGGTGGAATGCAAGACTTCAACTATATTCAGGCACAATGTTTCGAACTAACTGTGGAGATGTCGTGTTGTATGAATCCACCACCAGACACACTGAAGGACTTCTGGAATGAGAATAAGATTTCCCTGATTAATTTCTTCAAGCTTGTCCATTTAGGTTTGTGCTGTATCTTGTTCTATTTGTGCTAATAATATTTGCTTTAATGCGTAAAGGAGAAAATCATCACAGTATTCAGCATTCTCTGCAGTATTTTTCAATGTTAGCTTCTGAGCTACTGATCTTCATTGGAGGTCTGAAGAGCACGGCATTTTCAAAGATTCAAAGGTTAATTTATTACCAAAATATACAACTCTGAGATTCTTCTTCTCCAGATAGCCATGAAACCAAGAAAAAAGAACAGCAACATGATCATCAACCCCCAAACCCTCTTCGCCACACAAAATGCAACAAGAACATCGACCTCCAAATACGCTTTTCCCCAGGCGAAGAAATGAACAAGAACATCCACCCCCAAATACCCCTTTCCCCAAATAAAGAAATGAACAAGAATACAACAAGAACATTGACCCCCAAACCCCCTCCCCCACAGAAAACGAGAAAAGAACATTGGCCTCCAAATCCCCCTCCCCTGCACTAAAAAACAAGAAAGCTCATGTGAAAAACATGGAATATAAAAAACTATGATTAAAAACATTCATAATCCATAGTCTAAATCCATATCTAAAATGCAGAAAAGCCTTGGTAACATCCTCAGTGACTGACCTCACAGGCTCCCTTCTCTGGCAGCAGAGAGATCCCATCAGCAATCCAAAGGCAGGCAGCCAGTGCTCATCTTCCGCCTTCGCCTCGGTGTTTCAAATTCCGTCGTCGCTTTAATTGGTCCAAAACAGAAGCTTTAAACAGTAAAATGGAGTCGAACATCAGCTTGCACCCCTCCCCCCACCCCGCAGCCTCCCTGTCTCAAATTTTAACTCAAATAATATTTTAACCTGCTGGAATATAACTTAGTACACTTAATTCCTCACTTCTTGCACAGGATGACTTCTCAGTAGAGCTGAGTGCTAAAAGGAGTCATTATAGGGCAGAAGTGCTATAGACGGTGCTACTGTGTATGGAACTGGTACAAATCCAGTGCTGAATTACTCCACTGCTGGCTGTGGAATGGCTCCATCAAAGTTTGAGTCTTAGATGGGTTCCAAAGAGATGGCTCAGTACTGTGATGACAAGCTCTGAGTATAGACTGTGGGGTGGAGGGGGAGGGTAGGTTGTAGAGGGTGCATCCCATTCCTTCTTCCTGCTCTGTTGATCTAACAGCCTGATTCTAAGAACCTTCCTGTTAAAAGGCTGTTTGACTGGCTCCACCTCCGGAGATTTAAGTTAATTGGCCAGAAACCAATCTGAATGTTGCGGCATGGTGCGCAGTGGTTAGCACAACACTTTACAGTACAGGTGACCTGGGTTCAATTCCCGCCACTGCCTGTAAGGACTTTCTATGTCCTCCCCATGACAGCGTGGATTTCCTCCAGATGCACTGGTTTCCTCCCACAGTCCAAAGATGTACATTTTGGTAGGTTAATTGGTCATTGTAACTTGTCCCATAATTAGGCTGGGATTAAATTGCGGGATTGCTGGGCTGCACAGCTTGAAGGGCCTATTCCATGTTGTAGCTCAATAAATGAATGAATTAACATGGGAATGCTGACAGAAGAGGCAAAATGCAACACACAATCTGGAATTTTAAGAAGCACTCAGTCAGTCAGAACTGCAGTACACTTTCTCTGTAGCAGTAACACTTTGTGTTTCATTTGTACAAAATCAATGTGCTGATGTTGTGAGATGATCTGCAAAATAAAGTTTTACACTACGTAAGATCATAATGATCCTGTATGGAGAGGCAGTCTGACAAAGTTAAATGTCTGCACATTCTGTTCACCATCCAAGGTATTACAGTGGCGGTGGAAAAGCTGCTGTCAGTCAAATCAAGTCAAGTCTATTGTCATTTAACTATATACATGTATACCATCAATTGAGAAAAAAGTTTCTCCGAACCAGGGTGTAAAGCACTGTAGTATAGATAGCACACAAAGCACATAGCAACTTATGAAAATAAGGATGAAATCGACAGATGGATTACACATTAACAAACAAAGTGTAAAAACTAACTATTGTAAGGTCCAGAACGGATTAACTAGTGACTTGAATCTGATGCGACAGGGAGATCAGAAGCGAAATGGCCTGTCCCAGCCTCGGTGATTGTGCTGGGTTTTGGTATAGGAGAGTCATAGAACCCTACAGCACAGAAACAGGCCCTTCGGACCATCACCCTCCTTAACTGAGGACACACTTACACAATTAGAGAAGTTAAGCTCACTACAGCAGCGTACAGAAAACCGAGGCAAACCTGCCGAGTTTCCTTCAGTATTTTGTGCGTCTGCAGACTGGCGTCTTGAGGTCTCTCAATCAGTGGTGCAGCAGGCAGATCCCCACTGCAATAATCTGGGCACTGGCTACAGTTTGTACTTTTGATCATTAAGTCTATTTCTCCAACTTTATACTTATTTCTTAATTGCAGAATTAGAATAGATTTAAAATGAGAAAACACAGAAAATTATCTCAGCAATGTGTGCTTTTGGAGGGCTGCTTGCCAGAACTGAAGCATGACTCACTCTTTGCATGTTGAGATTCAGTCACATACAATTTAAGATAATAAAATATTGGAGCAGAACTAGGCAATTCAGCCCACCAAGTCTCTTCCTACTCTGTCATGGCTGATTTATTACCCCTCTCAACCACATCATCCTCCCTTCTCCCTGTAACATTATTGCCCTTACTAATCAAGAACCTATCAATCTCCACTTTAAATCCAGTTATGTACTTTATCTCCACAACCATCTGTGGCAATGAATTCCACAGATTTACCACCCTCTGATTAAAGAAATTCCTCCTCATCTCTAAGGACTTCCTTGTATGCTGAGGCTGTGCCCTCTGGTCCCATGCCCTCCCACTATTAGAAACATCCTCTCTGTGTCCTACTATCCAGGTCTTTTTCAATATTTGATAGATTTCAATGAGGTCCCTCCTTACTCTTCTAAACCCCAGTGAGTATAGGCCCAAGTACTCCCCATATGTTAACCCTTCTATTCCTGGATTCATTGTTGTAAACAAGAAATCTCTGGACCTCCTCCAATGCCAGCACATGCTTCTTTAGATACGGAACCTAAAACTGCTCACTATACTATTGAATAACTAATTCATGATGTTGTACCTGAAGCATACGTGATTTTGCAATCATAAAATAATTAGTTGGAGGATTCCAAATGATACCTAGCTGGTACTGTGGCTGCATCAGATTGGAGTGGTTACTTTATATATATATATAGTGAGTGTTTGGGCTTAGGTCGGGTCCAAACACAACTTAATGTTTGGGTTTTGTTCATTTGTTTCTAATATTGAACCAAACACTCATCTAAAAGTTTTATTGCTTTCTTACAGAACACACCTCCACATAAATGGTTGAAATCCATTGTAGCTAAGTTGATCTTGCCCATTTTAGATAGATTAAAATAGTTTTATAATTTTCTTTTTAAATAATTTCTATTTGTATAGGTGTGAAAGGACAAGTCCTGGATGTTCATAATCAACCAATTAAAGATGCAATTATAAAGGTGCACAGCAGGGAAAACCTTATTCCTTTTAAAACTAATGAACTTGGAGAATATTATAGGCTTCTGTTGCCTGGAACGTACACCCTGGAGGTAAGTTCAAATTAGTTATTTCTACTCCTGGCCTCACTGATTATGCTAAGTTTTGGTATAGAAGAGTCATAGAATACTACAGCATGGAAACAGGCCCTTTGGCCCATCTAGTTTGTGGCAGATAATTAATCTGCTTACTACCATTGACCTGCACCATAGTCCTCCTTATCCATCTCATCCATGTATCTATCCAAATTTCTTTTAGATTTTGAAATCGACTCCACATCCACCATTTGCACTGTCAGCACCCTCTGAATGAAGAAGTTCTCCCTTAAACCATATAACCATATAACAATCACAGCACGGAAACAGGCCATCTCGGCCCTCCTAGTCCATGCCGAACTCTTAATCTCACCTAGTCCCACCTACCCGCACTCAGCCCATCACCCTCCACTCCTTTCCTGTCCATATACCTATCCAATTTTACCTTAAATGACACAACTAAACTGGCCTCTACTATTTCTACAGGAAGCTCATTCCACACAGCTATCACTCTCCGAGTAAAGAAATACCTCCTTGTGTTTCCCTTAAACTTTTGCCCCCTAAATCATTTTACCTAAAACAATTCACCTTTCACCCTCAACCTATAACTTCTATTTGTAGTCTCACTAGACTTCACTGGAAAAAGCCTGCTTGCATTTACCCTATCTATAATTGTCATAATTTTGTATACCTCTATCAAATCTTCCCTCATTCTCTTACATTTCAGGGAATTAAGTCCAAACCTTTTCAATCTTTCATTATAACTCAGATCCATGAGTATATTTAATAGCAAATGTCCAAAAGCACAGGGAATGACGGCACAATCTGTTCACTTTGTGTAATGAAATGCAACAGCTTAATTGTAGCTATTGAGTGGGAGGCAAGGAAGCATTTACAGGAAGGCTTTGTGCTGTCCATTTTTAGGTAATTAAAAGGATCATATATATAAATAATACTGGCAAGACGAACTACTCTTCGACCATATGACGCTGGTAAAAATTTGCACATTAAGTGTCAGTTTCATGGAACAGTCAGTCTACAATGATTACTGTGTGACAGAGAATGGAGTTCTCACAAAAATCATGTGCTAAGACCATAAGACCATAGGATATAGTAGCAGCATTAGGTCATTTGGTCCATCGAGTCATCTCCACTATTTCAGCATGGCTGATCTATTTCTCCCGCAGCTTCAATCTCTTTTCTTCTCTCAGTATCCCTTCATTCCCTGTCTAAACAAGAATCTATCAACCTTTTCTTTAAATATACCCAATGACTTGGCCTCCATCTGGCTGCTGGCAATGAATTCTACAGATTCACTACTCAGTGGCTAAAGAAATGCTTCCTTGTCTATAAATTGTACTAAAGGCTATCCACTTTGAAATAAAGTTTGTAGTATTGTCCAGAGAACAATTAAAGGAATGGTCAAGCTGTTTGAAAGAGTTATTCAGATATCCTTATCTTTCTGCTGAGCTGAAGAACCTTTCAAAAAGAGAAAGAAATTGGTGTTTGTAGTAAGCTAAAAATACTTAATTTTTTGAGCAACATTCAAGAATGTTTATTGTCATTTATGTACACAAATGTAAAGAACAAATGATTGTTACTGTGGATCAGATGCCACATACAAACACAATAAGCATAAAGAACAGTAAGAAAAACACAATAAATTGCAGCACTTTCCCCTAGCTTACATGTTTTATCACACTGCATTTGTTCCCCTCATATTTGAGCCTCACTCCACCCTCCCGAGCAATAAATAATGAGAACATGAGTACAAAAAGAAATGAAATGAATTGAAAAGAAATGAAATGAAATTTTTAACATCCTTTACATACATGGAGTAAAAATCTTTATGTTACCTCTCCGTCTAAATGTGCAATGTGTAATCATAGTAAATTATATTAATTTATAATAAATAGAATGATCAATGTAACATAGAAATACACTCAAATCAGCGTGAATTAATCAGTCTGATGGCCTGGTGGAAGAAGCTGTCCCAGAGCCTGTTGGTCCTGGCTTTTATGCTGTGGTACCATTTCCCGGATGGTAGCAGCTGGGATAGACCATAGTTGCAGTGACTTGGATCTCCAATGATCCTTCAGGCCCTTATTTCACACCTGTCTTTGAAATAATAATAATAAAAATAATTAAGCAATAAACATTGAGAACATGAGTTGAAGTGAGTCCATAGGTTGTGGGAATATTTCAACGAAACTCAGTGAAGCGGAGTGAAGTTATCCCCTTTTTTTCAAGAGCCTACTGGGTGAGGGGTAATAACTGTTCTTGAATCTGGTGGTGCGAGTCCTGAGGCTTTTGTACTTTCTATCTGATGGCAGTAGTGAGAAGAGAGCATGACCTGGGTGGTGCGGATCCCTGATGGTGGAGACCACTGATGATGGAATGGTGCTTTCTTGAGACAGCATTTATGTAGGAGTGCTCAATAATTGGGAGGGCTTTACCAGTGGTGCACTGGGCCAAACCCAGTACATTTGTAGGATTTTCCATTCAAAGGCAATGGTGTTTCCATACCAGGCTGTGATGCAGCCAGTCAATAACTATCCACTACACTATAGAAGTTTGTCAAAGTTTTAGGTGTCACACTGAATCGCCACAAACTCCTAAGGAAGTTGATGCATGAAATACTTTCTTCACAATTGCACTTATGTGCTGGGCAGATTATCTATGAATTTCAAGTTGCAAACCCTCTCCCTCTCTGATATTCTGATGAGGATTGGCTCATGGACCTCTGGTTTCCCTCTCCTGAAGTCTACAATTTTCCATGGTCTTGATGACATTGAGTGAGAGGTTGTAGTTATGACACCACTCAGCCAGATTTTCAGTCGCCTTCGTATATGCTGCTTCTTCACCATCTTTGATTAGACCTACATCAGCAAACTTGAATATGGTATCGGAGTTGTGCTTAGCCACATAGTCGTAAGTGTAAAGGTCCTCTTATAAGGCCTGTAACAGTTCCAAAAGTTACCATGGTTGTGGAGATCTGTTACTTTTTGTAACTTCAAAACATTAAACTAGTTCAAAAGGACACACAGGAGTCCAAAAGTGCAGGTCTAATTTCAAGTTTACTTTGTGAGGTGCCCACGTATTGTGTTTTGGCATGATGACATATGCAATTAACATATTTTTACATAAAACCCATAACTAATTATTTAAATGAACAACAATATTTAATCAAACTATACACACACACACACATACATGCAGAAGATTACTCAAATATTACTGAAATATTCAATACATTACAAGATTCATAATTATTTGTGAAAGGTAATGCATTCTTAACATATACCCTGAAGAAGTTTAAATCTTCTCTTCGACGGGAGTTCAGTGAGACCCTCTGTCACTGCTTCCCACCCCCAGCCCCTGTGACCCCTGCTTCCAGCATCGGCAAAATCTCTTGTATCGGTATCTACTTATTTTGATTTGATAAGGAGAATGAGAAATGTCTGAATTTTCTGGACTTCAAAAGGGAAGTACACTTTTTGGTAGTTGAAGTTGAATTAAAAAAATAAGAAGCCAATTCTTGTAACTTTTTTTCTTTCAGGTCAGCGCAAAGGGATTTTACCCAAGAACTGTTCAACTGGAAATTCCCAACAACTTGTCAAATTTCTCTGCTTTAGTCTATAACATTCGATTGGATGATAAAAATGAGTTTCTAGAGGAGAGAGTTGATGCTAGTGACAGAGCTAGTACGACATACATAAATGTCATTTTGTTAATCTCTTCTATATTTTTGTCACTTAAATTCACATTCGATTCTTCAGACAAGGATGTTTTAATGTTGTAATATGATTCACAACTAAATTCATTTACAAAAATAACTATCAGAATCTCATATTCTGCTGATTATACATCTTAACTGGACAATCAAGATGACTAAAATATTAATATTTTAATGAAGCTTCAACCAAATTTCACCTAAATGATAAAATGTATGTATTTGCATAACATTACCACATATCTATCATGGTGGTTTAAATGAAATTCTATTGATTACATGGTTACAGCCATCTTTCTTTATCTATCTTTTGCCAAAATTAAAGTCATACAATGGAAACAACAAATATAAATAACTGAGGCCAATGCTATGTTTTACTTGCCTAATTGTTTTCAAAATATTGTATAGACATTAAAGACAAAAGGTAACACAGAAACTGGAACGTAGAACAGAAACAAAACACTGAAAGTACCCAATGGGTGATCAGGGCCTGATGTGAAACATTGACTTAGTATACCTGTTGCCTTCATAGATGCTACTTGATTCATTGTGCTCTTCTGTGTTTTTCCTCTCCACATCTTATGGCACATTGGGTGGCAACCTTGCTGTCTCTTAAACACATCTGTTTCTACCATGCCGAGATGCTAGCTCAATGCTCAATCCAGCACAGACAGAAAGTATGTGAGGAGCCAGCCGGGTTCAAACCCAGGACAACTTGCCTCGAAGTCTGGTGCAGGTGCCACTACATCACCGACCTGCTATTAAGCTCTTCTAGCATTCTGTTTTTTGTATGGGATTTCCTGTTTATGAGCATATGACTTGCGTACATTTGCTTTAATGCTTTTGACTCCTTTGCATCTAATTTAAATTTATATCCTGTGATTTATATCCTGTAAGCAGTCATTACGAATTTGGTTCCAGTTTTGTAATTTTTTTAATCTCAAAAAATTTAAACTTTTTAGTTTAATTTATCAGAATTATTTATTTAAACCTTCATTAGGTGATCCTACCTTTCTTCTTTGGAGGAATAAAGGAGTTCATTCCTTCACAGATCTGTTCCAAGATGGCCGATTGATGTCTTTTGAGAAATTAGTAACTAAATGCTCTCTCTTGTATTCACATTTCCTGCAGTATCTTCAGGTCAGACACTTACAAAAATACTTAAGTAATTTTCCATATATACAGGATTCTGGCCTGTTAGATATTATTTTTTAAAATGAATCCTTTAGTGAAGGGTTTTATTGGGAAGATTTATAATTTATTGTTACAACAGCACAATTACCCTTCACTTAAGATTAAGCAAGATTGGGGGAGAGAGAGCTTAACATGACCCTGATAACAGAAGATTGGTTGCGGATTTTGAAGTTGGTTAACTCTTCTTCGATTTGTGCCAATCACTCTCTAATTCATTTTAAAATTGCACATCATTACTATTTGCCAAAGGAGAGACTGTCTAAAATGTTTGCTAATGTTGATAGTCAGTGTGACAGATGTAAAACCGAGACAGCCACATTGATACATATGTTTTGGTCGTGTTCTGTATTGAAACATTTTGGAAGTCTATTTTCTCGACAATTTCTAAAGTTTTAAAAATTAATTTACAACCTAGTAAATTGACAGTTTTATTTGGTATAATCCCTCAATATATTCATGATATTTCTCCATTTGACCAACATGTAATTGCATTTGTTACATTATTGGCCAGAAGGGCTATTCTGTTGAAATGGAAAGATGTTTCTGCTCCTACTTTGATACAATGGTTTTCTCAGTTGATGCTATGTCTTAGTTTGGAGAAAATCAGAAGTTGAACTTTTGATCCTCGATTTGATTTTGAGAAAAGGTGGGGTTTATTTGTCCGCTACTATCATCTGATTTGATATAATTAATATGGTTTCCTTCCGATTTTTCCTTAAATGGATTTGAGTTGGCGGATTGAAGTTTTTTTTACGGAAGCTTGTATGATGTATAGTTCCAGGGTTGTGCTCCCAATGGGTTTTTATTTTTCAGTTAGTAGGGTTTTTTTTTTCCTTTTTCTTTCAAAAAAAATCCTTAACACTTTGCTTTTTATTATTATTGATATATTGCTTAGCTTTGTTAATCAGTTATTTGCTAATTTAATTCTTTATTGTACATAATGACATATTGACAATGTATCTTTTTTGTTAATCTTCAATAATAATTAATAAAAAGATTTTAAAATGAAAATGAAATGACTGCATCCTGACTTGCAGGGCTTTGTTCACTATAAAAAGGTGTGTTTATCTTTGCTCATTTGGTGAATCATTTTCTCCCACTTATTTCTTGAATATTGCTGCAACTAATCAAAAAAATAAATCACAGGATGCAGTAATTGTTGATACTAAACTGAACATAACTGGTAGAAATGAAAGAGGAGAGCACTCACCCCAGTTAACAACATGGACAAAATGAAAGACAATGTCCAAAGTCTTATCCTTGGAAGCCATTTGGTGAGTTCCAAGAGCGAGAACCCACTGCCGGTAAAGAATGTAGTTTGAGCGTAGCTAGATCAGGGACTGCAACAGGACCTCAGTCATCTTGAAAAGGTAAAAAAGAATGAGAACAGGAGATTTAAACTATATTGTGGGTGGCCCGGAAGAAGTCACCCAGGACTTCAAAAACATCTGGTGCCATTTTTTGCTCCTCCCACTCTGACGATTGACTATTTTCTGTGTTTAAGAATAACAGGATGGGTTCCTTTGGAAGAAGAGACCCCTCACAAAAGTTCATTCCAGGGATGAGAAAACTGCTTCAGTTTTAAGAAAGCTAAAGGTCACCTTATTCTTCTTGAAGGCAATACGGAGGTTCACGTAAACTTAAAATGGATCGTGTGGAGAATCTGAGTGTTTTGAAGACCAATATTCCAATGATGTGGTTATCTGAGAAAACACTTGGGTGATGATACTGCTTTTCTGAGTTTGGGTTATGCATTTTCTTTGCCTCTTCATTGGACAATATTTTGTGGGGAATAATCTAGACAGTAAAAACCTTGTTTATTGTCATCAATGCTCAATATGACTGCCAACATCAAGCTAATGTTTTTGCTGCTGCTGCTGCCACCCCCCCCCCACCCAACGCCAACTCCCATTCCAATTGATTGTTGCAAACCGTGAAGCAAAATGTGACTACAGTGTTGGAAGATCATATGAAGTGTGCACCATGTCATTTTGGAGTCTCTCACCACAGAAACATAGAAAATAGGTGCAGGAGTAGGCCATTCGGCCCTTCGAGCCTGCACCGCCATTCAGTATGATCATGGCTGATCATCCAACTCAGAACCCTGTACCTGCTTTCTCTCCATACCCCCTGATCCCTTTAGCCACAAGGGCCATGTCTAACTTCCTCTTAAATATAGCCAATGAACTGGTCTCAACTGTTTCCTGGTGGTTAGTTCCTCAGGAACTAATCCAGAATCTAAGGAGTTTTGAAAAATTATCACTAATGCATCCACTATTTCTTGGGCTATTTCCTTAAGCACTATGGGATGCAGACCATGTGGCCCTGGGGATTAATCCCTTCAATTTACCTAACACTACTTCCCTACTAACATGTATTTCCCTCAGTTCCTCCAGCTCACTAGACCCTCGATCCCTTACTATTTCCGGAAGATTATTTATGTCCTCCTTAGTGAAGACAGAACCAAAGTAGTTATTCAATTGGTCTGCCATGTCTTTGTTCCCTATGATCAATTCACCTGTTTCTGACTGTAAAGGACCTACATTTGTCTTGACCAATCTTTTTCTTTTCACATATCTATAAAAGCTTTTACAGTCAGTTTTTATGTTCCCTGCCAGCTTTCTCTCATAATCTTTTTTCCCTTTCCTAATTAAGCCCTTTGTCCTCCTCTGCTGGTCTCTGAATTTCTCCCAGTCCTCAGGTGTGCCGCTTTTTTTTTGCTAATTTATATGTTTCTTCTTTGGACTTGATACTATCCCTAACTTCCCTTGACAGCCACGGGTGCACTACCTTCCCTGGTTTATTCTTTTGCCAAACTGGGATGAACAATTGTTGTAGTTCATCCATGCGATCTTTAAATGCTTGCCATTGCATATCCACCGTCAACCCTTTAGGTATCATTTGCCAGTCTATCTTAGCTAATTCATGTCTCATACCTTCAAAGTTACCCTTCTTTAAGTTCAGAACCTTTGTTTCTGAATTAACTATGTCACTCTACATCTTAATGAAGAATTCCACCAAATTTTGGTCACTCTTACCCAAGGGGCCTCACACGACAAGATTGCTAACTAACCCTTCCTCATTGCTCAATACCAAATCTAGAATGGCCTGATCTCTAGTTGGTTCCTCGACATGTTGGTTCAGAAAACCATCCCGCATACATTCCAAGAAATCCTCTTCCTCAGCACCCTTACCAATTTGGTTCACCCAATCGATATGTAGATTGAAGTCGCCCATTATAACTACTGTTCCTTTATTGCATGCATTTCTAATTTCCTGTTTAATGCCATCCCCAACCTCACTACTACTGTTAGGTGGCCTGTACACAACTCCCACCAGCGTTTTCTGCCCCTTAGTGTTATGCAGCTCTACCCATAGTGATTCCACATCCTCCAGGCTAATGTCCTTCCTTTCTATTGCGTTAATCTCCTCTCTAACCAGCAGTGCTACCCCACCTCCTTTTCTTTCAATAGATCATAGACAATAGACAATAGGTGCAGAAGTAGACCATTCAATTCATCCACCTTGTTACGAATGCTCCTCGCATTGACACACAAAGCCTTCAGGCTTGTTTTTACAACACTCTTAGCCCTTATACAATTATGTTGAAAAGTGGCGCTTTTTGCTTTTTGCCCTGGATTTGCCTGCCTGCCTGCTACTTTTACTTTTCACCTTACTACTTTTTGCTTCTACCCTCATTTTACACCCCTCTGTCTTTCTGCACTTGTTTCCATCCCCCTGCCACATTAGTTTAAAGCCTCCTGAACAGCAGTAGCAATTGCTCCCCCTAGGACATTGGTTCCAGTCCAGCCCAGGTGCAGACAGTCCTGTTTATACCGGTCCCACCTCCCCCAGAACTGGTTCCAGTGCCCCAGAAATTTGAATCCCTCCCCCTTACACCATTTTTCAAGCCACGTATTCATCTGAAATATCCTCCTATTTCTACTCTGACTAGCACGTGGCACTGGTAGTAATCCAGAGATTATTACCTTTGTGGTCCAATGACAAACCAATCAGTCCAGAAAACTGGAAAAGGTAGAAAACAAGATAGCCATAGATTACATAAGTACCTCTTTGGGTAGTGCAACCCATACAACATTGAATGAGCTATGGAAGACATTTTGGCCAGTGTGTACATGACTCTTGTGAGTTTACAAACCTGAAAATGTATCTATAATAACATTGCCAAGATGGTAAATAAGGTGAAGTTTGACAAGACAGGCGATGCTGTATTTTAGTGGCTATCATAAAGCTTAACAGCACCAGTGACTGGGATTCCTGTTACAGTCTATAAGGAATTTACATGTTCTCCTTGTGACCATGTGCTATTCCTCCAGGTGCTCTGGTTTCTTCCACATTCCAAATATGTATAGGTTAGTAAGATGTGGGCAAGTTATGTTGCTGCTGGAAGCATGGCAGCACATGAAAGATATCCTTCACACATCCTCAGATTATGTTTGGCGCCGATGCAAATGGTGTATTTCACTGCATGTTTCATTGTACATGTGACAAACAAAGCTAATCTCTTTATCTTTATAGTTGAAGTAGAATTATTAGAATCACATGATGACAAGTTTACAAATGAGAACCTGGTGGAGCTCAAGCAACAGAGGTCATAAGAGGAATAAAATACAATCAACAGCATTGCCCCCCCAAAAGGCTTCACTATTAAATGGATTTTGGAAATATTCTCCTGCAATGAGCAAATAAAAACCATCACCAAAAGTGACAATCCCTATAGAAAGCATGAATTTAGTTGATGTGGCATGATAGAAATCACCCTGGTCGGTTGTAAGTAAATTAAAACAATAATTGTCTAGGTTTCTGTTTGTTCAGTTCTGGTCACCTCATTATAGGAATGAAGTGGAAGCTTTAAAGAGGGTGCAGAGGAGTTTTACCAGGATGATGTCTGGATTAGAAAGCATAGTTTATGAAGATAGGTTGAGTGAGATAGGGCATTTCTCTTTGGAGAGAAGGAAGATGAGAAGTAACTTATTAGATATGAACAAGATGATAAGTGGTTAGATCAAGTGTTCAGCCAAAGCCCTTTCCTGGGTGGAAATGGCTAATACCAGGGAGCATCAGGGGGCATAGGTTTAAAGTGTTGAGAGTAAAGTATGGGGGGGGGGGATGTCAGAGGCAGTTTTTTTTCACACAGAGTGGTACATGTGTGAAACACGTGGCCAGGGGTGGTGATAGAGGCAGATACATTAGGGGCATTTAAGAAATTCATCAACAAGCACATGGAATAAAGAAAAAATGGAGAAAAGAGATTGATCATGGATTACGCTAAAGGGTCAGCACAATGTTGTGGGCAGATAAGCCTGTACTGTTCTAGATTCTGTTTCCATTGACACCTTCTTTAAGCTTTGCTTATCAGCTTCTAGCAAACAGCCATCAGAATTAGCCCTTGCTATCTACAAGCAAACTCCATTAAACCTGATATCATCATCACCATCATCATCCAAATTTCTAATGTCTCTTCTCTCTACTATCACTTCCTTGATGTGCAAAACCAGCATACCACTTATGTATGAACAAATGACTCAGAAAAGGAGATCACTTGGCCGTTGATACTGGTTCATCGTCAAATAAGATCATGATTGATCTATTGAAACCTCATCTCCAGATCTGCACCTACTCACTGTAATTGTTCACTCTTTTGCTCATTAAGAATCTGGTGAAAATTACTTCCACACACCATCCACCATTGCCTGTTTTACATTATTCACAAGAATATTCTGATTCCACCATCAGCTACTGACATAAATAGACCTGTTCATCGTCAGAGTGATAAAAAAGAGCTGAAAAAATTATTACTCCCCTCACCCTAGCATTTCACCTATTCACCAAATTGTCATCAGGGAGACACTACAAATCCATCATCACCAGGACTACACATCTTCAAAGCTTCTTTCTTGTAGCTATCTGTCTTCTCAATAAAACTCACTTGGGGTAATACCTTAACTATCCCTGCACAACATCTGTTAAATGGTATTTCCTGCTCTGCTTGTTCTATATAGAAACATAGAAAACCTACAGCACAATAAAGGCCCTTCGGCCCACAATGCTGTGCCAAACATGTACTTACTTTAGAAATTACCTAGGGAGACCCATAGCCCTCTATTTTTTTAAGCTCCACATACCTATCCAGGAGTCTCTAAAAGACCCTATTGTATCCGCCTACACCACCATTGCTGGCAGCCCATTCCACCCACTCACCAACCTCTGTGTAGAAAACTTACCCCTGACATCTCCTCTGAACCTGCTTCCAAGCACCTTAAAACTGTGCCCTCTTGTGTTAGCCATTTCAGGCCTGGGAAAAAGCCTCTGACTATTCACACAATCAATGCCTTTCATCATATTATACACCTCTATCGGGTCACCTCTCATTCTCCAGCACCTCATTAGTCCTGATGAAGGGTCTTGGCCCAAAACGTTGACAGTGCTTCTTCCTATAGATGCTGCCTGGCCTGCTGCCTTCCACCAGCATTTTGTGTGAGTTGCTTGAATTTCCAGCATCTGCAGATTTCCTCGTATCTGCGGCAATAAAGTGATTCTGATTTGAGCAAGAGCGTTCCAAAAACTTTAGACTGTCCAAGAGTAATTTATTTTGCCCTAAATGAGACACTGACCCCTTTCTTACAGGAAGGTGTCCATGTTGCCAAGAATCTAATCTTCAGATTTTGAAAATAATTTAACTGCAGTTGCTAAAAATCTGAAATAGAAACAGAAATGGTGGACACTGTCTACAGGTCATGCAACTGGAGGCGGGGGCAGCAAAGTTCGGGAAGGTTGAACCCCACCATTAATAAAATAAAAGTCTTCTATTTGACCCAGTCAAAAGTGTCTGAAGTATGAAAGCATTCTGAATGTTTTTGAATACTTGAGACCTTTATGAGTTCTCACAATTTACAATGTAAGTACACATAAGTACATTAATGTTAGACTTAATAGAATGTTTAGAAAACAAAAGCTTTGAGTCTCTTTCACGTTCATCAATGGCTGTTCAAATATCATTTACAGAACACTAGAAATCCATATGTCTCCAAGAAGACCAGTGCCTTTTCATAAGGTCTGGAGGCTTGCATGCCTCAATGACCCAGAGAGCTATGTTGGCTGGAGTCAGGGTTTTATGTTTTGACATTTGCTGGAGTCACCCATACCAAACAGGTCAAAGGGTAGAGAACACACCAAGAGTCGTCCACTGGGTTCAGGAGTTCAACTCAGGGCTAACAACCCTGACTGGTAAAAAAAATTGTTATGGAAACAGCAATGAAGAATCCTCCTACATCTGTGTGCGATGGTCTCTACCTGGAACTTGAACGGCTGACAGTAGTGAAAACCAAGAGGAAGCTACTGGCACAATGAAGGAAGCCCTGAACACTGCCAAGACTAAGAACAAAATTGTTTTTTGAACAGACAGAGATGGAGGACCTTCATTGTTGCCCTAAGTGCCAGTCACATAACAGGTGGTAAGCAAATAATAAATCAAATTTTCTGAAATAAGAAGGCAATCGAAGTTGTGGTGATATAAATTAAATTGAAAAACCTCAAGTAAAAAGTAACAGAAAGGAGATTTTTCTCCCTCCCCCCATAGACTGAATCATGTCAATAATCATTTACCCTGAAGAAATTTATATTTTCCCTTCGATGTAAGATCAGTGAAACCCTCTATCACTGCTCACCCTCCGTGATCTCTGCTGTCCTCTGACTCTTTGACCATATGCTCACCCAGACCCGCTACCACAGGCACGTACGTATCCTTTCCGGGAACTTGTCTTTGCCGCCATCTTGTGCTGCCCCTCTCCCATTTTCTCCTATCACTCGCCTCCTTGTACTTCTTCCTCCCCCTCTCCCGCCTTCTGAGTCTGACTCCTTCCCCACTTCCTTTCCAGACCTGATAAAGGGTCTTGGCCTGAAACATCGGCTGTTCACTTTTTTCCATAGCTGCTGCATGACCTGCTGATTTCCTCCAGCAGTTAGTGTGTTGCTTGGATTTCCAGCATCTGCAGATTTTTTCATGTTTGTCATTAATTCAACCCTCATTTTAAAAGTAACTTCGGGTTTTCATTTTTAAAAAATCATTAATCCTTTGTACTGGAGACACTGAAATTAATAGAAAATGTCTTTTTTGATTGATACATTTTTATTTAATAAAAGATTTCCTGGAATGCAGCTTTTTGTAAATGGAGAAATAGCGGAACTAGGCACAGCAACAGCTCATCAAGTCTTTTTGAAAGGCCTCTCAAACTCCTGATAACTTCCACCACCATCTCCAATATCTTTTCCAAGTCGAGAGCTACTCTGACCTGAATACATATTGCAGTTCCTTCCTCTCTGGATTAAAACAGTGGAAATTTCCAACCATAGAATCTGCTGCAGTTCCTTCATCATGGATTTCACTGGGTATGCAAGCACTTAATAGATCTTGCTAATAGCACAATCTATCTTTGGTCAGGTTATAGAGATGGAAGAGTTCCAAGACATAGCTTGGTGCAGTACATAACCCTTTTTATCTGTTTCATTGCAGAATAACATCGATCTAACCATTTCCCCCTTCCAGGATTTTCCTGGAAGAGCTTATGCGGCACGGTTGCCTAGTGGTTAGCACAACTCTTTACAATAGCAGCAACCCGGGTTTAATTCCTTCTGCTGTCAGTAAGAAGTTTGTATGTGACTATGTAGGCTTCCTCTGGGTGCTCCAGTTTCATCCCACAGTCCAAAGACGTACGGGTTAGTAGGCTACTTGGTCATTGTAAATTGTCCCGTGGCAACAGTTAAGTCAGGGGTTGCTGGGCGGCACAGCTCAAAGTGCCTACTCCGCACCATATCTCAATAAAAATAAATAAATACATTTGATGGAAATTCAGTGTGTGTGTCTTTACTAAGAAATATGTCGTCATGAATCAAAAGCAGTAAACAATTCTTTTGGCTCTAGTTAATGAGGTTAAGTGAGTGCTATTTTCACTATTTTAGTTATGGTATCTTTTGCTGTCTTGCTGAACTGTATAATTGGGTGAAGCAGTGAAATCTAAATATGAAACATTTAGAACAAAGAAGAATACAGAACAGGCCCTTTGGCCCATATTGCCTTTACCAATTAAAACTAATTAAACTAAACATGATCCATAGTTCTTCATTCCATGGATATTCTTGTGCCTAGCTATAATACTACTTACTGCGACTATCCGCTTCCACCACTACCGCTCACAGCCTGTTCCAAGCACCCATCATTCCGTGTGTAAAAAAAATCCTCTGCACATCATGCTTAAATTTAGACCCCCCCAACCCCCCCGCCACCTAACATTGAGTTAACTCTGCTGTATGAGAATATAGGAGTGGATTGGTCCAAATACTGTGCCTGCAATTTGGAATATAAGTCTCATTGTAAGTTTTGAAATTCAATTCATTTTAATTTTGGGTTTGTCAACAGAAAACAATGAGAGCTGAAGTGTCTGATTGTTGCAATAGTTCGATACTGTTGCTATATCTGATCTGGTTTGGACATGATCTCTAGAATGTTTCTGCATTTTCTAAATGAGCAAGCAGACTGAACACTTGTTAACTAGGAATCTACCGTAAATCTGCTCTCACCTGCATGTGTCATTATTCTGTTTGTACTGATTCTATTAATATTTTATTTCAATTGCTATTATTCAATTGGTCAAATTATTCAGTTATTGCAGTTTCAGCTAAGGAAGGAATAGGAAGCAATACTGTAATGCTTCTACTTTTTAAAAGAATACCCACACAGTAACTCTGAAATTGTGATCAGATATCATGTGTCTGCATCATCACCGACCTGCAAAGTAAGTTAAAGCTGCTAATTTTCCCAGCTGGAAACGGAAATGTGACCTGAGAACGCTGGGTGGGAAATTGGTGGGGGGTGAACCCCACCATTAATTTAAAAAAAAAGTTCTCTTATGTGACCCAGTCAGAACTCTCTAAAGTATGAAAGCATTCTGAATGCTTTTGAATACTTGAGACCTTTATGAGCACTCACAATTTGTAATGTAAATACACATGTACAATGTCCTGTGTATGTTACTCAAAATGGCCTCTTTGGTTTGTTACAAGTAGGAATGCTTCTTTGTCGGATAAGTGTTTCTCTCGCCGTTGTTTCACTTTAGAATGGCTGATATGGTAATTGTATTCATTTGTTAATCATGGGGAATGTTATTGCGTCTTGTGATGCTGGGAACTTGGGGGAGGGGTTTTCGCGGGTTTTTTGGTGGGAGGACAGTGCGGGAGGAAGACGTCGAGGAAGGTGGACGTGCGCTGCACTGCTCGGAAGACCACCGGGCGTGGTCCTAGGTGCGAAGACATGGAGGTCAGAGGCAAGCGACGAGGGGTCGAATGGTTCGTTGATCGAGCTCCAACGAGTGCACTAAACAGACTGAACTTTGATAAGTTGGCGCCTTTTGTTTTTTTATATATATATATTGTATTGTCTACTACTCTTTTAATTTTAGTAAACTCTTTAAAGTGTATGTCATAACGGTATTTGTTGTGGGTTTGATACTGTTGGCGGGCGCGAGGCATAAAACTCGATTCTCACAGCACCTGCGTGTACGGGAGGTGGGTTGGTGAGTGGCTGGATCTCCTTTTTCCCCTAGACATATACCAGCCTGTTGGGTAAGGGTTACACACAGAAATACATGAATGTTCCATACTTAATAGAATGCTTAGAAAACAAGAAAAGTTAAAATTCTAAACAAGATTAAGATAACTAAAAACCCCTAAATACCTAATACTAAAAATCCATTTTGTGTTTATCATTTTGAAACCTTTATCACCTTTATGTACATAGTATTGTTGATATGCTATTTAAAACAAATTTTAAGTCTTCCAAGCTCTCTAGAATGCTCAGTGATAGCATTCAAACTCAGATCCCCTCTGGTGTGTATAGTAATTATAATAATAAATACTTTGTTGATCCCAAGTGGGAAATTATTTCGTTAGAGCAGTAACATTTTAAAACACTCAGCAATAATAAATAATAGTAATATAATATTAATGAATAATAAGTACAGAATAATAATATACACAATACTGTGCAATAATAATGTATGAAATAATATAACAGAAACTATTTTGCTATGATGTGTTCTCCTGTCACAGAGATGAACTGTTGTATATGCTTATTGCACTTAGTCGTAAAGATTTTCTGTAATGATCCTTGTGACAGTGGAGCTGAATGAGCCTGTTTGAAAAGGTATGGAGAGAAGAGACAAAAGGAGTGGCTTCAGACAAATTATTTTTCTGGGGCAGGTCGGTTTTTGACAGCTCCTTGTCTGAGAAAGACAGATTATGCAAAGGTTAATGATATCGCCTATAAATAACTTTGAGACTCAAGTTCTTGACTTCTAAAGCTCAGCTGAACCATGCCAGCCAATTTTGCAACTTTTCGATCTAATATTGCATTGGACAAGGTGACTGCAAGGAGCTTTCAGCTTCTTGAGTAGCATCTTTGGAAGGGAAACAGAATTATCATTTCAGGCCAGTTTCAATCAACTCATTTATTTTGGTTTAAAACATGGACAAAATTATGCTTGTTAAATACAGTATGAACATAACAAATGCCATCCCCATCTCTCAATTCTGCCATCTCCACCACATCAGCTCTCAGGATGAGGCTTTTCATTCCAGAATAAAGGAGATGTCCTCCTTAAAATAAAGGGGCTTCCCTTCCTCCACCATCAATGCTGCCCTCAACTGCATCTGTTGCATTTCACATCCTTCTGCCACCCCACCAGGGATAGGGTTCCTCTTATTCTCACCTATCACCCTACCAGCAACCATGTTCAGCACATAATTCTCTGTAACTTCCAACATTTCCAAAGGGTTCCCACTACCAAGCACACCTCCTCTCCACCCCACTTTCTCCTTTCCACAGGGATTGTTCCCTATGTGACTCCCTTGTTCATTCATCCCTTTCCACTGATCTCCCTCCTGGCACTTATCTTTGCAAGCGGAACACCTGCCCCTACATCTCCTCCCTCCCTACCATTCAGGGCCCCAAACAGTCCTTCCTGGTGAGGCGACACTTCACCAGTCTGTTGGGGTAATTCACTGTATGCGGTGCTCCTTGTGTAGCCTCCTGCACATTGGTGAGACCCAACCTAGTTGTGAGAGTGCTTCACCGAGCACCTACACTCTTATCTCCCGGGCTACTCATTTTAGTTCCGCTTCCGTTTCCCAATCCGACACATCAGTCCATGGCCTCCACTACTGATACAAAGAAGCCACACTCAGGTTGGAGGAGCAACACCTTATATTACATCTGGGTAGCCTCCAACTTGATGGCAAGAACATCAATTTCTCAAACTTCGGGTAATGCCTGTCCCCCCTTCACCATTCCTCTTTCTCACCTGATCTCCTTACCCGCCCATCACCTCCCTCTGGTGCTCCTCCCTCTTTTCTTCCTTCCATGGTCCTCTGCAGATTCATAGAAACATAGAAAACCTACAGCACAATACAGGCCCTTCGACCCACAGGGTTGTGCCAAACAAATCCCTACTCTAGAAATTACTAGGCTTACCTGTAGCCCTCTATTTGTCTAAGCTCCATGTACCTATCTAAAAGTCTCTTAAAAAACCCTATCATATCCGTCTCCACCACCTTTGCTGGCAGCCCATTCCACACACTCACCACTCTCTGAGTAAAAAACCTACCCCTGCCATCACCTGCAATAGGTGCATCCAGCTGCAGCTCCTATCAGACCGAGTTAGGGAATTGAAGCAGGAGCTGGATGAACTACAGATCATTCAGGAGGCAGAGGCAGAGAGAGATAAGAGTTATTGGGAGGTAGTCACACCGAAAAGACAGGAGGTAGGCAAATGGGTGACAGTCAAGAGAGGCAGGGGGAGCAGACAGAGAGAGAAGCGCACCCCTGTGGCCGTTCCCATCAACAATAAGTATACCGTTTTGGATACTGCTGGTGGGGATGACCTACCAGGAACAAGCTGCAGTGGTCCTGTCTGGCACTGAGGTTGGACCCTTGACTAGGAAGGGGAGGAGGGAAGAGAAGAGAGCGGTATTGATAGGGGATTCTATAGTCAGGGGGGCAGATAGGAGATTTTGTGGGGAAGATCGGGAGTCTCGGATGGTACGTTGCTTCCCTGGTGCCGGGGTCCGAGACATCTCGGATCGGGTGCAGGTTATTCTCGAGAGGGAGTGCAAGAATCCAGATGTTGCGGTCCATGTAGGGACCAATGACATGGGTAGGATGAGGGAGGGGGTACTGCGTAGGGAGTTCAGGGAGTTAGGTGCGAAGCTGAAGAGCAGGACCTCCAGGGTAACAATCTCAGGATTGCTACCTGTGCCACATGCCAGTGAGGCAAGGAACAGAAGGATTATAAAGATTAATACGTGGCTGAGAGGATGGTGTAGGAGGGAGGGCTTCAGGTTTGTAGATAATTGGGATTTGTTCCAGGGAAGGTGGGATCTGTTCCGAAGGGACGGTTTACACCTGAACTGGAGTGGTACTAACATTCTTGCAGGGAAGTTTGCTAGTGCTTCTCGGGGGGGTTTAAACTAAATTTGCAGGGGGCGGGGATCCAGATTGTGAGGGAGGATAGCGAGAGGAAGAATAAAGGTGAGGTGGGGACTACATGGTTCCAGAATACTGTGTAGTAGAGGAAGGTGGGGCGGAACAAGTGATAAGGAGGACTCATTTGGAACATGGAGTTAAATGTGTTGAAAGAATAAGTAAATTTAGGAAGGACAACAAAATTCTAGGGGCGTATAGCCCGATGGGAGTTCGGGGAGCTGGGTTAAGCACAATAGGCAGCGATTCAAAGAGAGAGAGGAGAAATGGGTTAAAAATTCTGTATCTGAATGCACAAAGTGTCAGAAATAAGGTGGTTGAGCTTGAAGCCCAGGTGCGAATGGGTAACTATGATGTTGTTGGGATAACGGAGACATGGCTGCAGGGAGATCAGACCTGGGAAATGAATGTACAAGGGTATACGTGCTATCATAGGGACAGAAATGTGGGCAGAGGGGGTGGGGTGGCCCTGTTGGTGAGGAATGAGATGCAGTCCTTTGCAAAGGGGGACATAGGGTCAGGAGAAGTAGAGTCTGTGTGGATAGAACCGAGGAACAGTAAGGGCAAAAGGACCCAAATGGGTGTTGTCTACAGGCCACCAAACAGTAGCATGGATATTGGGTGCAAGTTGAATAGGGAGTTAACATTGGCATGTGGCAAAGGTAATGTCACAGTAGTTATGGGGGAATTTCAACATGCAGGTGAGCTGGGAGAATCAGGTTGGTGCTGGACCACAGGATAGGGAGTTTGTAGAGTGCCTACGGGATGCATTCTTGGAACAGCTTGTACGAGAGCCGACCAGGGACAAGACTATTCTGGATTTAGTGTTACGTAATGAACAGGATTTGATAAGTGATCTCGCAGTAAAGGAGCATTAGGAGGTAGTGATCACAATATGATAAGCTTTTATCTGCAATTTGAGAAGGATAAGGACAGCTCGGAGGTGTCAGTGTTGCAGATGAACAGGGGAAACTATGGAGCCATGAGGGAGGAGCTGGCCAAAGTTGACTGGATGGATAGCCTAGCAGAAAAGACAGTGGAACAGCAATGGCAGGTATTCTTGGGAATAATGCACAAGGTGCAAAATCAGTTCATCCCCCAGAGAAGGAAGGATTCAAAGGGGGGAAAGGGGCCACAGTGGTTGACAAAGGAAGTCAGAGATTGCATAGCATTAAAAAAAAGGAAATAAGATAGAGCTAAGGTGAGTGGGAGGACAGACGATTGGGAAGTTTTTAAGGAACAACAGAACTTAACTAAAAAGACAATATGGGGAGAAAAAATGAGGTACGAACGCAATCTAGCCAGGAATATAAAGGAAGATAGCAAAAGCTTTTTTAGGTATGTGAAGAGAAAGAAGATAGTTAAGAACAATGTTGGGCCCTTGAAGAATGAATTGGGTGAAATTATTATGTGAAACGGAGAAATGGCAGAAGAACTTAATGAGTACTTTAGATCTGTTTTCACTAAGGAAGACACAAGCAATCTCCCAGATGTATGGATGGGCCAAGGACATAGGGTAACAGAGGAAATGAAACAGATTGACATTCGGAAGGAAACGGTGATGAGAAGACTGATGGGACTGAAGCTGACAAATCCCCAGGTCCAGATGGTCTGCACCCTAGGGTACTAAAGGAGGTGGCCCTGGAAATTGCGGATGCATTGGTAATCATTTTCCAATGTTCCTTAGATTCAGGATCAGTTCCTGAGGATTGGAGAATGGCTAATGTTATCCCACTTTTTAAGAAAGGAGGGAGGGAGAACACAGAGAACTATCGACCTATCAGCCTGACAACGGTGGTGGGAAAGATGCTAGAGTCCATTATTAAGGATGAAATAGTGGCATATTTAGATAGCAGTGATAGGACTGGGCCGAGCCAGCATGGATTTACCAAGGGCAAATCATGCTTGACTAATCTGTTGGAGTTTTTCGAGGATGTAACCAGGAAGTTAGACAGGGGAGATCCAGTGGATGTAGAGTACCTCGATTTTCAGAAGGCATTTGATAAGGTGCCACATAGAAGATTGGTGGGTAAAATCAAAGCTCAGGGAATCGGGGGGAAGGCATTGACATGGATAGAAAACTGGTTGGCAGATAGAAAGCAAAGGGTAGCGGTGAATGGGTGTTTCTCGGAATGGCAGGTGGTGACTAGTGGGATGCCACAGGGCTCGGTATTGGGACCACAGCTGTTTACCATTTATGTTAATGATTTGGATGAAGGCATAAAAAATAACATCAGCAAATTTGCTGATGATACTAAGCTGGGTGGTAGTGTGACATGTGATGAGGATGTTAGGAGAATTCAGGGTGACTTGGATAGGCTGGGTGAGTGGGCAGATACTTGGCAGATGGTGTTTAATGTGAATAAGTGTGAGGTTATCCACTTTGGGAGTAAGAACAGGAAGGCAGATTATTATCTGAACGGTGTAGAGTTAGGTAAGGGAGAAATACAAAGCGATCTCTGAGTCCTTGTTCATCAGTCACTGAAGGTGAATGAGCAAGTGCAGCAGGCAGTGAAGAAGGCTAATGGAATGTTGGCCTTTATTACAAAGGGAATTGAGTACAAGAGCAAGGAAATCCTCTTGCATTTGTACAGAGCCCTGGTGAGACCACACCTGGAGTTTTGGTCTCCAGGGTTAAGGAAGGACATCCTGGCTGTAGAGGAAGTGCAGCGTAGATTCACAAGGTTAATTCCTGGGATGTCTGGACTGTGTTACGCAGAGAGGTTAGAGAGACTGGGCTTGTACATGCTGGAATTAAGGAGATTGAGAGGGGAGCTAATTGAAACATATAAGATTATTAAGGGATTAGACAAGATAGAGGCAGGAAATATGTTCCAGATGCTGGGAGAGTCCAGTACCAGAGGACATGGTTTGAGAATAAGGGGTAGGTCATTTAGGACAGAGTTAAGGAAAAACTTCTTCTCCCAGAGAGTTGTGGGGGTCTGGAAAGCACTGCCTCGGAAGGTAGTGGAGGCCAATTCTCTGGATGCTTTCAAGAAGGAGCTAGATAGGTATCTTATGGATAGGGGAATGAAGGGATATGGGGACAAGGCAGGAACCGGGTATTGATAGTAATTGATCAGCCATGATCTCAAAATGGCGGTGCAGGCTCGAAGGGCCGAATGGTCTACTTCTGCACCTATTGTCTATTGTCTATTATCTCCTCTGTACCTACTCCCCAGCACGTGAAACCTGCATCCTCTTGTGAAAAACCATTCCGGCACTGCGAAAAAGTCTCAGACTATCCACACGATCAACGCCTCTCAACATCTTATACACCTCCATCAGGTCACCTCTCATCCTCCGTCGCTCCAAGGAGAAAAGGCCGAGTTCACTCAACCTATCCTCATAAAGACATACTCCCCAATCCAGGCAACATCCTTGTAAATCTCCTCTGCACCCTTTCTATGGATCCACATCCTTCCTGTAGTGAGGCGACCAAAACTGAGCACAGTATTCCAAGTGGAGTCTGACCAGGGTCGTATATAGCTGCAACATTACCTCTAGGCTCCTAAATTCAATTCTACAATTGATGAAGGCCAATATACCACACGTCTTCTTAACCACTGAGTCAACCTGTGCAGCTGCTTTGAGCGTCTTATGGATTTCAACCCCAAGATCCCTCTGATCCTCCACGTTCCCAAGAGTCTTACTATTAATACTACGTTCTGCCATCATATTTGACCTACCAAAATGAACCACTTCACACTTATCTGGGTTGAATTCTATCTGCCACTTCTCAACCCAGTTTTGCATCCTATCAATATCCCGCCGTTACCTCTGACAGCCCTACACACTATCCACAACACCTCCAACCTTAATGTCATCAGCAAACTTACTAACCCATCCCTCCACTTCCTCATCCAGGTCATTTAAAAAAATTACGATGAGTAAGGGTCCCAGAACAGATCCCTGAGGCACTCCGCTTGTGACTGACCTCCATGCAGAATATGACCTGTCTACGCTCTGCCTTCTGTGAGCAAACCAGTGCTCTGCTCTTCCTGTCTATTCCCCTTCCCTCTCCTGACAGTCACCCAGCTACCTGTCTCCTGACTTTTCAGGGTGACTATCTCCCTGAAACTCCTGTCTATTTCTGCCTCTGCCTCACGAATGATCCGAAGTTCATCCAGCTCCAGCTCCCTAACTCAGTTTGTCTCTTCTCCAGCCCTGTATCTCTTTCACCAATCAACTTCCCAGCTTTTTACTTCACACCTTACCACTTCCAGTTTCACCTATCACTTTGTGCTTCTTCCACCCCTCCCTCCAGCTGTTACTCTGGCTCCTCATCTTTTTTCTTCAGTTCTGAGAAAAGGTGTTAGCATGAAACGTCGACTGTACTCTTTTCCGTAGATGCTGCCTGACCTGCTGAGTTCCTCCAGCATTTTTGTGTTACTTGACTATATCCTCAACAACCTATTAACATTTATCTGTGGTAATCTTTCAGTTTCTCATTTCCTTACTTATCACTCTGGTTCCTTCATTTTTGAGGAAGAGAGTTCCAAAGTGTTGAGATATTTTGGGAGAAATTCCTTTAGCTCACCTCCTTTTTAATTACCCCCCCCCCCCCATTATTTTTATGGAATGACTCCTACTTCTCTTCATATTACGTCAGGATCCAAAGTTTCATTCAAATTCTCTCTCAGTCCTCCAAATTCCAGTAGACGCAAGTAAAACCTACCCATGCTTTTCTCAGAAGAAAATCCAGACATACCAAATATTAGGTCTACCCTCCTTGAACTTCTTTCAGGTCCTTTCTTAAGGACTTTTGAACTCAGTGCCTTGACTGATAAAAACAAGCATTCCATGAGTCTTCGTAACCACTTTATCCACCTGCGTAGTCACTTTCATGGAGCTATGAACTTGGACTTGTTATGGGTCTTGCCCTTAACTGTGCATTGTCTCCTTGCATTTACCATACCAAGGTGCAACACCTCATATTTTTCTGGGTTAAGTTCAATCTGCTATTTCTCTGCCCATATCTGCAACTGATTGATATCACGATTTATTCTTTGTCAGTCTTCTACATTATCCACATCTCCACCAATGTTAATGTTGTACACATAAATGCATGGTTGATTTTTAAAAGTCAAAGAAATTATTTTGTGAAGCTAGAAATAAATGTTTATATGTTATCCTAGACTAACAATTTTGTTCTTGGGAAAGGAACATTTTTTAAAAATTAAAAATTAAAATTTAAAAAAAAAGGTTTAAAAAAAAGACCGCCATATACAATGGCCATTGTGGTAGAGGTATATTAAGAGCAAAAGGATAGTAAGGGATAAAAATGGTCCTTTTGAAGATCAGAGTGGTCAGCTATGTATGGAACCAAAAGAAATGGGGGAGATCTTAAATGGGTTTTTTGCATCTGTATTTACTAAGGAAACTAGCATAGAGTCAATGGAAATAAGACAAACAAGTAGTGAGGTCATGGAACCTATATAGATTGAAGAGGAGGAGGTGTTTGTTTCTTGAGGCAAGTCAGAGTAGTTAAATCCCCAGGGTCCGACAGGGTATTCCCTTGGACCTTGAAGGAGACTAGTGTTGAAATTGCAGGGGCCCTGGCAGTTATATTTAAAATGTCGGTATCTACGGGTGAGGTGCTGGAGGATTGGAGGATAGCTCATGTTGTTCCGTTGTTTAAAAAAGGCTCTAAAAGTATTCCGGGAAATTATAGTCCGGTAAGTTTGACGTTGGTAGTAGGTAAATTATTGGAAGGAGTACTAAGAGATAGGATCTACAAGTACAGGGACTTATTAGGGAGAGCCAGCATGGCTTTGTGCGTGGTAGGTCATGTTTAACAAATCTATTAAGAGTTTTTTTGAGGAGGTTACAAGGAAAGTGGATGAAGGGAAGGCAGTGGATGTTATCTACATGGACTTCAGTAAGGCCTTTGACAAGGTCCCGCATGGGAGGTTAGTTAGGAAGATTCAGTCGCTAGGTATACATGGTGAGGCAGTAAATTGGATTAGACATTGGCTCAATGGGAGAAGTCAGAGAGTGGTAGTGGAGGATTGCTTCTCTGAGTGGAGGCCTATGATTAGTGGTGTACCATGGGGATCAGTGCTGGGTCCATTGTTATTTGTCATCTATATCAATGATCTGGATGATAATGTGGTAAATTGGATCAGCAAATTTGCTGATGATACAAAGATTGGAGGTGCAGTGGACAGTGTGGAAGGTTTTCAAAGCTTGACGAGGGATTTGGACCAGCTGGAAAAATGGGCTGAGAAATGGCAGATGGAGTGTAATACAGTCAAGTGTGCGGTATTGCACTTTGGAAGGAAAAACCAAGGTAGAACATACAAGGTAAATGGTAGGGTACTGAGGAGTGCAGTAGAACAGAAGGATCTGGGAATACAGATACAAAATTCCCTAAAAGTGGCATCACAGCTAGATAGGGTAGTAAAGAGAGCTTTTGGTACATTGGCCTTTATAAATCAAAGTATTGAGTATAAGAGTTGGAATGTTATGGTGAGGTTGTATAAGGCATTGGTGAGGCCGAATTTGGAGTATTGTGTGCAGTTTTGGTCACCGAATTACAGGAAGGATATTAATAAGGTTGAAAGAGTGCAGAGAAGGCTTACAAGGACGTTGCTGAGACTTGAGAAACTGAGTTACAGAGAAAGATTGAATAGGTTAGGACCTTATTCCCTGGAGCGTAGCAGAATGAGGGGAGATTTGATAGATATATAAAATTATGGTGGGTATAGATAGAGTGAATGCAAGCAGGCTTTTTCCATTGAGGTTAGGGGAGAAATAAACCAGAGGACAAGGGTTAAGGGTGAAGGGGGAAAAGTTTAAAGGGAACTTTGGGGGTGCTTCTTCACACAGAGAGTGGTGGGAGTGTGGAATAAGCTGCCAGATGAAGTGGTAAATATGGACTCACTTTTAACATTTAAGAAAAACTTGGGACAGGTACATGGATGAGATATGGACCAGGTGCAGGCCAATGGGACTAGGCAGAAAAAATGGTTCGGCATAGTCAAGAAGGGCCAAAAGGCCTGTTTCTGTGCTGTAATGTTCTATGGTTCTATGGAAAATTAAAATTCATTGGAGTGGAGTTTCATGTCCATGAGCCCATCATTTTCAAAGGTAAAGGGATGAGGGTGTTGGCTGACAACATATTATAAACTGCTGACTTTTATATTTGTAATGCCCTGGTTAAGATTTCTACTGCTATGCTGCGAGGTATTTTACTTTAGCAGTTTTCTGTAAAAGCAGTATCCTGCTGGAAAGAGTGTTTTGACTTCAGCTAAGGATCAAGAGCCATATTGTCCGATTTAGGGATGTGTGTCAGCCAGGCAGGATTGTGGGATGTGAAAGAAGATTCTAGAGGGCTGTGGGGAAGTCTTCTGAAGGACAGTAGTCTGGTTTGGAGTCTTATGAAGCTATCAGGCAAGAACTTGGAAGCATAAATTGGGAACAGATGTTCTCAGGGAAGTGTACAGCAGAAATATGGCAAATGTTCAGGGGATATTTCTGTGGTGTTCTGCATAGGTATGTTCCAATGAGACAGGGAAAGGATGGTAGAGTACAGGAACCGTGGTGTACAAAGGCTGTTGAAAATCTAGTTAAGAAGAAAAGCTTATGAAAGGTTCAAAAAACTAGGTAATGATAGAGATCTAGAAGATTATAAGGCTAGCAGGAAGCTTAAGAATGAAATTAGGAGAGCAGGAAAGGGCCATGAGAAGGCCTTGGCAGATAGGATTAGGAAAAACCCCTAGGAATTCTCCAGGACTGTGAAGAGCAAGGGGATAAGACGTGAGAGAACAGGACCAATCAAGTGTGACAGTGGAAAAGTGTGTATGGAACCGGAGGAGATAGCAGAGATACTTAATGAATACTTTGCCTCAGTATTCACTACGGAAAAGGATCTTGGCAATTGTAGGGATGACTTACAGCAGATTGAAAAGCTTGAGCATACAGACTAAGAAAGAGGATGTGCTGGAGCTTTTGGAAAACATCAAGTTGGAAAAGTCACCGGGCCAAGATCAGATATACCCCAGGCTAATGTGGGAGGCAAGGGAGGAGATTGCTGAGCCTCTGGCAAAGATCTCTCTATCACAATGGGGACAGGAGAGGTTCTGTAGGATCAGAGGGTTGCAGATGTTTTTCCCTTATTCAAGAAAGGGAGTATAGATAGCTCAGGAAATTATAGACCAGTGAGTCTTACTTTGATAAGCTGATGGAAAATATCCTGAGAGGCAGGATTTATGAACATTTGGAGAGGCATAATATGATTAGGGATAGTCAGCATGGCTTTGTCAAAGGCAGATTGTGCCTTATGAGCCTGATTGAATTTTTTGAGGATGTGACTAAACACATTGAAGGCAGAGCAGTAGATGTGGTGTATATGGATTTCAGCAAGGCATTTGATAAGGTACCCCATGCAAGGTTTATTGAGAAAGTAAGGAGGCATGGGATCCAAGGAGACCTTACTTGGTGGATCCAGAACTGACTTACAGAAGGCAAAGAGTGGTTGTAGATGTTCTGCATGGAGGTCGGTGACCAGCGGTGCACCTCAGGGATCTGTTCTGGGACCCCCTTCTCTTCGTGATTTTTATAAATGACCTGGATGAGGAAGTGGACGGATGAGTTAGTAAATTTGCTGATGATACAAAGGTTGTGGAGGGCTGTCAGAGGTTACAGCGGGACATTGATAGGATGCAAAACTGGGCTGAGAAGTGGCAGATGGAGTTCAACCCAGGTAAGTGTGAGGTGGTTCATTTGGTAGGTCAAATATGATGGCAGAATATAGTATTAATGGTAAGACTCTTGGCAGTGTGGAGGATCAGAGGGATCTTGGTGTCCGAGTCCATAGTTTGAGGGGTGGAGTTTGAGGAAAGCTGCTGCACAGGTTGACTCTGTGGTTAAAGCAGCATACGGTGTATTGGCCTTCATCAACTGTGGGATTGAGTTCAAGAGTCGAGAGGTAATGTTACAGCTGTATAGGACCTTGGTCAGACCCCATTTGGAGTACTGTGTTCAGTTCTGGTCACCTCAACACAGGAAGGATGTGGAAACAATAGAAAGGGTGCAGAGGAGATTTACAAGGATGTTGCCTGGATTGGGAGTATGCCTTATGAGAATAGATTGAGTGAACTTGGCTTTTTCTTCTTGGAGTGGTGAAGGATGAGAGGTGACTTGATAGAAGTGTATAAGATGATGAGAGGCATTGATCTTTTTCCTAGGCCTGAAATGGCTAGCAGGAGAGGGCACAGTTTTAAGGTGCTTGGAAGCAGGTACAGAGGAGATGTCAGAGGTAAGTTTTTTTAATGCCAAATGTGGTGAGTGCGTGGAATGGGCTGCTGGCAATAGTGGTGGAGGCAGATACGATAGGATCTTTTCAGAAACTCCTGGATAGGTGCATGGAGCTTAGAAAAATAGAGGGTTATGGGTAACTCTAGCTAATTTCTAAAGTAAGTGTATGTTTGGCATAGCATTGTGGGCTGAAGGGTCTGTATTGTGCTGTAGATTTTCTATGTTTCTACATTTTGGTGGGAGCAGTGGAGTGGGACAGAGGGAAGATGGCACAGAATGCTGTAGGAAGGAGAGTCTCCGCTGCAAGAAGTGCTTTGTGCAGATCAATGGCTCCTAAGAGGAAGGGCCAATACTCCTAAGAGACACAATTCATTTGAGATGGTCCTCGAGGAATGTGCGGAATGCAGCAGGTGCTTTCACGCAGAACATGGGTCCAGCGTGCAAGTAAAGAGATAAACCCGACTTCTCTGGAATCAGCTCCAACGTTTATGTGCACACTGGACTGGTTTAATTGTAATGGGTCCTTTTATTTTTCTGGAATTGTTTGTTAAAGTTGAAAATTTGGTCAATACACTTTCTTTATAATTTTTATGCTGGTGTATGATCTGTCATTTCTGGTCTACTGGTAACAGTGTATGGGCAGTACTTACACAGCATTCGCCAAAGCCTATACTAGTGTTCTTATTTTGATGAACTCCAAATCCTATCAGCCCTAGGCGTACATTGCTTATGAAAGGTGGCCGTCTCACCATTGAGTCATGTGGCTGTTAGCAGAATTAGCTAATGAGCCAAGTTGGTGTACAAGCCCCGGTGAGAAGGTAGCTGTAATGTGATCTAGTCTTCAGGAGGAACAGGTAGCAGTCAGTGATAACAACAACACACACAAAATGCTGGTTGAACACAGCAGGCCAGGCAGCATCTATAGGGAGAAGCGCTGTCGACGTTTCGGGCCGAGACCCTTTGTCAGCAGTCAGTGATGTTAACTTGGCTTTTACAATTTAACAATCTCAATTCATGGAGTACTAATGGAATTAGCTAATGAGCCAAGTTGGTGTATGAGACCTGGTATGAGAGTTGCATATTTAACTGAAATGTGATCTAGTCCTCAGGAGGAAAAGGTTGCAGTCAGTGATGTTAACATGGCTTCTACAATTCTACAATTGCAATGCACGAAGTATTAGAAATAAGGTGAATGATCTTGATGCATTATTACAGATCGTCAGGTATGGTGTCGTGGCCATCAATGATGGTTGTAGTTGCGAGCTGAATGTCCAAGGTTACTCATTGTATCATAAGGATAGGAAGAAAGGCAGAGAGGGTGGTGTGGCTCCATTAGTAAAGAATGGCATCAAATTAGTGGAAAGAAGTAACATAGGATCAGAAGACTTTGAATCCTTGTGAGTTGAGTTTAGAAACTACAAGGGTAAAAGGACTCAGATATTAGTTATATACAGGCATCCGAACAGTAGCTGGGATATGGACCACAGATTACAACAGAAATAGAAAAAGTGTGTCAAAAGGGCAATATTATGATAGTCACGGAATATTTCAACATGCAGGTCAATTGGGAAAATCAGGTTGGTAATAGATCTCAAGAGAGTGAGTTTGTTGAATGTCTACAAAATAGCTTTTTAGAGCAGTTTGTTGTCGAGCCTACTAGGGGATCAGCTAAACTCGATTGGGTGTTATGTAGTGAACTGGAGGTGATTAGGTGGAGTTTAAGGTAAAAGAAGCCTTAGGAGCCAGTGATCACAATATGATTGAGTTCAAGTTGAAATTTGATAGGAAGAAAGTAAAGTCTGACATAGAAGTATTTCAGTGGAGTAAAGAAATTACAGTGATATGAGAAAGGAGTTGGCCAAAGTAAATTGGAAGGAAATGTTGGCAGGGATGACAGCTGAGAAGCAATGGTCCAGGATGGATGTATTGCAAAACCCAAGAACTACTCAAATGGCAAAATAGTACAACTGTGGCTGATGAGGGAAGTCAAGGCTAATGTAAAAGCAAAAGAGAGGGCATACAACAAAGCAAAAATTAGCTGGAAGATAGAGGATTGGTAAGCTTTAAAAACCTATGGAGAGCATCTAAAAGATTCATTACAAGGGAAAAGACAAAATATGAAAGCAAGCTAGCAAGCACTATCACATGTGGATAGTAAAAGCTTTCCCAAGTATGTAAAAAATAAAAGACAGAATGAGGGTGAATATGTGACCACTAGAAAATGAGACAAGAGATATAATAACAGGGGACAAGGAAATAATAGATGAACTAGGTGAGTCTTTACTGTGGAAGGAACTAGCAGCGTGCCAGATGTTGAAGAGTGTGAGGGAAGAAAAGTGAGTGCAGTTACTAGACAAGAGAGCAGGTGCCCAAAAAGCTGAAAAACCTAAGGGTACATAAGTCACCTGGATGAGTTGCACTCTAGGGTTTTGAAAGAGGTAGCAATTGTGGAGGCAATAGTAATAATTTTTCAAATCTCATTGGACTCTGGCATGGTTGCAGAGGGCTGGCAAATTGCAATTATTACTCTACCCTTTAAGAAAGGAGGAAGGCAGCAGAAAGGAAATTATAGACCAGTTAACCTGACCTCAGTGGTTGGGAAGATGTTGGAGTCAATTGTTAAGGATGAGGCTATGGAGTACTTGGTGATGCAGGACAAAATAGCACAAAGTCAGCATGGTTTCCTTAGACTATGGTATTTCAGGAAAGTTACTAGCATGGTTAGAGCACTGGCTTATTGGTAGGAGGTAGGGAGTGGGAAGTAAAGCATCCTTGTCTGGTTGTGACTAGTGGTATTCCGCAGGGGTTGATGTTGAGACTGCTTCTTTTTATGCTGTATATCAATGATTTGGATGATGGAATAGATGGGTTTGGTGCCAAGTTTTCATATGATATGAAGACTGGTGGAGGGTCAAAGAGTGATAAGGAAACAGGTAGGCTGCAGAGGGACTTAGACATTAGGAGAATGTGCAAGAAAATGGCAAATGAAATACAATGTTGGAAAATACATGGTCTTGCACTTTGGTAGTAGAAATAAATGTGCAGACTATTTTCTAAATGGGGAGAAAATCCAAAAATCTGAGATGCAGGGGGTCTTGAGAGTCCTTGTGCAGAATACCCTAAAGGTTAACTTGCAGGTTGAGTCAGTGGTGAGGAAGGCAAATGTAATTTTAGTATTCATTTCAAGATGTCTAGAATTCAAAAGCAGAGATGTGATGCTGAGGTTTTATAAGGCACTTGTGAGGCCTCACCTTGAGTACTGTGAAGAGGTTTGGGCTCTTCATCTAAGAAGAGATGTGCTGGCATTAGAGAGGGTTCAGTGGAGGTTCACAAGGATGATACTGGGAATGAAAGGGTTATCACACAAAGAATGTTTGATGGCTCTGGGTTTGTATTCGCTGGAATTTAGAATGATGGCGGGGGGGGGGGGAAATCTCATTGATACTTTTTGAATGTTGAAAGGCTGAGACAGAGTTGATGTGGAAAGGATGTTTCCCAGTATGGGGGCAGTCTAGGACAAGAGGGCACAACCTCAGGATAGAGGCATGTCCATTTAAAAGAGAGATGTGGAGAAATTTCTTTAGGCAGAGGGTGGTGAATCTGTGGAATTTGTTGCCACGGGCAGTTGTGGAGGCCAAGTTATTGAGTGTATTTAAGGCAGAGATGATTGGTTCTTGATTGGACATGGCATTAAAGGTTGCAGGAGAAGGCCAGGGAGTGGGGCTGAGGGGAGAAAAGGATTATCCATCATTGAATGGCGGAGCAAGACTTGATGGACCAAATGGCCTAATTCTGCTCCTATGTCTTATGGTCTTAACTGTGGGTACACGGGCATCTACTTCAAATGAAAAACATACCAGCTTCAGGATATATGAAGACATATGTCAATAAATGCTTAATTCTCACAGCTTGTTTCTTTCTTACCTTCAGAAAAAGTTTAGATCATGATACTTATGAAAATTACTTTACTTTAGAAGCCTGACCCATCAAATGCCAATGTACCAAAGCAATTACTGCTGATACTGGAAATCTGTAAAGAAAACAGAAAATGTTTGACATACATACATCCAGGCCTGCAGAAAGAAAAAAATAGTGAATGTTTCAAATTAGAATGATACTCAAATCATGAATGACAATGTCACTTGCATTTTGTGCATTTAATCATTGCCTACAGCTTCCAAAGGCAGAATCTGTGGCAGCAGATTGTGACAAGCAATCACATGAGATGGATCATAATGAGGACTTTACTATCCCAACCCATATTGAGGTGAATAAAAAGAGATGATAGCCAGCTTTACAAATGGATAATTCCCATCAAGTAACATTGAATGGTTGTATACTCAACTCACATAAAGCTGTGGAAACAAATTTAAACACTCAAAAATACAATTATTTACATTTAAAAAAAAGTTACAAATCTCATTTGTGCTTTAATCCCACATATTCATGTTTTCTACTTACCTTACATATTTCAATATTCAGAAATCCCTGAGGCAAATAGCAAAAAAAACAAAATAATGAGGCTGAAACTAGATCAATGAAAAGAAACACAAATACTGGAAAGTACTGCAACTGTGAAAATGAAACACACACTTTAACTGTTGGCCAACTTAAAAGAAAATTGAGAAGATAACAGACATTTTAACATTGGAAGCAGATTAAGATTCAAATCAGCAGTAGGTCATGGGTTTCCTAAAATGTATTCATTGGTACTGTATGATGCAGAACTGTCATTCACTGATTGCCCAAGTCGTACTCTCAAAGAAAAACACACTGTAAAGAAATACAAGATATAATTGAAGAATTTTTAGTTTAATAAAATTAAAATGGATTAAGTGATAATTTAATCCTGCAATCCCTGACCTTTCGATTCAGTACAATGACATTCAGCCACACAATGTTTTAATTAAGCTTCCTTATACTTTGAGACTCTCAGTCGTTGGCTGCTCTTTGCTCTCTACAATGTACTAAGTTAATCTTTTGTTGTTTTATTTCCTGGGTGTGGGTCATAAAATTGGTGGGTTTTAACCTGTGCTCAGGTCCTTCATAATCTAGTAATGAAACATATAGTACAACACTGTATTTGGTAAGACATCTACAATCTTTCCTGCACCATTCCTCGGAAGAGGGCGCTGATACCTAATTAATTAATGAAATCTACTATACAACAACTCATCTTCTGCTGTTACCCTTCTGCTCTTCATTTGCTGAGGTGTCGGCATCCAGAAAAACATGAGAATGTTGTTTTATATGAATAATAAAGCTAATTCTTTAAAACAAAAGACCTTTTTTCAAATGGTAAGCAACTTTTCCACAACATAAGCAGGAGCAAAGGCTAATATTTACTTTATAACAATTTAGATTACACATGATAGTAATTTTATGAGTGAAAACAAATTCAAGATATGAAAATTCTGTGATGGATTTACTGACCTTTTTGTGACCTATTACACTTATAACCACAAGAAAAGCTCAGGTACTTCTATCTTCCAATGCAAATGAAAATTATATACCTGTTGGACAAATCCAAAGCGGAGGCTCGTCCATTATCTTTGTGATTTCCATGCCAACTTCATTTTTTGTCACGCCTGACAACTAATTCTGCAGTGCCTGATTCAAGGGATGTAATTGTCTTCAAAAACAGGTAACTTTTGGATATCAGCCTATGTTCCTTGAGCTGGAGAGACTTACTACATTGCATTCAGCCACCACTCATCTCCCACACCAAAGCTGTGAAATCTTTACAACCTTCTCAATACTAAGAGGACCAAGCATGAATGTATTTGCTCAAGTCGTTTTTTTTGTGTGGGCCCAGATCTTCCTGACACCTCCTTAAATAGTTGCATTCAGTTCATATTGTTTGCCAGCTTCCTATCAAAATTCCACTCTATGTTTGTCATTGCTGTCACTGTCTATTTGTTACTATCACCTTTTATTGTTTACAATTTACCAATTTAGTGCCATCTGCAAGCTTTGAAATTTTGCCTGATACACCAAAATTGTGGTATCTAAAACTATACAAATCTCTTGGTGATGCCACTGTATACTTCCCTGCAGTTTTAAATAAAAAGAAATCATTTGCTTTCTATCCCTTATCCAATTTCATAAAAAGTCAAGCTTCTTTTTAAAAGTTTATTTGCACATCAAACATACTTGCCACTTTTATTACTTTATTACTAATAGTCTTGCTGAATTAGTTAAAAAGATGTAAATCCCTTAATGTTCATTAAGTTCCCAAATTCTGAAGGCTTGTTGCATTTAAAAAATCTAAGCATTCATAAGGCACACTATGATAATACTCCTTCAAGAAAATCTAGAATAGAAACATATTAAAATTTTCAGTTATAAATAAATGGAACAAACAATTGATTATTTTCTTCTAGATCAATTTATTCAACAACTACAATGAAAATAAACTTTGTTTTAAATTTAAATAGCATGTTTTACAAAGGAAAAGACAACTTATATTCAATTGGTATTTTTATATTAATAGTTTTAACAGTATACAAAACTTTGCACTCTCTAAATCAACACAAATTAAAAAACAATCAGCATATAGCTAGAATATAAATTATTTTATCAATACATTAAAATATTAAATTGCATTCTAGGCATTCAATAACCAAACCTGTTCAAGAAAAGATCACTTTTTAAAGTTCACTTTGAAAGTTACACCTTGACCAAAGTTGCAAAGCAGTTCTAATGAAAGGAGAAAAATGGTGAGTTACTGCTAAACAGGGAAAATGATCAAACTTCTTGATAAAATTAACATTTTGAAAAATGTAACAGTAAACATGGATCCTAACTAGTTCATGCATACTTTGTTATTTTCAGCTAGCAAACACACTAACTCATGCTTGGATCATTAAGTTTTTGCATTGCTTTGCTTGTTGGCCTCTACATAATTAAAATGTAGCCTTTTACAAGGACATGCATGTAAAATTAAGTATTTCTATTTTCCGTCCTGACGAAGGGTTTCGGCCCGAAACGTCGACATCGCTTCTCCCTATAGATGTTGCCTAGCCTGCTGTGTTCTGCCAGCATTTTGTGTGTGTTGTTGTTTGAATTTCCAGCATCTGCAGATTTCCTCGTGTTAACCCATACTTGGATACTGTTTTCTCCAAAATAATGGAAAACGAAATAACTGAAGTTGGTTATATTATAGCTGGATAAGTCATAAACTATACATGCTTCTAGCTGAAAACTGGAGAATTTTCAAATTAGGAATTAATCAGTCTTCAGCTGAGGATGAACATTACCGTAGTTAATAATGGAAGCCTCCAATTCAGAGACTATGTCAGGAAGTAAATTGGCTCACAAAGCGATGCAAATTATCTAAATAAGTTGACTTACTGCACTTGCAAGTAAATGAACTAGAATCATTAAGTTTTTGCATTGCTTTGCTTGTTGGCCTCTACATAATTAAAATGTAGCCTTTTACAAGGACCTGTATGTAAAATTAAGTATTTCTATTTTCCGTGTCTTACAGGATTTGAGGCATATTCTACAGCTCTTGAAATGGAAGTCCTTTTATATGAAATAGTGCTGCAGTTGCCCTATTTCTACCCACAGGGAAGAGTGGAATAATCAGTTTGCTTATAATCCTATCTTCTTCCCAAGGTGTGGCTACACTGGAGTCGACCCAACTTACTCTTTTAGCAACACGAGTGAATCTGCAGATGCTGGAAATAAATAAAAACACAAAATGCTGGCAGAACTCAGCAGGCCAGACAGCATCTATGGAAGGAGGTAGTGACGATGTTTCGGGCCGAAACCCTTCATCAGGAGTGAAGTAACATGGGATGGTCAAGGGGGATAAGAAGTGGGGGGAGGGATGAAGTAGAGAGCTGGGAAGTGATAGGCTGAAGGGAAATGGGCTAGGGGGAAGGTGGAGAATTATGGGAAATAAAAGAGAAAGAAAGGTAGGGCTGGGGGGAGATTATAGTGAAGGGGGAAAAGAGAGAGAAAGAGAACCAGTCTAAAATTATAGATAGGGATGGGGTAAGGGGGGGCAGGGGTATCAACGGTCTCTTTTACCCTTTATTTAGCTTTGTCTCAACAACCTGTCTCTGAAAGTGAACAAAAGAGATGGTTGTTAACTTCAGGAGGACACTGAGCGAACTCTCCCCGCTGAAAATCGATGGCCCCTCAGAAGAGATCATTAAGAGTACCAAATTTCTTGGAGTTCTTGCTGAGAATCTCAGCAGTGCGAGAGTGAAAATATCTTGATTAGTCATTAGTAAATATTCCAAATTTTAAACCAATCACTCTATAAATCATCAATGGAATGAATGTCTGAGTCTGGGGCATAACTAAATCTACAACCATATACTGTATTTGTAACCATACAATTAGCTACTAAGCCTAGGGAAACCATTTCTACTGACAGAAGAAAGGGCAAAGGTAGGTAGATTAAACTCTGTTAAAAACTATTTCTTTGAAATGAGAGAGATTGGTAGCTTGGATTGGCTGCTTGTTTGCCGATCCTGGAGGTTAAATTTTGTCACCAATTGAAGTGACATTATCAGCATGCAAATGAGACCAGATAAAAGAAGTGCAAAACCAAATCAGCAATGCATTCAACAGTAGTAATTTTACAGCGGAAGTCTTCTACTTGAAGACCAACTCCTTTTCCGAGATGTATTGGTCAGGGGAATGTGGACTGAAGTTTGAAAACATCGGTTTACTGGAAAGGAACAAATACGGACCAAATCTTGTTATTACAGTAATCGCTCCAACTGCCACAAACAAGCTTGCTTCCGAAAGCTATCCAATCGAGTAAAAACACAATGTAGTACTGCAGACCTCAAGAAGAAAATCATCTTTTCAAAGTATTCACACATGATGACTATCCAAAAAATTTCATCAGAAGATGTCTTGTCTGGAGAAACAACCTTTTAACTCCTACTGAACAGAAAGAAAGAGGCTAACCCTACCAATCATCAGGAATATTACTGAAATGACGGCAAGACTGCTTCAACCACATGGAATAATGGCAGCACACAAACTCAGCGCAATCATCAGAATGCTCACCTCGAGACCCAAAGATCCAATAGCCTACATGAACAGAACAAACATAATGTACCAAATCTGATGTGGTGACAGTCCAAATATCTCGCAGGACAAACGGGGAGAAAACTATCCATGAGACTACATGAATATCAGCTAGCCACAAGAAGACATGATCCTCTGTCACTCACCTCAGTACATAAGAATCAAGGACATAAGTTTGTCTACAAAAATCCTGGCAGAAGTACAAAACAAAAAATCAAAAGAATTTTTAGAAGCTTGATTCTCAATGGGAGACTCTATAACAGGCATATTGAACTGAATACAATTTCTGAACATATATTTCTGTGAGAATGGGGCTGAAGGGTGAGCCATGGGCACCCAAGGAACCAACGCTCACAACGATTGATAATCCAGGGATATGGGCTAGCGAAGATCACTCAGATATCTGGTTGACAGGGACCCAGTGGAGACTAGTGGCCAGGGTGACAGCCAACCAATCAGAACAACAAGTCAGGCCAATGTAAGCACAAGCAAGGCAGAAATAACACTCAATTGCTCACTGATGATGGCACCTCGACTGGTGTTGAAACGCTTGCAACCTAATCTGCAGGTTCTGCAAATAAGCTTAAGAGCAAATCTCTATTTCTATTTTTGTTCACAAATTTCTACATTTGATAATTATTGAATAAATATTTCCCTTTTAACAGTACCTAAATGCCATAAGTGTTTTGATATGTGAAAGTGGTACACAAATAGAAGTTCAAAAAAATTTCCTTGTACATGCTGAGAGAAACATCTTACCACTGTCTTGGGTATCTTTTCATGCTATTACTTTGAATTGAGCTAGTCAGCAAAGAAAGGTGATGCCTACAACATTTCCATAATAATTTAGTTTAACTGAGGAAAACAGGACAAATGTGTAAATGAGAAAAACAAATTAAAACTGGAACACTTAATGTGTTTAATCCAATTAAATGCAGAGGCAAATATTCTTTCTCATTATCTCAATGGGATCCCCTTTTCTGGAAGCAACTAACCAACCAAAACTAATATATTATATTTTTTTAAAAATCAAGTGCAATCTTAAACATGGGCCCCAACATGGATTGGTTATATTTGGTAGCACCAATGGACTAGGTTTCCCCATCAGATCAATGGTAATAACGGAAAATAATGACATTATAAGTTTCACAACCTAAGCAGTTTATTCACCCATTTTTTTTCCCCAGAAGTGTGCCTTATGCAAAGTCAAACCACACTATTATAAACAGATTTAACTGAAATAGGTCAACACAACATTTTGGATTGGCTCTCTGCACATTGGGCATGGCTTATTTCTCTTCTTCAGCTTCTTTGCGCATGCATAACATGCAAGAAGATGGCCAGTCCTACCATGGACAATACAACCATTCTTTGGTCGTGTCTGACATATAACACAGACTTCAAAAGGTCCAGAATTATTGAGATCTCCTTTCTCTCCCTTGTCTGCATTTTCTTTTTCAGTTTCTTGGCTGCAACAGCTGAAACTTCCAGATGTAGATGGTTGTGAACATTCAGTTTCTTGTGATTCTGAGTAATGAGAAGTTTCACTGATCAAATCAGAACAGTTTGACTCCTTTGACTCAAGCATCGATGCTTTGCAATCTGGAACATCAATACCTTCATTTTCCACTGTGTCACACCGCTTGAGTTTAGGTTTATCTGGAAGCCAATCTTGCCGAAGGGACCAGCATCGGTGACAGAATCGTGGTAGTGGAGGATTCAGTTCTTCACATTCAGAACATTTCCAATAATCCTGTAATCAAATTTTACTGCTGTGAAGCTATTATCAGAGATAAGTAATCCATGGATATCAGTACCATGCAGAGTGAGGTACTGACTCACACTGCTATGGGAAAAGCAAACTACCAATGCAACTTGCTGCTCTACCCCATTTTAAAGAATGTAGAAAATCACTGGATTACTGCTGTGCAACTAACACAAGACTGGAAACAACTTGCCTTTCTAAAATGTAGGATGCCCACTATTCACTTGTTCAGTATCCAAAGAAAAGGTACAAAATTTAAAGAGAAAACTTTTAAACTTTGACTACCATTACTCACTGCACAGTGGTGTTCAAACTTTACTGATATCCCAGCAGTATGCAAACTCAGTTAAAAAAAACTTACTGTGTTCTGTGGAGGCTTTCAAAACAAAAATAATGCAATAACGATGGATTGATGTGGGGAAAAGGTAATTTCATATAGTGGCTGACAAAGGGGGAAAAAGTGCTGCAACAATCCAAATAACACCCCGCCCTTAAAAATAAGCATTTGTCACAGTGAAACTTACAGCTACAGATAACTCTGGATCAATTTCTTCAATAAAGGTGCCTTCATCACTGTCAGCAGCTTCATATATGGCAACTTCATAAACCTGTAAAAAAGCTATCATGAGTACCTTTCATTATCAATGTTCTTTAAAATTCAGAAAAATAATGTTTGAAACTTGCCTCTTCATCAGTTGGGTCTTGTGAATCTTCACTAAAATTGCTATATTCGTCAGAATGTATTGACTCAACCTCAAACTCAACGCTGAACTTATCACTGGAGTCCTCTCCTTCTGTAGCAGAGTTAAAGTCCTGCAACAGAAATATAAATGCTAGTGTTGATATCAAGAACAAAAATCTCTCACTATATGCATTTATACAGTATTGAGTTTGGAGCTTTGTTTCAAATGAAATTCAAGAATGTTACTTAATGTATTTGATCTACATATAATTTCCATTTATTCCCTCAATTTTAAATAAATATCTTTCTCAGCAAACTAAAAGTGTGCAAATTCCACTAGTACACCCAATTTTTATTTGTTAAATTTTGATTGTGTTTTGAATCATTAAAAGCAGTTTTAACGCACATCTGTAGAATGTGCATAATCCAGGTCTCTTCAGCCTACTTAGAAAGTAGAGGCACTGGTGAGCTTTCCTGATTGTATAAAATGTGTTCTGAGACCGTGAGAGGTTGTGTGGGATGTGCACACCCAGCAGTTTGAAAGTGCTTGCAGTTTCTACTGCTTTGCCACTGATGTAAAGATGTGACTGGTGCAAATTCTCCTGAAGTCAATAACCACCTCCTTTCTCTTGCTGACATAGAGGAAGAGATTATCTGCATTGCACCAAGCCTCAAACTCAACCATCTCCTCTCTGTAGGCTGTATCATTGTTTTTTGGTGATGAGCCCCACCACTGTCATGTCAATGGTGAACTTCACAATGTGATTACTCAGGTGTTTGGCTGTGCAGCCATGTATGAGCAGACTGTACAGCAATGGGCTCACCTCACAGCCGTGGGGTACACCCTTGTTGAAGATAATGGGGAGGGAGGTGCAGTTGTGCATCCGGACTATTTGAGGTCTGTTGGTTAGGATGTCCAATACCCAGTTGCACAGTGGTGTACATAGACCAATGAGTAGGAGTTTATTCACCAAGGTCTGTGGAATAATAGTGTTGAATGCCAACATGAAATCCAGAAACAAGCATTCTGACATCAGTGTCTTCGTTTTCTAAGTGTAGCAGAGCCAGGAGCATGACTGATGCTACGGCACCTATCACTGAGTGCTTCTGCTTGTAGGTATATTGGCAAATGTCCATTGTGCCATTACCAGCTGTTGAAAGCACTTCATAGTGATCGGCGTGAGTTCCAGCAGGAGGTAGTCATTTAGTTCTGAATTTGTAGAGAGCACGTGGGGACAACAGCCCCGATGAGTGACGTGTTGAAGATGTCCATGACGACATCAGTGAGCTGGTGTGCACGCTCCCTGAAATGTTGGCCTAGAATGTTGTCTGATCCAGCCAACTTTGATTGACTCGCTGCAAAGTCTTTTCACATCATGCTGCTCACTTGGGAGGGGGATAACTTTCATGGCCAGTGTTATATCATATACTTCAAAGTTTGCAAATATGTTGTTTAGGGCATCAGGAAGGGAGGCATTACTCGTACAATCGATGCTGTTTCTCCTTGTGCAGTCAGTAATGACCTTGATGCCCAGCTGCATACACTAGGGATCATTATTGGACAGGTGTTCCTGAATTTTGTGAGCATAGGTAGTCTTTACCCTCAATAGAGGTAATTTCCCTCAATGTTTGCTTTGTCTGACACACAGGTAAAATCTTTTAACCTTGGTGTTTTACTCTCAATGACAAAAGGTCACAGGTTTAAGGTAAGCAAGGGGAATTTAAAGGGGATTAGAAAGGTTATTTGTTGATACATTTAATTATTTATTACACAATGGCAGTTTATACCTGGAATGTATTACCAGAGGAAGTGGGAGACAAATACAATCACTATAGTTAAAGGGGTATTTGGACAGACACTTAAATAGGCAAGGCCCTAATGCAGGCAAATGGGATTGGTGTGGATAGGTAGGTAAAGTTGTTGGCACAGACATGGTGGGCTGAAGGACATATTTCTATTCTGTATGTCTCCATATCTTAGTTTTGCAACAATCCTCAAGTACATGCTGCCCTTCACCAAATAAATCCAAAATGAGATTTTTCACAGGCATTGATGGCAGTACTCACCACCTATCCCTCTTGACCCATTCACTGTATCTAAGTTGTCAGATTCTTTGCCTGAGATTTAGTTCCAATAATCTTCCTTCAAATAAACATCTGAAATACTGAACCAGTATTTGCTCATCATCTCAAACTCCAAACACCAATTCTAGTCCTCCTAGGCAATCAAGCTATATGCCATCAGACTTCACCTCTGACCCAGAACTGACCTCTGCTTCCAGCTGTCACCAAGACTGCCCAATTCCATCCAACAAGATCATTCAACTCTGCCCTACCTCAGGGCATCTGCTGCTCAAATCCTTCCAAAGCTCTATAGTTTCTGTCTATCACCCATTCTCACTCATCCATCATCCTTGAGCTAGCTGACTAAATTATTTGAGTTGAAGCAACACTCCCATTTTAGCTTTTTTTAAATATATAAATCCCTTCCAGCTGACGACTCTAGTAAAATGAGGTGATCTATTAAAACTCCTCCACACTATTACTCCAAGATACTGGTGTCTCTATCATTCTGACTACCTGCACATAACATTCTTTTCACCGAGGAATGATATTTGAATAACACGAATCACTTCATTAACTATCAACAATTCTCTTTCTTGTTTATTGGACCACTTCCTGTCCATTATTTAATACAGGTCCACAATCCCTTATCTGAAATTCTGAAATCCAAAAAGCTCCAAAAACCGAAGATTTATTCGCCAACAGCTGACGTCACTCAGGTGTGATGTGCAGTGCTAGCAGAGGCCACCAGATGTCAGTTATGCCTCAGCGTTCGTACTGGTTACATGTGCATTTGTGTTCACTGTTGACTTTGTGTTTAATTTCACTGGGAAAATGTCAAAAAGAGCTGCAGATACCCCTATGGGTAACAATGAGAAAAAGAGAAGAAGCACCTGTCGTTATCAATAATGCAGTAAGTGGAGTTATTGCAGAAGCTTGACTGTGGTGTGTCTGTGCGGCGTCTTACTGAAGAATATGGTGCTGGAACTACCACCGTATATGATTCAAAGAAACAGAAAGACAAGTTACTGAAGTTTTATAGTGACAGTGACGTTCTACATTTATTCCAATAAGCCATTTACCATGTGTTTGATTCGTTCGTTTGAAGCTGTAGATTTTTATGTTTTATTGAATGTTTTTGTTGGAAATAATTTTTTTTCTTGTCATTCTTGTCAGGAGCTGGTGGTGGACCTGAGGAGGGCTAAGGCACCGGTGACTCCTGTTTACATCCAAGGGGTCAGTGTGGACATGGTGGAGGATTACAAATACCTGAGGATACGAATTGACAATAAACTGGACTGGTCAAAGAACACTGAGGCTGTCTACAAGAAGGGTCAGAGCCGTCTCTACTTCCTGAGGAGACTGAGGTCCTTTAACATCTGCCGGACGATGCTGAGGATGCTCCACGAGGCTGTGGTGGCCAGTGCTATTATATTTGCTGTTGTGTGCTGGGGCAGCAGGCTGAGGGTAGCAGACACCACAGAATCAACAAACTCATTCATAAGGCCAGTGATGTTGTGGGGGAGGAACTGGACTCTCTGATGGTGGTGTCTGAAAAGAGGATGCTGTCCAAGTAGCATGCCATCTTGGACAATGACTCCCATCCCCTCCATAATGAACTGGTTAGGCACAGGAGTACATTCAGCCAGAGACTCATTCCACTGAGATGCAACACTGAGCGTCATAGGAAGTCATTCCTGCCTGTAGCCATCAAACTTTACAGCTCCTCTCTTGGAGTGTCAGACACCCTGAGCCAATAGGCTGATCCTGGACTTACTTCCACTTGGAATAATTAACTTATTATTAATTAATTATATATGATTTTATATTGCTATATTTCTACACTATCCTTGGTTGGTGCGACTGTAATAAAACCCAATTTCCCCAGGATCAATAAAGTATGTCTGTCTGTCTGTTATTCCCTAAACAATACAGTATAACAACTATTTACAAAGCATTTACATTGTATGTGAGGTTTAAGTTCTGGAGCATGTTGATATTAACGGAGAGGTGTTGGAGTTGTTAAAATACATTAGGACTGATAAGTCCCCGGGGCCTAACGGAATATTCCCCAGGCTGCTCCACGAGGCAAGGGCAGAGATTGCTGAGCCTCTGGCTAGGATCTTTATGTCCTCGTTGTCCATGGGAATGGTACCGGAGGATTGGAGTGAGGCGAATGTTGTCCCCTTGTTCAAAAAAGGTAGTAGGTATAGTCCGGATAATTATAGAACAGTGAGCTTTACGTCTGTGTTGGGAAAGCTGTTGGAAAAGATTCTTAGAGATAGGATCTATGGGCATTTAGAGTATCATGGTCTGATCAGGGACAGTCAGCATAGCTTTGTGAAGGGCAGATTGTGTCTAATAAGCCTGATAGAGTTCTTTGAGGCGGTGACCAAGCATATAGATAGCAGTGGATGTGATCTACATGGATTTTAGTAAGACATTTGACAAGGTTCCACACAGTAGGGTTATTCAGAAGGTCAGAAAGCATGGGATCCAGGGAAGTTTGGCAAGGTGGATTCAGAATTGGCTTGCATACAGAAAGCAGAGGGTCGTGGTGGAGGGAGTACTTTCGGATTGGAGGGTTGTGACTAGTGGTGTCCCACAAGGATTGGTTCTGGGACCCCTACTTTTCGTGATTTTTATTAAAAACCTGGATGTGGGGGTAAAAAGGTGGGTTGGTAAGTTCGCAGACAACACAAAAGTTGGTGGTGTTGTGGATAGTGTAGAGGATTGTCGAAGATTGCACAGAGACATTGATAGGATGCAGAAGTGGGCTGAGAAGTGGCGGATGGAATTCAACCCAGAGAAGTGTGAGGTGGTACACTTTGGAAGGACAAACTCCAAGTCAGAGTACAAAGCAAATGGCAGGATAGTTGGTAGTGTGGAGGAGCAGAGGGATCTGGGGGTACATGTCCACAGATCCCTGAAAGTTGCCCCACAGGTAGATAGAGTAGTTAAGAAAGCTTATGGGGTGTTAGCTTTCATAAGTCGAGGGATAGAGTTTAAGAGTCGCGAGGTAATGATGCAGCTCTATAAAACTCTAGTTAGGCCACACTTGGAGTACTGTATCCAGTTCTGGTCGCCTCACTATAGGAAGGATGAGGAAGCATTGGAAAGGGTACAGAGGAGATTTACCAGGATGGTGCCTGGTTTAGAGAGTATGGATTACGATCAGAGATTAAGGGAGCTAGGGCTTTACTCTTTGGAGAGAAGGAGGATGAGAGGAGAGGTATACAAGTTATTAAGAGGCATAGATAGAGTGGACAGCCAGCGCCTCTTCCCCAGAGCACCACTGCTCAATACAAGAGGACGTGGCTTTAAGGTAAGGGGTGGGAAGTTCAAGGGGTATATTAGAGGAAGGTTTTTCACTCAGAGTGGTTGGTGCATGGAATGCACTGCTTGAGTCAGTGGTGGAAGCAGATACATTAGTGAAATTTAAGAGACTACTAGACAGATATATGGAGGAATTTAAGGTGGGGGGATATATGAGAGGCAGGGTTTAAGGGTCAGCACAACATTGTGGACAGAAGAGCCTATACTGTGCTGTACTATTCTGTGTTCTGGCATTAGGAATTATAAGTAATATAGAGATGATTTAAAGTATACTGGAGGATGTGCATAGGTCTCGAGCTCTGCCGGGTCATAAAGTCCACCCACACTGAGCCAGGTTAAACAAGGAACTTGAGCATACATGTTTTTTGGTATCCGTGGGGGGGGGTCCTGGAACCAATAAGGAGGGATTCTGAAATCTGAAAAATTCTGAATTCCGAAATGCAACTGGCCCCAAGGATTTCAGATAAGGGCCTGCAGACCTGTACTACTCCTAATCAGGAGCTAATACTAACAAGCAAACAATAAGCTTCAAGGCATAAGCCTTGTTATAACATACATATATTTTTTTAAATTTTGGGGCACTTTTGCAAACAAGAAATTTCCAATACAGCTTTAAGGGGGTTCGCAGAAACAGCAAATATGTAGTAAGGGATAGTCAGAGATGAATCTTTTTTGAAAAAGCCCAATTTCAGCATCGAACTGATAGAACTTTTAAGAAGTATTCACCATTAAACATACAATATCTACAAAAGTATAAATACAGCACAACCATGCCTTTAGCGAAAAAAAAAAGGATTCTTTAATGATGTATTTTCCCTTCTTATATATGGGCAAGAGCTACGTTATGAGTGAATGAACTGACTGAATCATTTCAAGCATTTGCTGTTCCTCAAATTTAGCACAGACCATATAACAGGGAAGATTTCTGTGGTCCAACTGGCACCACATTGCTCAATTGCGAGAATCTTAAATGGAAAACAACTTATTCTAGATGACATCTAAGAATCCTGAGGGAAAACATACTTATGTAATTAAACCAAATACCTGGTGCTCTATAACCAAAAATAAGTGGCATCTTTTATTGATATACAACTCCTATGGCTAAACAGATTGTGGCTGATATGGTTATTGGTGTTTGTGGAAGCTAATATATTAATTGCAAAGCTATTTCAAATTTTTATTAAAGCAGAATTAGAACTAACATCCTTCTTCATAAATGCTATACATTTTCTTAATCTTCATTTAAAACGATTCTGATTTCAAACACCTGTAATACTTAGTTTCTTCATGAAGTTTTCATATCTACTTTTTCTCCCAGTACCTGCCAAATTTAGGGAAAATATTAACTACGCCATTTAGGTACAGAATCAAATATATGCTTACAAAATTTTCTTTAGTAAAATTCATCATAAATCTTGAATCTACTACTTGAATATACAAATTCCAAACATTTCAAACAGCTTTACAAACCAGATGGCTAGGAGAATCTGATGATTCGCTGTTTCCATGTTCACGACGAAGTTTATTTATTAGACATAAAGACAGATCATCCCAATGGAGAGAAATGCTATCTGATCGGTGTCGTTTTCGACGTCTATTGTGAAATTGATCCTCAGAAGAAATTTCATTATCTAAAAATAAATCTCAGACATTAACTTTATAATGCTACTGCTGGATGAACAACTAAATTTTCTAATTAAATATAACATGGTAAATTAAGATGCTAAGTGCTACACTGAAATAAGTCAGTCTAATTTATAAAGAAGCCACATTGATCCAGTTTCCAAGCTTGACAGTCTTATGGAATTAGACTATAAACTTTCAACATTTTTCTGCCTAGATCAAAGACATGTAATCATAGATTGCAGGCAAGATCAAAACACTGATTTTCTTTGAAAGAGAATCAGATGGCAAAACATAAGCATAGAACTAAATATAATTTTAAAATTGATAAAATATTTCTCTGTGCTCAAATTTACAAATTGCTAAACATTTCAAAATTACTTTTTAAAACCATGAAGCAAGGAACATTTCAACAAGAACATAGTTCTGTAACAGAATTCTTTGTTTGTCAAAGCATGGGCATATCAATTATTTATGTCAGAGAAATTGAACAGTAAGGGCTGATTTATACTTGTGTGTATGGGCTACACTATAGCCTACACTGTAGGCATGATTTTCACTTTTGCGTAGGCTCTACGCCTTAGCAAGCATGCGTTGGTGTGCGCCAAAACGCTAGTTGGCGGTGGGCTTTCTATGCCACTGTATTGAGTTTCTTCTTGAGAGACATGGATGAGGAAATGCATTTCAAACATTTTTGCATGTCGGCAGGTAGATTTGACGGTTTGGTTCATCTATTTCACATCGGTGTGGAGATATGGCAGAGAAGAAGCAACTGGAAATGTGTAGGAGGAAATGTGATGCTACTAAGCTGACCAATCACAGTTGTTGTGGTCTGCGTTGCTGCAATGCGTGAGTTACTTTTTTGGGGAGGTGCATGTCACCCTACGGTGTAGGGAACATGGTACCTCTGGTGTAGATGCGACACAGAATCGGGCTTAAGGCTGAAAGCAGTAGAGCTTTGGATGACTAACTTTACTCTCTACGAGCATCATCTTGTTTCACTGTGGCAGATACCCCATCTAATTTTCCTTGGGTTTCCATGTTAATCTTCAGGATAATTAAGCTGTTGTTAAGTGAGCAAAAGGGCAGTCTCACATAGGATGGCTGTTTTCAAAACCAACTTACATTTCTGGGATCAATAAATTTTATTTATTTAGAGATACAGATGGAATAGGCCTTTCTGGCCCACTGAGCTGCACCGCCCAGCAACCCACCTTATTTAAATAATGCTCTTTGACACTAACATAACTGCAGGACAATTTATAATGCCCAATTAACCTGCTAACCAGTACGCCTTTAGATTGTGGGAGGAAATTGGAGCACTCCAAGGAAACCACATGCACACAGGCAGGATAAACTTTCTTACTAAGGACGCTGAACTGAACTTCAAACTCCCGAGCTGCATTAGTGTCGTGCTAACCGCTGCACTACCGTGGTGCCCAGATGTTAATAGGAATCTAAACCCAAGGCGGTATGTGAAGTAAAAGTCAAAACCTGCACATGCTGGAAATCTGAAATAATAACAGAAAATGCTGGAAACATTGATTCACTAGTTCACGTGGTGTCACTGAAAAGTGAAACAGATAATATTTTAGCACTCAGACTGTATCAGAAAGGTAATGACAGAAAACAAAGTTTAGTATCAAGTAGCAGGGAATGCAGGAATAAGGGTGACTAGGTCAGAGATGATTCCTGCTGAGGCTGAGGCCAAGGTCATTGTCCCATTAACCCATCAATGAGATTGCTGCATCAGCAGCTTATCCCCTTAACAACCTTGGTTTTAAGCCAATTAGAGATATTACTTATCCTTTGCCTCCCTACGCTACCTCACCAACAGCTTAGACATTAAGTTAATTTTTCTCCTTCCCACTTCTGAGAAAGATTCTTCCCTTGGCACATTATCTTGGGTTTCACTTTCCATAGATGCTAGATGACCTGCTCGGTGTCCAGCATTTTATGCTAAGTATAGAACTTGGCATACCTTACTTGAGATACCAAATATAGCTATTTGTAGCTAGGCACCATGGGGTTCTATTAATTTACTGTAATATGATTTTCCTGCTTTAAAATGGGGACTTGCTCTTCTGATGCATCCACTGCAACATAATGACCAAACCACATGTAAACACAAAAGTTCTGTGCAAAAAAAGTGATCTAAAAATTTTCAATAGAATGCTGAATTTTAATTCAAGAGCAATGGAACACCAAAGAAATTAATTGTCAGCTATTGTTAAATACTATAATAGATCATAGAACAATACAGCACAGTACAGGCCCTTCGGCCCACAATGCTGTGCCAACCCTTAAACCCTGCCTCCCATATAACCCTCCACCTTAAATTCCTCCATATACCTGTCTAGTAGTCTCTTAAATTTCACTAGTGTATCTGCCTCCACCACTGACTCAGGCAGTGCATTCCACACACCAACCACTCTGAGTAAAAAACCTTCCTCTAATATCCCCCTTGAACTTTCCACCCTTTACCTTAAAGCCATGTCTTCTTGAATTGAGCAGTGGTGCCCTGGGGAAAAGACGCTGGCTGTCCACTCTATCTATTCCTCTTAATGCCATGTTCTGTTTTGTTTTCAAACTTCAGGAATTGACTTAATTTAGTAATTTAAGATATAGTATAATTCATGAAGCTACTAGCTTTAGAAGCTTATTTTCTTTTCCCATGGAAATCAATCAATCTGATTGAGGTGATTCTGACGTGAAGGCAAATTGGATTAGACGGATTACACAAAGCCAATTTCTCTGACAGGAAGAAGTGATTTTAAGTTACAAGAGAGCTCTTTAGGATGCAATTTAAAGTATTTTTACATAAAAGATAGAAAAATCCACAGATCTTCTTTCACGAACCACCTCCTTCCCTAATCTTCAAATAACTAAAAATGTAAAATTAAAATTTCACCTGGACTTTTCCTCAGTTAAGTTTTAATTTGGACTTTGTACAACTGCTTTGAAATTGTGGGATATTATTAGTTCAAATCAGGAACTGGTTGCTGTAAATATGCCAAATAATTGTATTTTGGTACTAAGTATGTGCCTTACACTTTATATTTTAACTTATTGCTTGGTAAAACATGTTGTTAAAATTCTTCCTAATTATCCTTTTTGTGATATAGTTCCAGGACTTTCTACACTCCAACATCTTCACATTATTTGTGCAACAGCTTGGACTGTTTTGGTTATAATCATTCAACTGTAAAGGGATGCATTGAAAGGGGTGAAGAGGAAGGATCCCACATTTTAATCCAACTTTGAATATCAAGAAATGAAAACTCATGAAATTAAACCCATTAATATCAGTATCATGGGGAATTCGGCTATCCACCACTACTTCATAGATTTATGAAATGCACTGGTTTACAAAGACTGCCCTCCATTGTACGTACCAGATTCACCAGAATTAGATCTTCTGCCTGGAACAGGAGGACAAGAAACACTGCAAGATGTGCATGCATTCCCATCATTTTGCTTTCCAACCTGCAAAGATACAACAAACAGTACTCAGTGGCAAATAAAAAAGCACAGAACATCAATGTCAACTGAACTGGTAAGATTAGAATTCAATATTTGAATCAAAGTTTGAATTCAGAATTCAAACTTAAATCAGAAATGTTTGCGCTGGCATGAAGTTAAAAATCATTGGAACATCATAGCAAAAAAAAAACCCTAATTAAAATGCTTTAGGTCTTGTGAATTATAATGTAGGCAAACAGCTTACTTAGGCAAAAAAGATGTTGCTATTCTTCAAGAGGGAAAAAGGATCAGAAATTTATACAATCAGACAAAAATAGGATCACAAATTAAATGGATACAAAAAGAATGCCCAAGAACTCAAAAAATCAAGAAAATCTTACCACAAGACAATCTTCACCCCCAAGATGGTTGGTAATCTCCTTTCCAAGATTGAGATCATTTATAGTATCTACATCACACAGAAAAACTTCTGAAAGTGCTTATACTTAAACTTATAAATTAAACAATGCTTTAAACATGGGAACACACAAAATGCTGGTAGAACACAGCAGGCTAGGCAGCATCTTTAAAAATGTTTGCTCTTTAAAAATGGGATTTCTTTTGCCAATGGATTGTATTAGAATCTAACTGACAGATTATACAAGTTAATAGAAGTCTGCATTAGCAATATAAAAGCAGTGTACTGTTAGAAGGGATTTAAAAAATGTTTACACACAGGATAAGAATCACAGTCAAGACCAGTATTTATTGCCAGCTCTCATCAGCCTTTTGAGAAGTTGTGATGAGTTGCCATCAAAATCTTTGAAGGTCGTTCATAAATGGTTGTATCATAGGCAGCACGAGGATTTTAGATCTCTGATAAAGATGCAATGTTGAAATACTCTGAATTCAAAACCAGTGTTGGTTTTCGGTGCTTGCTAGCTTTGCCTTCAAAGTTGTGAGTGATGCTAGGATTTCAAGGTACAGGCTTAACAGCATTGTGTTGCTGCTGTAATGTACATTTTACACAGTGTGTGTTATAGCTACAGTACCCTAGAGGGGCCAGGTGTTTTGGATATTTTATATTTTGAAGCTACGCTCCTACATGGAAATAGAGTGTTCCGCTGAGCCACTTAATACCATGCAGATGTTGGACCATCAACTATGGCTTCAGAATGTCAATACATTTCTGATATTTCTAGATTTTCCCAGCCATATTATGGTGACCCTCTGTAAATGAGGAATGTCTAAGGAATTGTCTGAATGCAGAGATGGTCACTGATAAAGTAGGTAGATGGCCTACGAAAACCTTTAATTTGCTGAGGTTAAGGTAAAAAGCATACTAACAGTAGTCTTTAGCTTACATTCTTTTATTGCAGTTCCATCAGGATGGTACTTCATAATTCCTAATAAGCAACTTCACAATCCTAAATAAACAAGATTGGTCCGTGCTTTGTATCAAAATATGATGGTTCCTAATAGATGTATCTGCAACAGGCTAATTGACGAGGATATGATCAAGTAACGTCTTTCACCATCTACTTCAAACCCTGCCTGGCAACTTTGATCATCAGGATGCAGACATTTCTGTCTGTAACGATGCTATTACGCCACATTTGGTAACAGCTGTTGTGGCCATCCACTGAATAGGCTTTAAGTAGACAGTAACGTTACCAGACTAGTGTGTTAAGACATGGAATTTTCTATTAATTTGTTTGTAGAATTTAGACCATGCTGTCAATGTCAACATTAGTTACCCATCCTCATGTTAATCTCAATTTGAAGCAGCTGTTAGGAGTCTGCCTTAATGGAGGGTCTGATTCATGAGAGAAAGTAGGGATAAATTTTAATACTGTCCTTCCCAGTGAAATGTACAATCAATTAGAAAGTGAGAAACCTGTATATCTTTCTTTCTTAGACCTCTTCCCAGTATTGAAAACTTACTTCTACTCTAGCATTTTCTGTTCCATTATGGCTAATAAAGCTGGCGTGGGAACTACAGACTGTTCCTTAGGTGGGGCAATTCATGGTTAATGGGGCAGGGGGATGGGTAGTTTGTGAAATCATCTGCTCATTCCAGTGGTCATGCAAGCAAGGATCAGCACACCTACATGAAACACTGTCGCCGGAAAGCAGGATTCATCATCGGGGACCCCAACCACCCCGGGCATGCTGCTTTTTTTACTGCTGCCACCAGATAGGTGCTACAGGAGCCTCAGGACAACACCACTAGGTTCAGGAAGTTACTACCCCTCAACCATCAGGCTCTTGAAACAAAAGGATTAACTTCACTTGCCCCATCATTGAAATGTTCCCACAACAAATGGACTCAGGTTTAAGGACTCTGCATTTCATGTTCTTAATATTTATTGCTTATTTATTATTACTATTATTCTTAATTTTCTGTTTGTACAGTTTGCCATCTTCTGCACCTGGTTGGGCGGACTCTCATTGATTGTTTCTATAGCCAAGAAAATTAATCTCAGGACTGTATACAGTATCGTTGATAATAAATTTATTCTGAATTTTGAAAGAATGGCCTTTAGATTCTTAAAACCATCCCAAATGATTTTTTTCCAGTGCCCATCCAATATTCTCTTTATCAGATGGGGAGGGATGAATGGACAAGGGAGTTGCATAAGGAGCGATCCCTGCGGAAAGCAGCAAGTGGGGGGTGGGGGGGGGAAGGAAAGATGTGTTTGGTGGTAGTATCCTGTTGGAGATGGCGGAAGTTTTGCGGAGGCTGGTGGGCTAGTAGGTGAAGACAAGAGGAACCCTATCCCTGGTAGGGTGGCGGGAGGATGGGGTAAGAGCAAATGTATGTGAAATGGAAGAGATGTGGCAGAGGGCAGCGTTGATAGTGGAGGAAGGGAAGCCCCTTTCTTAGAAAAAGGAGGACATCTCCTTCATTCTAGAATGAAAAGCCTCATTCTGAGAACAGATGCAATGAAGATGGAGAAATTGAGAGAAGGGGATGGTGTTTTTATAAGTAGCAGGGTGGGATGAGGTATAGTCCAGGTAGCTGTGACAGCCTGCTGGTTTATAATAGACATCAGTGGATAAGCTGTCTCCAGAGATAGAGACAGTGAGATTGAGAAAGGGAAGAAAAGTGTCAGAAATGGACCAGGTGAATTTGAGGGCAGGGTAGAATTGGAGGCAAAGTGGATGAAATTGATGAGTTCAGCATGGGTGCAGGAAGCAGCACCAATGCAGTCATCAATGCAGCACAGGAAAAGTGTGGAACGGTCAACAGTGTACGCTTGGAACATAGACTGTTTCACATAGCCGACAGACAGGCAAGCATAGCCGGGACCAATGGCTACCCCGTTTGTTTGAAGGATGTGGGAGGATCCAGAGGAGAAATTATTTAGAGTGAGGACAAGTTCTGCTAGGTGGAGGGGAACTGTTTGGGTCTGTTGCCCAGAAAGAAATGGAGAGCTTTGAGGCTTTCATAAGAATATAAGAAATAGGAGCAGGAGTAGGCCATCCTGTCCAAGGAGCCTGCCCCGCCATTCAGTAAGATCATGGCTGATCTGTCTGTAAACTCAGCTCCATCGATCCACCTTTTCCCCACAACCCTTAATTCCCCTACTATGTAAAAATCTATCTAACTGTATCTTAAATATATTTAGTGAAGAAGTCTCAACTGTTTCCCTGGGCAGAGAATTCCATATATTCACCACTCTCTGGGAAAAAGTTTCTCCTCATCTCCGTCCTAAATCCTCTCCCCTGAATCTTGAGGCAATATCCCCTATTTCTAGTCTCAGCTACCAAAGGAAACAACTTTCCTACTTCTATCCCAATCTATCCCTTTCAAAATTTAGTATGTTTCCATTAGATCCCCTCTCATTCTTCTGAATTCCACAGAGTATAGTCCCAGGCGACTCAATCTCTCCTCATAGGTTAACCCCTTCATCCCTGGAATCAACCTGGTGAACCTCCTCTGCACTGACTCCAAAGCCAGTATTCCCTTCTTCAAGTATGGAGACCAGAACTGCACACAGTACTCCAGATGCGTCCTCACCAGTACCCTGTACAGTTGCAGCATAACCTCCCTGCTCTTGAATTCAATCCCTCTAGCAATGAAGGCCAACATTCCGTTTGCCTTCTTAATAGCCTGTTGTACCTGCAAGTAACTTTTTGCGATTCATGCACAAGCACTCCCAAGTCGCTCTGCACAACAGCATGCTGCAATCTTTCACCATTTAAATAATAATCTGCTCTTCTATTACTCCTTACAAAGTGGATGATCTCGCATTAACCAACATTGTATTCCATCTGCCAGACCTTGGCCCACTCACTTAACCTGTCTATATTACTCTGCAGACTCCCCACATCCTCTCTGTAATTTGCTTTTCCACTCAGTTTAGTGTCATCAACAAATTTTGCTATGCTACACTCAGTCCCCTCTTCCAAATTATTAATGTAAATGGTAAACAGCTGCGGGCCCACCATCGACCACTGCAGCACCCCACTCACCACAGACTGCCGACTGGAGAAACACCCATTTATATGTGTTGCTATACCCACTCTCTGCCTTCTATTGGTTAACCAATCCACTATCCATGCCAATACATTTCCTCCGACTCCATGCATCCGTATCTTATTTAAAAGTCTCTTGTGGAACGCCTTCTGGAAATCCAAGTATACGACATCCACCTGTTCCCCTCCATCCACTGCACTCATTATGTCCTCAAAAAGCTCCAGTAAGTTTGTCAAACAGGACCTGCTCTTTATGAATCCAGGATACATCTGTCTAATGGAACCACTTCTTTCTAAACCACTCCTTTCTTCCTTAATGTCAGCTTCAAGCATTTTCCCCAACTGCAGATGTTAAGCTATCTGGTTTTTTGTTGCCTTTCTTTTGCCTACATCCTTTTTTAAAAAGTGGCGTGACATTTGCCGTCTTCCAAACTGCTGGAACCTGCCCAGAGTTTAGAGAATTTTGGTAAATGATTACCAACGCGCCTACTATAACCTCCGCCAATTCCCTCAGAACACTGGGATGCATCCCATCAGGACCAGGGGACTTATCTACCTTCAGGCCCTCTAGATTGCTCATCACTATCTCTTTAGTGATAGTAATTTTATCACGGTCCTCACCTCCCATTTCATTCATAACATTAACCTTTGGCATATTAGACATGTCCTCTACCGTGAAGACCGACACAAAATAGATGTTCAATGCCTTAGCCATTTCCTTATCACCCAATATCAATTTCCCCTTCTCATCTTTCAAGGGACCTACGTTGACTTTAGCCACCTTCATCTGCTTTATATATTTATAAAAACTTCTGCTGTCTATTTTTATACTTTGTGTTAATTTACTTTCATACTCTATCTTCCCTTTCCTTATTTCTTGTTTAGTTGTTCTTTGTTGCTTTTTAAAGTTTTCCCAATCCTCCAGTCTCCCATTGCTCTTTGTGACTTTGTACACATGAGCTGTTAATTTAATACTATCTTTTATTTCCTTAGTTATCCAAGACTGGCTCTCCCCACACCTACTGTCCTTACTTTGGACTGGAATATACTTTTGTTGAGCACTGTGAAAAATCTCTTTGGAAGTATTCTACTGTTCCTCAACTGTCCTACCAAATAGTCTGTACTCCCTATCCACATTACCCAACTCCTCCCTCATCCTGTTGTAGTCTCCCTTGTTCAAGCATAATACACTAGTTTTAGATTTAACTATTTCATCCTACATTTGTATGTGAAACTCAATCACACTATAATCACTCTTTCCAAGAGGATCCCTGACTACAAGATTGTTAATCTTACCCGTCTCATTGCTCATGTCTAGATCTAAGTTAGCATTTTCCCTTGTAGGTTCACTAACATGCTGCTCAAGAAAGCCATCATGGATGCATCCTCCTCAAGACTTCCTTGACTAACCTGATTCACCCAATCTATGTGGAAGTTAAAATCCCCCATGACAACTGCTGTTCCGTTCTTACAAGCCTCAGTAATTTCTTGGTTAATCGCCTCTGCTACTGCAATACTTACTATTTTTAATCTCTACCCAGATGGACTCAACATTCTGCTCCGAATATCTTATATCATCTCTCACAGACACCCTCTCATCCTTAACTAAGAGCGCCACCCCACCTCCTTTGCCTTCCAGCCTATCTTTCCGTATTACCTGATATCCTTGGATATTTAATTCCCAGTCATCTGCACCTTGCAACCAGGTTTCTGCAATGACTACTAAATCATAAGCCTTGGTACTGATCTGTGCCACAAGTTCACTAACCTTGTTTCTAACACTACGGGCACTTAAGACAAAGTGGCCTCAAACTCGTCTTTTTAGAATCTAGTGACCTATGCAATTTTTGCTTTTTACTTTTATGCACTCTACTCTTTTTTTTCTTCACTAATTCTAGCTTTGGTCTCTGCATTACTTCCCTCTTCTTTTCTGTATTGGTTCCCATACCCCTGTCATATTAGTTTAAAACCTCCCCAACAGCACTAGTAAACAATCTCCCTACATTGATCCCGGCCCTGTCCAGATGTAGACCGTCCGGATGGTATTGGTCCCACCTCCCACAGAAGTGGTTCCAATGCCCCAAGAATCTAAAACCCTCTCTCCTGCACCACCGCTCAAGCCACATGCTCAATCTAGTTATCCTGCTATTCCAACTCTGGTTAGCACGTGGCACCGGTAATAATCCTGAGATTATTACTTTTGAGGTCCTACTCTTTATCTCCTAGCTTCCTAAATTCAGCCTGTAGCACCTCACCCTGCTTTCTTCCTATATCGTTAGTACCTACATGCACCATGACAGATGGCTGCTCACCCTCCCCTTTCCTGGTGAGAGATGGAGGTGTATAGAGACTGGACATCCATACTGAAAATAAGATGATGGGTGTCAGGGAACCTGAAATCCTAGAAAAGAACAAGAGCTTGTGAGGTGTCATGGGTATAGGTGAGAAGGGACTGAACCGGGGGGATAAAACAGAGTTGAGGTATGCAGATATGAGTTCAATGGATCAGGAACAAGTAGAAACACTGCGTCTTCCTGGACAAGCAGTTTTGTGGATTTTGGGTAGGAGGAAGAAATGGGAAGTGTGGGCTGCAGGAACTATGAGGTTGGTGGCAGTGGATGGGAAATCCCCAGAGTCAATAATGTCGGTGATGGCGTGGGAGACAATGGCCTGGTGTTTCTTAGTAGGGTCCTGTTTGAGGGGTAAGTAAGAGGGAGTGCCTGAGAGTTGTCTGGGCGTCAGCAAGGTAGAGGTCAGTTTGCCAGACTACTACAGCACCTTCCTTATCTGCGGGTTTGATGGTGAGGTTAGGTTAGCGCGGAGGGAGTAGAGAGCTGAGCGTTCGGAGGGAGTGAGGTTGGAATAGGAGAGAGGAGTGTCCCGTTGGCAGTTGGCAAAGAAAAGGTCCAGAGCAGGCAGAAGACTAGGTGGGGTATCCAGGAAGAGGAGGAGGGTTGAAGACAGGAGAAGGGGTCACAGGATCACAGGTCCTTTGGTGGGGAGTCCTTGCCAAAGAAATAGACTTGGAGATGGAGGCGGCAGAAGAAGAGTTCAATGTCATGGTGGGCGCAGAACTTACTGCGGTGTGGGTGCAGGGGACAAAGGTGAGGCCCTTACAGAGGACAGAAAGTTCTGTCTTAGAGAGGGGAAGGTTGGAGGGAAAGGTGAAAACCTGGCATGGATGAGAGCTGGGACTGGAGGCGGGGGAAGGGGGTTAGTGGTGTCTGAGGAGGAGGGAGGTTTGGAGTGTTTAGGGATGGTGGGGTGAGAGGAAGATAGAGTCTCCAAGGTCCCAGGGGCTGGTGGTGGGACCTGAGAGAGACAAGATTGTGGTGATGGTGGTTGGGAATGGGGAGATGGAGGGTTCCAGCAGCAGCATGTAAAGATCTGGCCTGGAGGTCATTGCTGGAGTCGGAGTTGGAGATTTCGCAATTGGCACTTTGGCAATGGAACCTGCATTGATGGTGATGGAGTCTGGGTTTCAAGTCTGCTCTGGATTGTTAGAGCCACTGAGGTCAGCAGCAGGGATCGCGGTCTGGAGGCATCCAAGCCTACTGCTGTTGGAGTCAGCAGGTTCAGTGGTCTGTAAATGGACGATCTTCTGATCCTTGCAGGCCATGAGAAAGTTAAAAAACCGGCAATTGAAATCATGAATCCAGTGGTGGATAAAGAAACATACAGGCCCATTACAGGCGGCGGTCAGAGAATCCTAGAGTTGTCGAAGTGACTGTCATAGGGACACCAGGTACCTCCTCATGACGGAAAGTGTGGCGCATAGAACATAGTGGGAGAAGCAGTCAATTGTATGCGATTACAGAAATAGTAAGATTCAGGCTTAGAAACAGGAAGAACAGAAACATGAAAAACAGTTAAACAGTTCAAGGTAATTTGTACAAAACTGAAATGGTGTCCAATTTCATTCTGGATTGAAGTTGAAACCACTGCACGAAAGCAGTGATGAGAACAAAATGAAATCATATATCTGATAAGATGATCAATCTTTCTTGAATAGTCATTTCACTCATAGGCAGAAAGGCTAGAACAATGAACAAGACTTTTCAATGTTTTCAATTGGGCTGTTCATTGTAAAAACCAGAATCTGAATTAGATGTATTACTACTGACATATTTTGTGAACTTTGTTGTTTGCAGCAGCAGTACAGTGCAATACGTAAAGGTTACCATAGAGTACAATAATACATAAAAATAGTGCATAAGAGCAATAGAGAAGTAGCGTTCATGGACTGTTCAGAAATCTGATGGCAGAGGGGAAGAAGCTGTTCCTAAAACATTGTGTGTCAACCATGGAATACTTTAGCTCATCACAGTCACATTGCCATTTATTTAGAATACCACTTTCAATCTTCAAAGTGTAACCCTGCATGTTTTGACATTTCATACTGAAATAAAACCAGGTGGATGAATATCCAATGATTATTTTATCTGCCCCTCAGCTTACAATTGTTGTTTAATATCACAGGCCATTCACCACTCTGGATTCTACTTCTTTTTAACCCACTGGATATCCCATTGTTACCTTTCTGCAGTTTGAAAATTTGTAATCAAGGCTATTTCAATTACTTTAAACTACTGATCTAACTTAAAGGAAACTAGCAAAATGCCTCATTGAAAATCACTGCACCAAAATAATAAGGCATTGTAGCGGTGTGCTACACGCAGCGCTAAAATTACGACACAGAGTCGGTAACTGCAGTCGAAGGAAAAAACTTTATTCCAAAACTTCAGCCTCACTTTTAAGCCTCTGTCAACCGGCCCCCCATGGCGCAGAGGCTCCAAAGCTCTGTGCTCGCAAACCCCCGTAGGCTATCTCATTGTGAGTCGGTTCGGATACGCCAGGAAAAGGGTCGCCACATAACCCCCCCCCCCAGAACCGGCGATACACCCCCCCAATGTCCACAGTCAGGGCCAGAACCTGCTTGGGAGGTCGGCCTCTGCGCCGAGGCGCCGGAAACTCGGCCGGTTGCGCCAGGTCCACATGGGCCGGTTTGAGGCGGTCCACCGTGAAAACCTCCTCTTTCCCCCCAACGTCCAGCACGAACGTGGACCCGTTGTTCCGGAGCACCATAAACGGCCCCTCGTATGGCCGCTGCAGCGGCGGCCGATGCCCGCCCCTTCGTACAAACACAAACTTACAGTTCTGTAGGTCTTTGGGTACGCAGGTCGGGTGCCACCCGTGCTGTGAAGTGGGTATGGGGGCCAGGTTACCGAGCTTCTCGCGTAGTCTGCCCAGGACTGCTGCGGGTTCTTCCTCTTGCCCCCTTGGGGCTGGTAGGAACTCCCCGGGGACGACCAGGGGCGCGCCGTATACCAACTCGGCCGACGAGGCGTGCAGGTCGTCCTTGGGCGCTGTGCGAATGCCGAGTAGGACCCAGGGAAGCTCGTCCGCCCAGTTGGCTCCTCGCAGGCGGGCCATGAGGGCCGACTTCAGGTGACGGTGGAAACGCTCCACTAGCCCGTTCGACTGTGGGTGGTAGGCAGTTGTGTGGTGCAGCTGAGTCCCCAAAAGGCTGGCCATAGCTGACCACAGGCTGGAGGTGAACTGGGCGCCTCTGTCGGAGGTAATGTGGGCTGGTACACCAAAGCGAGATATCCAGGTGGCGAACAGGGCTCGGGCGCAAGATTCGGAGGTGGTGTCGGTGAGCGGGACCGCCTCTGGCCATCTTGTGAACCGGTCCACGATAGTCAGGAGGTAACGCGCTCCGCGCGACACTGGCAGGGGGCCCACGATATCCACATGAATGTGGTCGAAACGCCGGTGGGCGGGATGGAACTGCTGCGGTGGGGCTTTGGTGTGCCGCTGCACCTTGGCCGTCTGGCAGTGCATGCACGTTTTGGCCCATTCACTGACCTGTTTGCGGAGTCCGTGCCAAACGAACCTGCTGGAAACCATCCGGACAGTTGTCCGGATGGAGGGATGCGCCAAGTTATGAATGGAGTCGAAAACGCGGCGCCGCCATGCTGTCGGGACGACTGGACGGGGCTGGCCGGTGGCGACGTCACAGAGTAGGGTCCTCTCACCTGGGCCCACGGGGAGGTCCTGGAGCTGCAAACCGGAGACTGCGGTTCTGTAACTCGGAATCTCCTCATCCGCCTGCTGCGCCTCTGCCAGCGCCTCAAAGTCTACCCCTTGGGAAAGGGCATGAACGGTAGGGCGAGAGAGCGCATCCGCCACGACATTGTCCTTACCCGAGACGTGCCGGACATCCGTCGTGTATTCAGAGATGTAGGACAGGTGGCGTTGCTGGCGGGACGACCAGGGGTCGGACGCTTTCGTAAACGCAAAGGTAAGCGGTTTGTGGTCCGTGAACGCGGTGAAGGGCCGACCTTCTAGGAAGTACCTGAAATGCCGGATTGCCAGGTAGAGCGCCAACAGTTCCCGGTCGAAAGCACTGTACTTAAGCTTGGGTGGCCGCAGGTGTTTGCTGAAAAACGCCAGGGGTTGCCAGTGACCTGCGATGAGCTGCTCCAACACCCCACCGAATGCCGTGTTTGATGCGTCCACTGTGAGGGCGGTAGGGGTGTCCATTCTGGGATGTACTAGCATTGCGGCGTTCGCCAAAGCTTCCTTCGTTTGAACGAAAGCGGCGGCGGACTCCTCGTCCCAGGTAATGTCCTTGCTCGGACCCGACATCAGGGCGAACAGGGGGCGCATGATCCGGGCAGCTGAAGGGAGGAAGCGGCGGTAGAAATTGACCATACCTACGAATTCCTGAAGGCCTTTGATCGTGGTGGGTCGGGGGAAGTGGCGGACCGCATCTACCTTAGCGGGCAGAGGGGTCGCCCCGTCTTTAGTAATCCTGTGGCCCAGGAAGTCAATGGTATCGAGTCCGAACTGGCATTTGGCGGGGTTGATTGTAAGACCGTACCCACCCAGTCGGGCGCAGAGTTGACGGAGGTGGGACAGATGCTCCTGACGACTGCCGCTGGCTATGAGGATGTCATCCAAATAGATGAACGCGAAGTCCAGGTCCCGTCCCACCGCGTCCATTAACCGCTGGAACGTCTGTGCGGCATTCTTCAGGCTGAACGGCATGCGGAGGAACTCGAAAAGGCCGAAAGGGGTGATGAGAGCTGTTTTGGGGACGTCGTCAGGATGCATCGGGATTTGATGGTATCCCCGGACGAGATGTACCTTGGAGAAGATCCGTGCGCCGTGCAGGTTTGCTGCAAAGTCCTGAATGTGCGGCACAGGGTAGCGGTCCGGTGTGGTAGCCTCGTTCAGCCTGCGGTAGTCGCCGCATGGTCTCCAGCCCCCCGTCGCTTTGGGCACCATGTGCAGGGGGGAGGCCCATGGGCTGTCGGACCGCCAGATGATCCCCAATTCCTCCATCCTCTGGAACTCCTCCTTCGCCAGTCGGTGCTTGTCCGGGGGAAGCCGCCGAGCGCGGGCGTGGAGGGGTGGTCCCTGGGTCGGGATGTGGTGCTGTACGCCGTGCCTGGGCATGGCCGCTGTGAACTGCGGTGCCAGAACCGATGGGAACTCCGCCAGGACCCTGGTGAAGTCGTTGTCGGACAGCGTGATGGAGCCGAGGTGAGGGGCTGGCAACTGGGCTGCACCCAGGGAGAATGTCTGAAAGGTCTCGGCGTGTACCAGTCTCTTCCTGGGCAGGTCGACCAGTAGGCTGTGAGCCCGCAAAAAATCCGCACCCAGAAGCGGTTGGGCTACGGCGGCCAGTGTGAAGTCCCACGTGAACTGGCTAGAGCCAAACTGTAGCTGCACCTGACGGGTGCCATAGGTCCTTACGGTGCTGCCGTTCACGGCCCTCAGGGGGGGACCTGGTGCCCTGCTGCGGGTGTCGTAACTCGTCGGAGGTAAAACGCTGCTCAGCCCCAGTATCGACCAAAAACCGGCGACCCGACCTTCTATCCCACACATACAGGAGGCTATCCCGATGGCCAGCCGCCGTAGCCATCAGCGGCGGCTGGACCTGGCGTTTCCCGGGAACTTGCAGGGCGGGCGACAACGGCGGGCTTCTGCACCCCACCGCTGGTGGTAGAAGCACCAGTGTTCATTGGGCTGGGGGTTAGCGGGTTCTGCGGCCGGGCCTGGACTGGTTTGCTGCCGGGAGCGTGGCTGGGAGATCCGAGCGATGGACACCCCGCTCACCTTTTTGGCGTTCCACAGCAAGTCCGCCCGGGCTGCCACCTTCCGGGGGTCACTGAAATCCGCGTCGGACAGCAGCAGGCGTATGTCCTCGGGCAGCTGCTCCAGGAATGCCTGCTCAAACATGAGGCATGTGTGTCCGTCGGCCAGAGACAACATCTCATTCATTAAAGCCGATGGAGGTCTGTCGCCCAAGCCGTCCAGGTGCAGTAAACGGGCAGCCCGCTCGCGCCGTGAGAGTCCGAAAGTCCTGAGGAGCAGAGCTTTGAATTCCGTGTACTTGCCGTCTGTCGGGGGCGACTGTACTAACTCCGCGACCTGGGCCGCTGTGTCCTGGTCGAGGGAGCTCACCACGTAGTAGTAGCGGGTGTCTTCTGAGGTGATCTGGCGAACGTGGAATTGGGCTTCGGCTTGCTGGAACCATAGGTCCGGGCGCTGTGTCCAGAAACCCGGCAGTTTCAACGAAACCGCATGAACAGAGGCGGCGTCGGTCATTTCTGGTCCAAAAATCGTTTGGACCATCGGGGTCACCAATTGTAGCGGTGTGCTACACGCAGTGCTAAAATTACGACACGGAGTCGGTAACTGCAGTCGAAGGAAAAAACTTTATTCCAAAACTTCAGCCTCACTTTTAAGCCTCTGTCAACCAGCCCCACATGGCGCAGAGGCTCCAAAGCTCTGTGCTCGCAAACCCCCGTAGGCTATCTCATTGTGAGTCGGTTCGGATACGCCAGGAAAAGGGTCGCCACAGCATGACACATTTAAAAATAATCAATGAGACACGAGTTCAAAAAGGATAAAGCCAAATCCTCAATGCGGGCATCTAATGAATGTGATTTAAATGTTTTGACTTCTTACTCATTCTCCAGAACACTCAAGAACACAATAGCTGGGTATCTGTGTGAGCATGCTGAACTTTAAACAAAATGGAAATCTGCAGGAAACCATGCATTTCCATTCAAACTGTTGTGCCCCACAAGGCTACAGATAGTGGGATAGCTATTCATCTGACAAAGATAGAATCCTTTGATGCTGTATTTATTGATTATTCTACAGAAGGCAAAGATCTAGGCTAATCTCATTGGTGACACTGACTGAACAACACTTCTCTGATACCTATTAATTGACTATCAGCAATAAGAATGTGTCTGGCAAAATGCAAGGTGCATCATATGCAATGGGTTAAATTCAAAAGGTCAGAAAAAACACACAATCAGCAACTCTTGATCATTATTTTACAACTGCAAGTGCATAAACCAAAAATTTTCTGAACTTAACAACCATATCTTTATTTGATACAGCATAACATGCTCATGGAATTTTCTAATAAACTACAAAGACAGCCATAAAACTTGTAAACAGCATCTGGTATGTGCTCTCCTTTTTAGCAAGGGAAGCTCCTCACTGCCCATCTATAGACCACCTCAGTAGGGCACGAATGGGTGAAGGCAAAGGAAATTATTTGAGGTTTTTAATCTTAAGGCAAGCAGGTAATAAAGATTGGATAAAGTTAATACAATAACTCAGACTTGGCATGTTGGAGAAATTTGGAGGAAAGCATTGTTTGGAGAATGATTAGAGAAGTAAGTGTAGAATAAAAGAAAGAAACCTTGTAAAATATAGGAGTTCTTCCAACTCTGTGACAGTTTTATTATAGCACGGCCACACAGACAAAAAGCAAAATGCTTTCTAGAATTCTGGTAAGATGCATGTCAAATGTGCCCCATATACACTTTGAGTGTCAACCTGCATTCAAACTGTACTTAAAACAATAAAAAAAGGAGAGAATTACACAGAAAGGTTACAGAGATTTCTTGGCAACTTAGATGAAAATAAATACTGCTATAGTTTTAGTACAGAATCAGATTTCAGCAATACACTGACGGCAACCATCCTCAACTTAGTACTCAACTTTACTGCTAAGGAATTTTTAAATTGATTTGGAGGACAACAGCTATTTGCTTATTTTCTTAATAGGCTCTCTACAAATTTAATTTTACTAGTGAAAGAGGTGAGGACAAACGAGGCTTTAATCCCATATCTACTTTTGGGAAACTCAAGCTGTTTAGTTTTACATTCCTCCATAAAAGATTGTTAACAGAACAGCATGTAGTTCAAATGTGAACTGGAGCTATGCCAAAGTAAAACAAAGTCTCGGTGCAGTATTCAAACTCAATGTCCCATATCTTTAAACACGGCCAGAAAATATAGACATCAGCTTCAATCGTTAATGTCTCATATTCAATATGAAACTGATAATATGAATTGAAAGACATCTGCAATGTTTTCAATGAAAATCTATTGTTTTGGTGCCCATAATGTAAAATATCTTAATTTGCCCCATCACAAGATCTTAAAACTTCAAATATGGTGAATAATGCAAATTAAATTACGTACCTTTACGGTTCACAGATGTCAGATTTTTTGATAACATTGCATACAATGTCCTAAGAAACAAAGTTAAAAGTTAAGTACAGAATTATGAACTTACTCAGAACAAATGATAAAACCATGATTAGCTAATTTTTGGACTCATTTAACACTAATACTTTACAATACCGTTCCTAATCAGAACTGTAGTCTGCATTAGATATGAATATTTTGTTGCTAGCAATTCTAGTTCTTATAAGATGCAATTGTTATACTGAGTGTAGACATCTCCCATTCACAGCAGAGAGAAAGGGAGGAGATAAAAAAGTAAAACATAAATGTATACATACTGTGAAGGAAGAGAGACAGCTACCCATAAATACTTAATTTAAAGTTTAGAATACTAATTAATTTTATATGAGCATTGGAAGTATTTCATTATGGAATTATTGGTTCTGTTTTAACTTTGCATTGAACATATTACCACCTCTAAGCTTCACACTAGTTGTTTTACTAATATAACATTCATTGGAATTCAGATGTGGGTATGACTTAATTTTTGTTAAATGGGTAACGACTTTGCCTGCTTTCATTAAAATTTATTCTTTATTCCAAGTATTAATTTTGGAATCTTTTCACTCCTTGTTAATAGATTTGACTAAACAAAAGATATTTAATGAGGCCCCATCTTTGATGAATTAAAGCATGAATCAGTTATAACATTACTCAGTTGTACTTCATGCTAGAAGCACTCAAGAATAGCTGCCCAAGATTCAAATATTTGTAATTATTGATACAAGAAAGAGGAGGAACAGAAGCTTAATTGGAGAAAACTATTTTAGGGAAGGTTCTTAATGAAGAAAGAAGTGAAGTGCAAGGGAATTACAGAGCTTGAGGCATGGCAATCAAATATGGCTTCCAACAATGGCAAAGTAAATGGAGAAGACAAAACACTCTTACTCTTGTGGATGAGCACTTGCAACAAACATTACAATGCAAAAACTGCATTGCAAGCTTTTGTGTACATCTATATTTTATTGATTGCATGGAACATTTTAAAACCGCATTTGAACATTACAGAAAATACATTTATTTTATGCAAATTGGGCAGACAAAGCAAATAAAGATATGAAACTCAACAACTTCTGCATATCTTCTAATAAAACACTACACTTAACATAAAAGTATTTGAAGAACTTACATTCAAGTAAGAAAATGATTGTAGTGAGTGTGCAACAAAGAAAGCTTAGTTGGTATTTCCCATTCCTCATTGAAATAAGGTCTTCTAGCCGTCTCCCTTTAAATAATTCTCCTCATATCAAGTTAAGTTACAGCTGAAGCCAATGTGGAACACGGGCAAATGAAAATTAGATCTTTAGGAATGATAGCTACAGGAAAATTTCACTACATGTGAATATGTGCACTGCATAGACTTCATCCCAAAGGTGGTTAAATGCCCTAAATTATCCCTAGTGTTAGGAATGACAGGAGAATCAATACAGAGAGCTGCAGAGTATGTGAGGTAGAATAAGTTACAGAGAAATAGTGGTGAAATACGACTGATAAGTGCTCTGTTGGCATAGATTTAATGAGTTAAATATCTTCATTCTACATTGCAAGAAAATATTAAATATTCAACTATCAAATAAAAAATGAAACATTACCACTTTGCTTTGTGAAAAGGTACCTCTGATTGCTTCAAATTTCCTTCAGCAAGATTAAAAACCTCTAGAAATACTTTAATCACTAATATCCAAATTAAAACATCTTGGAATCTTCAACAAGATATTATAACTTAAATTTCTGCAACCTGTCCCAAATTGTGACTCCTGGTAACACATTGAGAAATCTGCACACTAAACATAATACATCCTTCCTGATAGGTGTTCAAGACTGAAGCTTTATCTGGATCCACCCACAGCATAACCCCCATGATTACACTGTCAATTATCTTTCAAGTGATTCATTGTACGCAACAAACCAGTTTTTAGTGACATGTTTGCCTTGATTTTTCAAAATTCAGTAAAATAAAATGCTGCTCTCCCATTCCTTGGATTAAAAGTGACTTCCAGAATACACTTTTCAACAAGGAGCAGGACATGAAAGATAGTGAGCTCAGAGTAGAGTATGACGATTGTTTGCAGCATGTCTGTATTGAGGTGTTAGGTGTTATAGATACGCAAGGATTGATAAATTCCCAGGGCTGGAACAATCTATCCTAGGATGTTATGGAAAACAAGAATTGAGATCTGGGATCCTGATAGAGATTCATTAGCCTGTTAGCGACAAATGAAGTATGATTGGCTTCATGCAAGGGAAATCCTATCTCACTAAATTTGACTGAGCTTTGAGATGGTAACTAATAAAATTAATGAAGACAGGGATGGTAGCTGTTGTCTATAATGGACTCTAGTACAGTATTTCACAAGGTTCTGGAAGGTAAGCTGGAAGAAGCACGAGCTGCCTAAATGGACCAAAAGTTGTTTTTCTGATTGGAATTCCATGGCCAGTAGTATACTGCAGACATCGGTGATGGAACACTTGTTTGTAATAGGATAAGGTTGTGAGGATGGCATATGGCATACTTGCTGTCGTAGGTCAGAGCTCAAAACATAGAAGTTGGGATGTTATATTGCTACCTTTACAAAACACTGCTTAGATTGGAGAATTGTGTCAGTTCTGGTTGGTACACTGTAAGAAGCATATGATTGCACTGGATAAAGTGTAGCAGAGATTCATTAGGATGCTGCCAGGATTAATTATGGGGATAGATTGGATAAGTTGGTTTTGCTTTCCCTTGGGTGAACAAGGCTGAGTGGAGGTCTTGGATGAATAAAAAATATTACTCATACTTAGAGTAAATAGAATCTTTTCTTCTATGGTAGTGGTATCAAACACAACAGGGCACAGGATAGGGAACTTGAGAGGATGGTTTTCAAATTTTATGCAGGGAGAATTGATATAACTGCACCTTGCTGCCATAGGAGGTGGTAGAATCAGATGCAACCATCATGTTTAAGAGACAGATAGACATTCGAATCAGCAAAGCACAGAAGGATACAAACAAATGCAGGGTAATGGGATTGGTGTAGATTGACAAAAATGGCCATGTAAGTGCTGTACGTTTCAGTGACTTTGTCATTTTCCCTATGGACAGAATATGCTGGAAATACTCAACAGGTAAGGCTACATCTGTGGGAAGAGAAAAAGGGAATTAATATTTTAGGGCAGGGACCAATTAGCAGAATATACATTTGAGAACACCAATTCTGGTTCTCTTCTCCGCAGATGAGGTCTGATCTGCTGAGTTTTTTCACTATTTTCTGTTTTTATGTTATATTTCTAACATCTGGAGTTGTTTTTTCAAATTTTCATTATTGCTAAGGATTTCAATCCTAGTGGCTTATTCTTATACCCTTTTCTAACCCTTCACTGGTCCATGTTGTCTATCTGATGAGGGCAAATAGTTTAAATGCCTTATCACAAAAAAGCTTTGAAAAATGTCAAATTGACAGATCCCCAGGATCTCCATTTCTTCTTCTCCCTGGTTTTAAATGGAATAATGTCTGCAATTTTCCAGAAATTGATATAGATTTCAAATCTATATTTAATTTTTTTCCACATTTTAACATGGCAAAGCTTGAACCATCAGCTGTTTTGAAAAGGCCCTTAAATTCCAATAATTTCCACTTTTTCTACAGAATACACTATAAATGTTCACCTCATTAAGGAAAACATGTTTTAAGCCAAATGTTCATAGTGTATTTGCCAAATCAAACAATATTTTGAGGATAAAAACACTTTGTTTGATTTGACATTTCTATTCCAATCCTCTCCTTATTTATTCACAGAAGCCATTTTGCAACTTCATACTAAAATATACATTACCGTGGTTCTTTCACTGAAAAGCTCTGCACTCCAAACAAGTGGCTCAACAGCTCATCTGAACAATGGACGATATGCTGCTGTTTTTCATCATACAACTGTTTAGCCATTATATATTGCCCTAAGTAGTACATTACCTGTTAAAAAAAAAATCCGTTTTCAATTCAAAGTTTGAATACAGCACTGGAAATGGTAAATTACAGTAATTTCTTTAATAGGACTGTTACAATAAAACAATTTTGCAGACAAATAGCAAAGGATTCTGAAAGAAAATAACAAAAGTAACAATGTACATGGAAGTGGAGAAAGTTACAGGACAAGTCATTGACAGAGTTAGAGGTGTAAAACGAAATGGTAGAATTTTCTGAATGTTGAATTTGGAACACTGCTAAGTCCTGATTGAAAAAGTATTGTTTATCAATATTGCATCAAGCTTTCCATAACAGTCACTTCTCATATCTTAGGAGCCAGCCCCCAGCAAAGGTGAGTAAATTTAGTCATCTCCAATATAAGCTTTTGAAGACCAAGTCCTCAAATCTGGCAAAAAACCTATGGTATATCAAGCAACAGTAATCCTTGCCCAACTACGACACAGTTTGGATAATCTACAGCCAATATACCTCAAATGTATGACCACACAACTCCACAAAAAGATTTACAAACCAGGCAAGTTAATGTTATCATCCTCATTTGGATGAACATCCCTTGCATCAAGTCCTTAATCATAGTCAACCAGTTCTGAGAAATGGGACATACTAACTCACTGTAATGGGCACCAAATTCTCAAGTCATGCTCACTATCCAAAGGTTCATTCTGGGAAGTGATTCCCAGCACGGAGAAAATCATTCAAGGATATTATCAAAGATACTTTGGGATAATGTATTATCCTAATGACTCTAGACCAGGGGTTTCCAACCTTTTTTAATGCCATGAACCCCTACCATTAATCCAGGGGTCTGTGGACCCCAGGTTGGGAATCCCTGTTCTACATTATCCTTGGCCACCCCCTCCTCAAAATGAAGGTAGTGAATTCTTGGAAATACTTAGCATCTTAAATTTTTTTGATGCCATTCAGCTATCCTGCAGAGGACACTTTACCCAGCTTACAATCCACACAATTGGGCAGCACCCACATAACTGGGCAGAAACTACAGAACAAATAACTGATCCAGATGGTATACTTAAGACATTGAGTTGAGAGAGAAAAGGGTGAGAAGCCTTACAGAAGACTAGGACAGAGTTAAAATGACAGATAACAGAACATTATAACAATATTTGGATGGCAATAGATGTGTTCTACAGAATAGTTTGAATCTGATCACTCCACTGTAGGAGAGAGTGTAAACACAAAACATTAAATTGAAAATTATATAAACTTCTGTTGTGTGGAGATTGGGGAAAGGAGCACAGAGAAAGACATTGGAACTCCTGGATCTACACAGAAGAGTATGTTTCAAGAGAGAAAAAAGAACCAGCAACTTGGGAAAATAGATAAGGAAGTGGTACAATGTTTGATGGCTTTACACAGGTGGTGGGAGAAATGGTAGAAGATAATTTCTTGAACGTTGGTGAGATGGAAGAAAGGAAATGAATTAAATTGTATTCCAGAGGGACAGGAAAAAGAGGCAAGAGCAAAAGCTTAAGAAATACAACAGCTGTAGTTGAGAACCCTGCCAACTAAAATACATGAGAGTCTTCTGCCAAAATAGGCAGAAAGATTAGATGCACCTGCTTGGAAGATAGCAATATTGGAAGAGATAGGAAGGAGGCTCTTTGAATAGTCCTAAAACAAAAAATAATCAAAATCAAAATTTGCTGATGTCGGAAATCTGAAATAAAACTGGAAAATACTGTAGAAAAAGAAATAGGATCTTAAGACCCTTGTCTGAACTGGGAAAGAGATGAAGTCAAATTTAAGTTGCAGCTATAACAATGGACATGACATGGGGAACATCTGTGATAGGTTAAGGATGAGGTTATGGAGTAATTGGTGACACAGGATAAAGTCAGCATGGTTTTTAAAGGGAAAATCTTGGGTGATAAACCGGTTAGAATTCTTTGAGGGGATTACACGTAGGATAGATAAAGCAGATGCAGATGATGTTGCATATTTGGACTTACAAAAGACTTTTGACAAGGGGCCACACATGAAGCTGCTTACCAAATTAAAAGCCCACGGAATTACAGAAAAGTTACTGGTATGGTTAGAACATTGTTTGATCGGTAGGAGGCAGCGAGTGGGAATAAAAGGATCCTTTTCTGGCTGACTGCCAGTTCCTAGTGGTGTTTCACAGGGGTTGGTGTTTGGACCACTTCTTTTTATGCTGTATATCAATGATTTAGATGAGATATTAGATGGCTTTGTTGTCAAGTTTTCAGATGATACAAAGATTGGTGGAGGGGCAGGTAGTGTTGAGGAAACGGGTAGACTGCAGAAGGACTTAGGCAGATTAGGAGAATGGGCAACAAAATGGCAAATGAAACACAATATTGGAAAATACACGGTCATGCATTTTGGTAGTAGAAATAAATGTGTGGACAGTAGAGATGCCAGGCAGGATTGTTGAGTGTTCCTCTTGTGGGATGTGGGAAGGCAGTGCTGGAGCTGGAACTGGGTGAACTTGTGATCATTTAGGAGGCTGAAGGGATGATAGATAGAACATATCTATCATCTAAGGTAGATGATACTAAGATAGGTGGCGACGTGGATAATGAAGTAGGTTTTCAAAGTTTGCAGAGAGATTTAGGCCAGTTAGAAGAGCAGGCTGAACGATGGCAGATGGAGTTTAATGCTGATAAGTGTGAGGTGCTACGTTTTGGTAGGAATAATCCAAACAGGACATACATGGTAAGATGGTAGGGGGGCATTGAAGAATGCAGTAGAACAGAGTGATTTAGGAATAATGGTGCATAGTTCCCTGAAGGTGGAATCTCATGTGGATAGGGTGGTGAAGAAAGCTTTTGGTATGTTGGCCTTTATAAATCAGAACATTGAGTATAGGAGTTGGGATGGCAGGACAGGCAGGTCTGGCAGCTCAACATTCCAGGGTTTTGTTGTTTTAGACGTGACACGAGTGGGAAGTATTTAAGGTAGAGGGGTGGCATTTCTAGTGAGGGGAAATGTCACAACAGTACTCCATCAGGTCAGACTGGAAAACTAGTGAGGTGTTATGGGTGGAACTGAGAAATAAGAAAGGTACAACCATGTGATTAGAGCTATATTACAGACCACCCAAAAGTCCTATGGATTTAGAGGAACAAATTTGTAAAGAAATCGCAGACTGTTGCAAGAAGCATAAGGTTATAATAGGTGATTTTAACTTTCCACATATTGACAAGGAATCTCATACTGCAAAAGGTCTAGTTAGGTTCAAGCTTGTCAAATGTGTTAAGGAAAGTATCCTTCATCAGTACATAGAAGTCTCAATGAGAGAGCATGTGATACTGGATCTGCTATTAGGAAAAGAGACAGGGCAGGTGACAGAAGTTTGTGTAGGGGAACACTTTGCATCCGGTGACCACAATGCCATTAGTTTCAAAGTAAACATCCAAAAAGATAGGTTTGACCTGTGGGTTGAGATTCTAAATTGGAGACAGAACAATTTTGATGGTATCAGAAATGACCTGGCAAGTGCGGATTGGGACAGGATGTTTTCTGGCAAAGGTGCAGTTAGAAAGTGTGAGTCCTTCAAAAACAAAATTTTAAGAGTACAAACCTTGTATGTGCCTATCAGAATAAAAGGTAAAGATAACAGGAGTAGGGAATCTTGATTTTCAAAAGATACTGAGACCCTGGTTAAGAGAAAAAAAAAAGATCCATAGCAGGTTTGGGCATGTAGGATCGAATGAGGTTATGTATACAATAAGCTTATTGCATAAAAGAATTACAATGACAAGGCATTCCCTCAGACCCCACAAGAGTTAACTGCAGAAATTACCAGGGCTTCAGTGATATTTAAAACATCTTTAGCGAAAGGAGAAGTACCAGAAGATTGGGAGGATAGCCAATGTTGTTCCACTGTTTAAAAAAGGCTCTGAACAGAAAGGAAATTACAGGCCATTTAGTCTGACATCAGCTGTGGGAAAGTTATTGGAAGGTATTCAGGGAAGGGACTAGATATTAAAGTATTTGGGCAGACATGTACGGATTAAGGATAGTCTACATGGTTTCATGCATGGGAGGTCCTGATTAACCAATCTTTTAGAGCTTTTCAAGGAAAGAGGATGTAAGCAAGGTAGTGCATGTTGTCTACATGGATTTTAGTGAGGTTGATGACAAGATCCCGCATGGTAGGCTGGTCAAGAAGGCCCAGTCACTTGGCATTCAGGATTAGGATTAGACATTGGCTTTATGGAAGAAGCCAGAGAATGGTCATAGATGGTTGCCTCTCTGACTGGAGGCCTGTGAGGACTAGTCGTGTGGCACAGAGATCAGTACTGGGAACTTTGTTTCTTGTCATCTATATCATGATTTGGATGATAACGTGATTAAATGAATCAGCAAATTTGTAGATGACACGAAAATTTGGGGTGTAGTGGACAATAAGGAAGGTTTTCATGGCTTGCAGAGGGACCTGCATCAGCTGAAAAAATGGGCTGAACAAAGGGATCTGCGAATACAATTCCATAATACGTTGAAGTAGCATCACAGGTAGATAAGATCATAAAGGAAGCATTTGGCCCATTGGCCTTCATACGTCAATGTATTGAGTACTTCAGATGGGATGTTATATTGAAGTTGTACAAGACTTTGGTGAGGCCTAATTAGCAACATCGTGTGCAGTTTTGGTCACCTACCTACAGGAAAGAAGTAAATAACATTGAAAGAGTACAGAGAAAATTTCCAAGGATGTTGCCTAATCTGAAGGACCCGAGTTATAATGAAGGACTGAACAGGTTAAGACTGTTTTCTTTAGAACACAGAAGACTGAGAGGAGATTTGATAGAGATATACCAAATTATGAAGGGTATAGATAGTGTATACGCAAGCAAGCTTTTTCCACTGAGGCTGGGCGTTACTATAACCAAAGGTCATGGTTTAAGGGTAAAAGGTGAGAAGTTTAAGGAATTTTTTTCATTCAGAAGGTTGTGAGAGTGTGGAATGAGCTGCCAGCACAAGTGATGCATGAATTCAATGTTTAAGAGAAGTTTGATAGGTACATGTATAGCAGGGATATGGAGGTCTATGGTCCAGGTGCAGGTCAATGGGAGTAGGCAGTTTAAATAGTTTCAGCATGGACTAGATGGGCTGAAAGACCTATTCCTGTGCTGTACTGTCCTCTGTGTATAAAACTTTGGTGAAACCTCAGCAAGAGTAATGCATGCAGTTTTGGTCACCACACTAGAGAAAAGATGTGCTAGCGCTGGAGATGTGGGGGAGATTTGCCAGAATATTGCTTAGTTTGGAACAGTTCAGTTATGAGGAAGGAATAGAGAAACTAAGCCTGTTCTCCCAAACTGATGGAAGTAAGAGGACTGTGGCATAGAAAATGAATATAAATATGGTCAACAAGAAACGTTTTACCAAATCAGTTAGCAAAAACTGGGGAATGTAGATTTAGGGCAAGGAAAGAGATTTAGAGCTGATACAAAGAGAACCCCTTTCATTCAGAAAGTGACAAGCAGCTGGAATAAACTTCCTATGAAGTGATTCAAGCTCAGTTGCTGACAGCAGTTAAATGTATAGATAAATACCTGAATTGCTAAGATATGGAAAACAATGGGTCAAGTACTGGGAAATGATATTAATATAGCAAGTCAGTGTGGATGTTGGGCCAAATGGTGGTGAAGAGTATATTGACTGGCTGCATCATTGCCGGGTATGTAAACACCAATGCCCTTGAATGGAAAATCCTCCAAAAAGTAGTCGCACAGTACATCATGGGTAAAGCCCTCCCCACTATTGAGCACCATCTACACCAGAGTGCTGTCACAGGAAATCAGCATCCATCATCAGGGACCCCACCCACCCAGAACATGTTCTCTTCTCACTGCTGTCATCAGGAAAAAGGTACAGGAGTCTCAGAACTCACAACACCAGGTTCAGGAACAGTTATTACCCCTCAACCATGAGGCTCTTGAACCAGAGGGGTTAACTTCACTCAACTTCATTTCTCCATCACTGAACTGTATGGAAAGCAATGGGTCAAGTACTGGGAAATGGTATTAATATGGCAGGTCAGTGTGGATGTTGGGCCAAATGGCTTGTTTCACTGTCATACAATGAGTAGGAGGAAATATTTAAAAGAGAAAGTTCTGTGAAGCAAGACACTGAAATGGTTGACTCATAAGGAAGTTAGGTTTGTGACTCTTACACCTGCTCTAGACAATCATCACAAATTCCAGTCACAAGTCATTTAATTCTTTGCATCATTCCAGCTGGCCTGCAGCTTCGTACATTGCCCAATATAGACTTAGTAAGCTCAACAGAGCCTCATTAAACACATTACAGACAATAAGGCCTATTTCTGCCTCTATGTGTTATGGTCTTAATATTTTGCTGTTATTACCACAAATCACATATACCCCTCATTTTTTTCATTACATTACACTTCCATCACATTTGCCGTGCACTTCTTGAACTCGATCAGACTTTTTTCTTTCCATTCCTCTTTCTATATCCCATGTTCTTTCATTTTTCTCAGTTCTCATGAACAGTTATTAATTTGAAATGTTTGCTGTTTCACATCTCACCTAAGACTGGACAATAAACTTTGAACTAGGATCTTGTATCTATGACATGTTAACTCAAATGCAAAGTTATACAGCGTGGAAACAGACCATTCAGCCCACCTGGTGCATGCCAACCACAGCATTCTCTTGCTAATACCAGTTACCTGTATTCAGCCAAAGACCCTCCAAACCATTCCCTCTCTGTGTAGAAATTCACTTCTTTTATTATGTCACAATTGTATTTGCCTTGACCCCTTTCTCTGACAGCTCATTTCAGGCACTCACTATCATCTGTGTAAAGAAATTACCTCTCAGATCTCTCTTATATCTCCCTCACTCTGATCTCATCTCTGTGCCCTCTAGTTTTGGAACCTCCAACCCTGGTGAAAAGACTGTGACTAGCACCTTATCCATATCATCACGATTTTATACTTCCATCAGGTCAGCTGTCATTCTCCTACACTCCGAGGACCGAAGATCCAGCATGTCCAACCTATCCCTACAGCTCGGGCCCTGAAAAGTCAACACAGCATCCTTGTAATCTCCTCTGCACCCTCTCTAGCTTGGCAATGTCTTTCCTATAAGAGAGTGACCTAAACTATATGTTTGCAAGTTATTAATGCTGAAGCCTTTAATATTACCCTCAGGGAACTTGCATGTGGAATCCGCCTGGAAATCTGACTCATGTGACTCCGACTTTAGATACAGTTGTAGTTTAGGTACAAGTAATAAGCTAAAAAAACGGTTGGAGGAACTCAGCAGAGTTGGCCTCATCTGTGGAGGCAGAGAAATGGTTGAGGGTTGCATGACCCAGAGTTCATCCAACAGTTTGTGTTTTGAACCAGATTACAGCATCTGCAGTCTCTTGTGGCTTCACAACTAATTAGTTAATTTTATCAAAGCATCACTTAATTGTAGACTGACCTCCTTCACTGTAAAGGTTTCATTCTGCGCACCTGCAAACCGCAGCAATTTAAGCAAAAGCGGCTTGGGCTTTACCTACAACATTTTTAAGGAAGAAAGAAGACAACATGTTCTTAGTAAGTAAGCAACTAAAAAAAAAAGTTGAAACATTTTTCGAGGATTTTTTAACAGTATCTACAAAATCAAAAGAAAATACCTGACTTTCGTGCTCTGAAGACAGCATTTGATCTTGCGAAGTGCCGAGGCAGAACGTAGAGCTGCTTGTCGCCATTTCTTCAAAAGTGCTCCTAAACCAACAATTGTCTTACAGACATCTTCAAAAGTAAATAGATTCACGTAGCTGCAAATACATTAAACCTTAAACACGGCAACGCGTTATCCGAGATACACCGTTTAAAACCCTCTCGGCTTGCCATTTAAACTCGAAGATGTGGGAGGAGACACGGAGTCTCACCGGGCTGTGCGAACATGCCCGAGCAAAGACAGAGTTTGTTCCTGCTGACTCACCGGGCTCTGCCTGGACATGCCCGAACATAATAGCAAAAGGCTCCACAAACAAAATACGCGCACGAGAAACGGGGAGAAGGCAACGGGGGTGGAGGAGGGGACAACGGTGCAAAACGGGGCTGAAGGTAGGGGAGGGGGAACTGGGAACGGGAGAGAGAAACAGGGAGGGGGGAGAGGAGGAAGTGTAAGATACGGGTGAGAGGAGATTCATAATTCACAAGAATAAACCATTTTATGCCTTTAAATCATTTACATACATGACCAATGCATTCCAGGCCGTCATAACACTGCTGCTACTCATGTGGCACTCTGGGGTTTCCTCCACACACCAGACCCACCCTCTCCCACAGACGAACACCCACTGTAGTCCTTCCCAACCAAGCCTTTGTGATGGCTACACCAAGCTTCAGTGCGTTTCCTCAGTAAGTACTCCTGCAGCCTGCAATTTGCCAGTGGGCAGCATTCCTCCACATACATCTTGATATGGTGGCAGACCAACAAGTTTTGGGATGACTGAAAAGCATCTTTCACGCAGCACCTGATATTTGTCTGTATGTCTCTCTCTTGGAAACAGCCTGCAGATCAGAGGTTTCTCTATCATGCAGTTGCTTGGGATGAAAAATAACACAGCCCCTTTCATCTTACTCTAAACCTTCTTTGCAAACCCACAGTTTACAAAGAGGCAAGTTACTGTCTCTTGCCCACTACAGTCATCCTGTGGACAGTGGTTGAGATGATGCTCTGGGGATGCAGGAAGGATCTGGCTGGGAGGGCCACTCTCACCGCCAAGCAGGAGAAGTCTTGGTGCCTGTTGGTGAGGCCTGATGATAAAGTATTCTGCCAGATGGTCTGGACAGTCTGCTTGGGGACTCACCCTACGGTGTCTATTGACTCCTCCTGCAGTGTTTGCAGGATGCTCTGTGTTGACTACTGCCTGATGGCATTGAGCTCAAAGGTGTTTGTCTGGAGTTATGGGAATGGGAAATGGGAGCATATGTAGGGTGAAGTTTGAGAGGAGATGAGATGGAATCCTACTCTTCTTTTCTCCTCTTATCTTAAACCTATAACCTCTCCTTCACATCTCACCAACACTACTTTCCTACAGCACCTCTACTTTCTTAGAAGTTTGCGAAGATTAAGCATGCAATCTAAAACTCTGACAAACTTCCGTATATGTGTGGTGGAGAGTATATTGACTGGCTGCATCACAGCCGGGTATAGATACACCAATGCCTTTGAATGGAAAATTCTACAAAATGTGGTCACACAGTACATCATGGGTAAAGCCCTCCCCACAACTGAGCAGCAGAGTGCTGTCACAGGAAAGCAGCATCCATCATCAGGGACCCCACCCACCCAGAACATGTTCTCTTCTTGCTGCTGTCATCAGGGAAAAGTTACAGGAGTCTCAGCACTCACAACACCAGGTTCAGGAACAGGTATTACCCCTCAACCATCAGGCTCTTGAACCAAAGGGGATAACTTCATTTGCCCCATCACTGAACTGTTTCCACAACCTATGGACTCACTGTCAATGACTCGTCTCATGCTTTCAATATTTATTGCTTGCTTATTTTTTATTCTGCTTTTATTTTTGCATTTGCTGTAAATGCCCACAAGAAAACGATGGCATATATGCACTTAATAAACTTGCTCTGAAATCTGTGAAAAATACCCGTGTATATATCCTACTTGATTTTTATACACATCTCTATAACCTCCGTCTCCTATGCACATAGGAATAAATTCCTAGCCTCTCCAACCTTTTCCTATAACTCAGTCCCTGAAGTCTTGGCCACTTCTTTGTAAATTTTTCTACATCTTTACTGTTTAATAGCATTTTTCCTGTAGCAGGATGATCAAAATGAACACAAAACCCTATGCTGATACACACAAAATGCTGGAGGAACTTGGCAAATCCTGCAGCATCTACGAAAGCGAATAAACAGTTGATGTTTTGGGCTGAGACCCTTCATCAGGTCATGTATGGCCTCACCATCATCCAGATCAAGATCCCCTAACTTATACACTCAAATTGCCCCATGATCTGGGTAGGATTCATTTGGGGGATTGCTGGGTGGGATGGCACGAAGGACCTATTCTGCCTGTGACTCAATAAATAAATAATAAATGATACTGACTTATTAAGGCCTTCTTCCTTATCCTGTCGACCTGTGACTCCACTTTCTGTGAACCATGTACTTGTAGCAGAATCAGATTAACATCACTGGTATAAGTTGCGAAATCTGTTGTCTTTGCAGCAGCAGTACAATGCTATGAATAATAATTGAGGGAAAAAAAACTTAACAGAGCTAACTTTTCAGGTCAATGACCCTTTGTCAGCACCGGGAAGGAGAGAAATATTGAATTCTAGAACTTCAGACAAATCGCTTTCTCTCTGCAACATGTCCAGCCTGAGCTGTCAGGCAAATATATCTTCCCTATTCTACATCTTGCTACTCCTAAATTCTTTTGTTTGTGTTCTCTCTCTCTCTCTCTCTCTCTCTCTCTAATTGGTCCCATTCACTCACTGGCAGATAACCTTGTTATACCCATGGCTTTTGCTCTATCAGACTTCAGCTTTGCAACCTCATTCTCTTTCTTTAGTAGAGACAATGGACCTTCAACTTGAATGTTAACATTTTCTTTTCCTGGAGGTAAGCCCTGAGCTGCTTGTTCAACATTTCCAGTTATTTCTGTCTATATTTCCTAGACTGCAATAGCAAGATATGGAGAACTAAACTGCCCCTTAATGTCTACATTTATCGTTTCATCCTATTGTAGAAATTTCAGGTGTTCAATCCACTGCCCTCCCTCACCTGTTCTACTACACAATGAGTTTTCTGTTTTAAAGTGATGATGAAAGGTCCTCTATCTGAAACAGCAGTCTCAGTTTGTGCAACGCCTTTTGTAATGCAGAGTCCATACTGGAGTCTTAGAAAAAATGAAGGAATTATCTCATATAAATGTATATAGTTCTTACAGGGCTTGGCTCATTCCACTAGCAAGTTTATTGAGAGCCTTCAGAAACAATAAGAATTGTCTTCATTCCAAGGGAGAATCCCTTCAAATTTCAATGCCCCAGAAAAGCTCAGTGTTATAAAACTAGAGGATATATATTTTAATTGGAAAAGAAAAGGTACATGACCAATGCGGAGATGTTGCATAAAAACATTTTAATTTAATGACAGGATGTCAGTTATTATTACATAATACAATGTGCTGTTGCTGCAAAACATCAAATTTCACAATATTAAACCTGATTCTGAATTCTAGCAGTGACAGCTTACGCCTGAAACGGGAACGAATGGAGGCCGGGCCTTCAGCGGTTTCTGCAACATGTGGTGCGCTTCCTTTCCTCCTTACACCACAAGTTATAACTCTCAGCGTGCTTCAGCAATTATACCGATGGTATCACTCGCGCAGAGCTCCCGTTTTAGTCTCACCTCTCGCCCCGATCACAAATTCAATTCCAGCCCATCTATTTCGTTCAGACTGGAAGCCAAGCTCAATGCACGGGAGTCACTTCGTCTCCGGCGCTTACCTTCTCCTCGGCTTTGTTTAAAAAGACTTGACAGCTTTCTGCAGCGAAAGCTCGTCCTAGTCGGGAAGAACTGGGCTGTAAACTGAAGGAGGCAGATTAGGCCCGGTTACCATGGAAACCGTGACCCTCCGGCAGTTGAATCAGCCGGATTCCATTTTTCGAATCTGCTCGCGAAATTCTAAACCGACTTTCCGTTGAAGCGCGCGAGCGCCTCCGCTGAACTCTCGCGAGAACTGTTCCTCATTCGGCGGCTGCCGGTGAGGGTGATACGGGGATCGGTTCCCGGCAGCTGAGGCGTGGTGCCTCCCACAGTTGCACGGTACACTCACACCTCCCTGTAAGTAATGGACCTCCAACATGTTGCTGTACGTTTTCCCTTTTAGCATGAACGAAGGGATTGAGAAACCCTGTTGCATTCCTCAATCACTAGCAGTGGTCTTACCGATAGGAAATGCGGGAGATTTATTTATTTTACGCCAGTCTCTTTCCATCTTCTGTCCTCCGCCCTGCATTTCAGCTGAAAGAGCAGTTATGGTTATACTGATTCAGACCTTTCAGCCCATCATCAAGTAACTTAACGTTCAAAGTAAAATTTATTATCAAAGTACACATATCACCATCTGCAACCGTGCGTTTCATTTCCTTGTGAGCATACTCAACAAATCTATAGAATAGTAACAATGAACGGACTGCCAACCTAGGGCTTTCAACCAGACTTCAGAAATCAACAAACTGCAAATACAAAAAAATAAATAAATGCTGAGAACATGAGATGGAGAGTCATTGAATGTGAGTCAATTGATTGTGGGAACATTTCGATGATGGTGAGTGAAGTAATCCCCTTTGTTCAAGAGCCTTTGTTAGTGATCTGGCTAAGCAGACATTTACCAAAATACTTGAATGCTGTGAAGCATTGCTCCAATGAATCACAACATAAATTTATAGATAGATCATTTATTGATTTCAAAGGAAGTTGCAGTGTCACAATAATATAACAAGTGCACAGTTACACAAATATTAGAAGAGAAGTAAGAAAGAATTTTAAAAAAGTTGCCGCAACCAGTCTAACAGGAGGGGTCGTCACTTCCCCGGCTATAGGTTGACTCATTATAGAGCCTAGTGGCCGAGGGTAAGAATGACATCAGTGCTCTCTGGAGCAGAGCAGTTGTCTTTTTTTTACTAAAAGTGCTCCTCTGTCCAGCTAAGGTGGCATGCAGAGGGTGCAAAACACTGCCCAGAACTGCCAGGATTTTCCATAGGGTCCTTTGTTCTACCATGGCCTCCAGTATGTCCAGTTTGATTCCTATAACAGGGCCAGCCTTTCTAATCAGTTTATTGAGCCTATTGGCATTACCAATGTTGAAGCCATTGCCCCCACTACGCCAGCGCATAAATGATTGTACTGGCAACAACAGACTGGTAGAACATGTGAAGGAGAGGCCTGCACACTCCAAAGGATCTCAGTCTCCTCAGGAAGTAGAGGTTACTCTGGTCCTTCTTGTACACGGCCTCTGTGTTGGTGCTCCACTCAAGTCTGTCATCCAAGTGCAGCTCCAGGCACTTGTAGGTCCTCACCACATTCATGTCCTCACCATCAACAGTAAAAGGGAGCAGTGCAAGCTTAGTCTCCATTACCATCTTCTTTGTCTTACTAACGTTGAGTCGCAGATGATTCAGCACCATTTGACAAAGTCCTTCACCAGGGCCCTGTATTCATCCTCCCATCGTACACACAACTATTTCTGAGTCATCAGAGAATTTCTGCAGATGACATGACTCAGTGTTGTATATCTCTATAACAGCATCCTAACTAGGCACATGACACCTTCCTGGCAAAAGTACTTAATTCAGTTCTTGAATTAATGATTCTAATATTTCCATTTAAGTAAGTCAGTTGGGAATGGAATAAAATATAATTAATGATCCATCATTAGGACTGATTGGATGGCACACTATTCCTAAATTTTACTAATTCATTCTTGCTATAATTCAGAGGAAAAAATGAACATTGGCAAAAAAAGTTATTTATTCATATTGCTTATAAAAAGTTATAAAAATTAGATAAAGCTGTAATATACAGTATAATTGTCCAACAATGCAGCACAATACATGTCCTTTGGCCAACAGCATTTTAACCTACTGAAGATAATTTGAACCTATCCCTCCTACACAGCTGTCCACTTTTCTAACGTAGAAGTGTTTTTTTAATGTTCCTAATGTGTCTGCCTCTACTACTGCCTCTGGCAAGGCTTTCCACTCATCTACCACTCTGTGTAAAGAACTTACCTCTAACATCCATCCTACATTTTCCTTCAATTACGTTAAAAGTATGCCACTTTGTATTAGCTATTTCTGCCCTGGGGAAAAAGTCTCTTGGCTATCCTCTTGATCCATGCCTCTTGTGATCTTGCACACCTCTATGAAGTCACCTCTCAATATCCTTCGCTCCAAAGAGAAAAGCGCTAGTTTAGCTCGGAAGACATGCCCTCTAATCCAGGCAGCACCTAGTAAATCTTGGCATTCTCTGTAAAGCTTCTACATCTTTCCTAGAACTAGAACTAGAACCGAACACAATATTCCAAGTGTGGTCAAACCAGGACTTTATGGAGCTGCAAGATTACCTCACAGCTCTAGAACTCACTCCCCCGACTAATGAAGACTCACACACAATACACCTTCTTAACAATCCTATCAACTTGTGCGGCAAATTTGAAGGATCCATAATGCTAAGAATGCTGTCATTAATCCTGTATTCTGCTTTCAATCTCAAGCTTCCAAAGTGAATCACTTCTCACTTCCCTGGGTTGAACTCCCATCTACCATTTCTTAGCAAAGTGTTGCATCCGTCCATGTCCTGCTACAGCCTACAATAACCCTTCATATAGCCCTTAACACCACCAACCTTTGTGTCATCTGCAATCTTACCCATCTTTCCACTTCCTCATCAAAGGCATTTATAAAAATCACGAAGAGCAGGGGTCCAAGAACAGATTCCTATGGAACACCACTGGTCACTAATCTCCAAGCAGTAAATGCTCTCTCTTCTACCACCCTCTGTCTTCTATGCTCAAGCCATTTCTGTCTCCACATAGCCAGCTTTCCCTGGATCCCATGCCTCTTGACTTTCTGAATTAGCCTGCCATTATTTTAGAAAAGTTATTTTAGGATAGATTTATGGACACATCTCCAATCAGTCTTTGTATACATTCATAGTAGGATGTTTTGAGGCAATGGTAAAATAAAATGTCGATATATAGGTGTGACATTTTGATCCATATCCTTAGTGAATTGCATCTTGGGATATTTAACGATTAAAGTTATTGTTACGATAATAAGAAAGTTTATGGAAAATATTTGAGTATACTTTTTATATTGTAATTCAGTATACTAATAATTCTTTGTTTCCAAACCACTAAATATGAGACTTTTGAAACACACCATGATAGCACTAAATGCGTATATATTCAATAAAAAGTTTGTTTACTGGAAAGGAAAAACAGATGCTGTGCTGACTATAATATATGGATAGCTTTAAGACTTTAAAAAAACTTAAGGATAAATTTGCATCCAAATCAAAGATTCTCAGTTAGCTAATGTAAATTGATAAATTGGTTTATTATTGTCACATGCTGAGCTATAGTGAAAAAAATATCTTGCACACAGATTAATCCATTACAAGAATGCGTTGATGTAGTTCATGTAATCCAATAACAGAGTGGAGAATGAAGTGTCACAGTACAGAAAAAGTGCAAGGTCACATCAAGGTTATAGGAAGAATATGGAAGCTATGGGTAACCCTAGGTAATTTCTAAAGTAAGTACATGTTCGGCACAGCATTGTGGATCGAAGGGCCTGTATTGTGCTACAGGTTTTCTATGTTTCTATGTTTTTCTATGTTTCGGGGGGGTACAGAGGAGATTTACCACGATACTGCCATATCGTATGAAGGAAAGCGATGTGAGCCTTCAAAGGGTTTCCCCTTCAAAATTCAATGTAAATTTATTATCAAAGTATCTATTTGTCACCATGTACTACCCTGAAATTTGCTTTCTTGCAGCCATTCACAGTAAGACAAAGAAATGCAATAGAATCAATGAAAACTACACACAAAGACTGAGAAACAACCAATGTGCAAAAGAAGACAAATTACTGAGAACATGAGTTGCAGAGTCCTTGAAAGTGTGTCCATAGGTTGTGGAATCAGTTCAGTGTTGAGGTGGGTGAAGTTATCCACACTGGTTCAAAAGTCTGATGGATCAAGGATAATAATTATTGCTGAATCAGGTGGTGTACATCCTAAGGCTCCTGACCCTTCTTCCCGATGGTAGCAGCAAGAAGAGAGCTGGGCCTGGATGGTGGGGGTCCTTGAATGTTGATGCTGCTTTCTTGTAGATGTGTCTTCTGTGATGGATGGAGTGATCAGGAGGATGAGAGACAACTTGATAGATGACGAGAGGCATAATTAGAATCAACAACCAGCACCTCTTTCCAAGGTCACAGTGGTCAATACTAGAGGACATTTGTTTAAATTGAGTGAAGGAAAGTTTGGAGAAGTTGTTAGAGGTAAGTTTTATTTTAACAGAGAGTAATGGGTGCTAACTGCTAACCTTTTGAGATTCTGGCATCTTTCTTGAGACTTGTCTCATTGTATTATATTGTATTGGTGCCAAACATCAATCTCTTCAGATCAGAGCATTAAACTCTCTTCAAGGTTGTGGTTGTTATCAAAATCAACCTTGAATGAATAGCCAACCTGAGCAAAACCATTTGCCTCTTCAATTTTTAAAACAGCAGCCTTGTCTAAGATAAAACATCTGAGGGTATCAATTAAAGTGCAGTGGCTTCTATCTAACCCATATAAACTATTAGCTTTAAAATTTAAAAAATTCCATTACTGGAAGTTGAATCTATAGTTAATATATAAATATATATATTGACATATAAAGACATAGTTACTATTTATCCTTAGTAGAAAAAGTCAATAATTTATTATACACAAAGAGGCCATACAGCCCGTCGCGTTCACGCTGACAGAAAAAGTAGTAGGAAAATACAATCGATTTCATAATGTTCTCTCTCAATGACTCCCTAGGTTATGGTATCAGTAAGTACTCATTCTAGGTATAGAAACATAGAAAATAGATTCCAGAGTAGGCCATTTGGCCCTTCGAGCCTGCACCACCATTCAGTATGATCATGGCTGATCATGCAACTCAGAACCCTGTACCTGCTTTCTCTCCATACCCCCTGATCCCTTTAGCCACAAGGGCAATATCTAACTTCCTCTTAAATACAGCCAATGAACTGGCCTCAACTGTTTCCTGTGGCAGAGAATTCCACAGATTCACCACTCTCTGTGTGAAGAAGTTTTTCCTCATCTCGGTCCTAAAAGGCTTCCTCTTTATCCTTAAACTGTGACCCCTCGTTCTGGACTTCCCCAACATCGTACCTGTTTTTTTTTCTTTTGGTTTTAAAGAGAATAACTCCATTTTAGCCAGTCTTAGTGCAATTTAGTGGCCTCCATCATTAAGGACCCCATCACCCAGGACAAGTCCTCTTCTCATTATTACCATCAGGGAGGAAGTACAGGAAGATGCCACGGACTCATCGATTCAGGTACAGCTTTTTCCCCTCTGCCAACTGAGATTGAAATGCACATTGAACCCATGAACACTACTTCACTACCTTATTTTTATTTTTGCACTTATTTAATTAACTGTTTAATATAAATGTACAGGTACTTTTTAAAAATGTATTTATTCCGGGAGCTGGGTGTTGCCAGCCAAGCCAACATTTATCGCCCATTCCTAGTTGCCCTTGAGAAGGTGGTGATGAGCTGATTTCTTGAACTGCTGCAGTCCCTGAAATGTAGGTACTCCCACGGAGCTGATAGAAAGGGAATTACATGGTTTTGACCGAGCGACAATGAAGGAATGTGGATATGTTTCCAAGTCAGGATGGTGAGTGACTTGGAGGGAGTTTTCCAAGTGGTGGTGTTTCCAGGTATTTGCTGTTCTCCTCCTACTAAATGGTAGTGGTTGGTGGTCTGGAAAGTGCTGCGTTAGGAACTTTAGTGTGTTGTTCCTGTGCATCTTGTAGATAGTACACACTGCTGCAACTGTTCATCGATGGTGGAGGGATTGGATGCTTGTTGAAGGAGTACCAATCAAGTGGGCTGCCTTGTAGTGGATGGTGTCAGGCTTCCTGAGTGTTGCTGAAGCTACACTCTTCCAGGCGAGTGGTGAGTATTACATAAGACTCCTGACCCTTGCCTTGAAGATGATGGACAGGCTTTGGGAGTCAGGAGGTGAGTTACATGCTGCAGGATTCCTAGCCCTTGACCTGCTCTGGTAGCCTTGGTGTTTGGTTTCCTTTCAGTGCTGACCCCCCCAGGATGTTGACAGTACGGGATTCAGTGATGGTCACTAAATGTCAATGGATGATGATTAGAGCCTCTCTTGTTGGAAATGGTCATTGCCTGGTACTTGCTTGAATGTTACTGGCCACTTGTCAGTCCAAGCCAGGATATTGTCCAGGTCCTTCTGCATTTGAGTATGAGCTGCTTCACTATCTGAGGAGTCATGAATGGTGCAGGACATTGTGCAGCCATCTGCGAACATCCCCACTTCTGACCTCATGACGGAAGGAAGGCCATTGATGAAGCAGCTGTAGATGGTTGGTCCTTGGACACTTCCTTGAAGAACTCCTGCAGTGATGCCCTGAGGGCAAGATGATTGACCTCCAACCACCACTTCCTTTGTGTCAGGTGTGATTCCAACCAGCGGAGAGTTTTCCCTCTAATTCCCATTGACTTCATTGCTCCAAATCAGCAAATTTATAGATGGTATTTGAACTATGCCTAAGTGGTATAATGTTCAATTGGATTCAAGATTTTATAGGTGATAGGAAGATGGAGTGGCATAGTGGCATAGTGGTTAGCACAATGCTTTACAGTACAGCAGACACAAGTTCAGTTCCCGCCACTGCATGTAAGGAGTTTGTGCTTTCTTCCTTAGCCTGCATGGGTCTCCTGTGGGTTCTCCGGTTTCCAATCACAGTCCAAAGCTGTACCAGTTGGTAGGTTAATTGGTAATTGTAAAATTGTCCTGTGATTTGGCTCAAAGTAAATTGGGGGATTGCTGGGTGGCGCAGGTCGAAAGGGTGGAAGGGCCTACTCTGCTTTGTATCTCAATAAATCAATAAATAAAGACCCAAATTAGGATGGGTACAGCATTCTCTAAGGAGCATGAGATAGAGAGTGGGACTCCACAGGGGAATGTGTGTAGCTCACCATTTTTTAGCATTATGATTAATGATATTTTCTTAAATATTGGCTGAGACATTTCCAAATTGTTATATACTGGTGATGGCACTCTGTGGAAGAGAGTCAGGATTATAAATTCTGTAGTTTAGGAAACTGCAGGTAATTATTAATGAAGTAGAGGAGTGGAGACATCATTGAGGGGTTAAATTTTCTGTTGCAAAGACACAAGTTATTAGTTTTTTTAAAAAGAATATTACACCCACAATTCATCGCAAATTATATGGTAATTCTCTTAAACATGAGTCAGTGGAAGAACACAAGGCTAACATGGATGGTGCATGTGAATAAAATTATAGAGAAGTGTAAAAAAAACCTTAATGTGCTCAGGTGCTTAGTTGGGTGTGATTGGTGTGGGAGTAGGAGGTCACTTAATCAATGTATATTGCTTTAATCAAACCTCTGTGATGGATGTGTTGCATATGGGTCAGACTCATAAATGGTCTCAAAACCTTTAGATAAAATTCAAGCTCAAACATTGAGACTATGTTGTGGTGCTATTAAATCACCCCCAATTTCAGCATTTCTGGCTGGTAGAAATGGGTGAAGTACCTTTACATTTATGCAGGTTACAGTTTGCAAAGGTTTATTGGATTAAAGCAAGATGACATAAAGTTGGTCAACCAATATTGGCAACGTTAATAGGGTGTTGAGAGCACTTCACTCGTAAGGTCTTCAGTTCTGAGTGGGTGAGAAATGAATAGCCACAAAATCTTGGGTTGCTTAAATTGAATTATGGTCCCAATATATCCCTTTCTATCACTTCTTCATGGTGTTTTCCTTTGCCTGTGGTTGATTTTGCATTCCTCTAGCATTTTGTGCATTGAAAAGTTAAACCTGCATTGCTGCTGCTTGATTTGCTGAATAGTAGTTTTTTTTTCTTTTAAGTTATTACAAAATTCTTGAGATAATGATAGTTAACTTCGAAGATTATTAGCTTTGGGTCTCCATTTTTCCTGTTGATGTGGCAGCAGTGGGTTAAAGAGCAGGGATTTTTCAAATGATCATGGCAAGATTTCAGACTGTTTCAATTTCTTAAAGAAAATAGTGTAGAATTCTGTCACATGACACCTAATCTTTGCATGAGGAAATGCCAGTACTAATTGACTCACAGAACTATAATGTGTTAACTGATTGATATACATTTTACAAAGGAAAACATGGGATGCTAGTTATATTGCAATATATTCCTTAATAACAAAGTTATAATCTGTTTTTAAAAAAGCTTCATAACATTTGAGATGTCACATGGATTGGCAAAATGACATACCACAGAATGCCATTTTGATTTAGAAATTACATTTGTAAGGCTGTGTCCAGTATATTTTTGATGAAAGTAAATAAATTTGTTAAAATAAGTTTCTTTAATTGGATAAATTGTTTCTAAATGAAAATGGGTAATTGGTTGCCATTATGGAGGAAAATTTTAAAAAACCAAAATATGAATGTTACAATTTTAGACATCAGGAGTCCTCATGCAGGATTCCCTAAATGTTAACTTGCAGTTTGAGTTAGTGTTAGCAATGCTATGTTAGTATTCATTTTAAGACGACTAGAATACAAAAGCAAGGATATTACTCTGAGGCTTTATAAGGCATTGATTAGACTAATCGTAGTATTGTGAGCAGTTTTGGGCCCCTTATCGAGAAAGAATGTGCTGGGATTGGAGAGGGACCAGAGGAAGTTCACGAGAATGATCCCAGGAACAAAAGGGTTAATGTATGAGGTGTGTTGATGGCTCTGAGCCTGTACTCGCTACAGATAAGAAGAAAGAAGAGAGATCACATTGAACCCTTTCAAGTATTGAAAGGATAGATAGAGTGGACATGTAGAGGATGTCTCTTATAGTGGGGAAGTCTAAGACCCAAGGGCATCATCTCAGAATAGAGGATGTCCCTTTAGAACAGAGATGAAGAGGAATTTCTTTAGCTAGAGGGCAGCAAATCTGTGGAATTCATGCCACAAATGCCTATGGTGACAAATATTGAAAGCATAGGTTGATAGTTTCTGAATTAGTTATAGAATAGTACAGCACAGTACAGGCCCTTGGGCCCACAATGTTGTGCGGACCCTTAAACCCTGCCTCCCATATAACCCCCCACCTTAAATTCCTCCATATACCTGTCTAGTAGTCTCTTAAATTTCACTAGTGTATCTACCTCCACCACTGACTCAGGCAGTGCATTCCACGCACCAACCACTCTCTGTAAAAAAAAATCGTCCTCTAATATCCCCCTTGAACTCCCACCCCCACCTTAAAGGCATGTCCTCTTGTATTGAGCAATTATCCTCTTATAATATGATAGGTTATGGGGACAGGGATGATAAATCAGCTATGATTGAATGGTAGAGCAGAGTCAATGGACTGAAAGGCCTAATTATGCTCCTAGGTCTTATGGCCTATCTATATAAAGTTGCAAAACAAAATATTGTACACATTTTAAATCAGAAATAGAGAAGTACTGGAAATGTGGGTTAGGCATTTGTGGTGAGGTACTGATTAGAGTTTGACCTGAAATATTAACTGCTTCTTTCTGCAGAACTTGCATGAGCTGCTTATGTGTTCTGATGGCCTTTTTATTCTAGATAATTAGATAAGTGTTCTACAAACCTTTCTAAAAGAGGTGACTAACTACAAGTATATTGTATTAATTTTACTACATTTATTTTGAAACTAAGAATATTTAAAATGTCTAATTAATGTTCTGAAATTGAATGTTGAAAAAGTTGAGAGTTTAAGAAGAGATTGAGGACACTTTAGAAAATGAAGGTAGTAATTTGACCTGACCAAAGATCCTCATGAGTGATGATGGTATTCATCTGCCTCAAAGGACAATGGATGCAAGTGACCTGTCCAGGACACAAACATGGATGGAAGGTATGGAGATCCTTGGAAACCCAGACGTAAAGATCCCCCTCTCGGCCTTACCAGTATAGTCCAAAGGAAGATGAAGCAATACATTTAGCACCAGCTTGTCTGCAGAGGCTGCCTGAAGCTTGTCTGCAGAAGCTTCAGTTACATCCATCCGCCTAGTAGCTCCACTCTGGATTTTCTGTCTGGGTTTACTCCCATAGCCTTTGACTCTCTCGAGCTGCCCACAAGACAGTGGGGCTATTTACCCATAGCTGGAGATCTGGTTCATGAGCATTAGGGCATATGTACACGCTGGTGGGTCTGCATGCTATGTGTGCAGGGGCAGACCTCCTCTCCATCCTCTGTAGTTCAGCCTGAGTCTGAAAGGAGTTCAGAATTCATGTGTCGCCAGTGAGGAGGCACTATATAAGGCTTGCTGTTGGAGAGGCTATGTACTGGCAGGGAGAGACTTGTGCATTTAGCTCTTCTTTTTGCAAGACTGCTAGCCAGTGGTGGAAGGTGAAAGCGAGAGTGACAAGCATTACCCATTGCATTACCACACTAGATGTGTCAAAACAGCCATTTGACACACATGTAAGAAAGCTTTTAATAAATGTTCATAGACCAGCTATTTTCATATCCAGGTGATACTAAGAATAGAAGCTAAAGGATATTTAAGTGAAACTTTATTCACTAGAAAATATTTGGAATGTGAACTTGCCTTTATGGTAAACAGTTAATGTAAAACACGCTGGTACATTCACTAGGAAATTAGATAAGTAGAAAGGAAATGAAGATGGGTAGATGAAGCTCAGTGGTTTATGCTGTTACGTACCCCTTAACTGGGTGTCAGACCAGCAAAGACAGAAGTATCCGTTGGAGTCTGATGGTACTATATTCAAAAGTGTTTATTAGTAAAATAAGCAAAATAATACCAATAATGCAAATATACATATAACACAAGTTAGCAGTAATAAACCTAAAAGTGTAGGAATAATAATAAGCAATAATAAACAAGCTCTACTGATGTCTAGGGGTAAATGAATTGTCATAGAAAAGTATAAAGTTCAGTTCAGTTCATGTGGTGGACTCATCACTCTGGCATGACTGGACACACACACAAGTCCCCACCGGCCCTGCTTTTACACTGATAGCCTTACTGACCGACCTCCTGGTTCAATCTCCGAAGCCCCCACCTTTCTTGTGGGTTCCAACACTCAATTAATGTCCACTGGCGTGTCTGAAGGGTGTCTCTCCAGACCTGCCTTTTTTATCCCTACCAACAGGAACTCAGCTGTCCATCAATCCTGAGTGACCGTGTCCATTAAATCATGCCATTTCTACAGTCCACTGAGGAATGTTAATGAGCAAACTATTGTCCTTGCAGTGAAACAGTAAATAATTCAAAAAGAGTCACAATACAGTTAATTAGCAATCTCCCTCTCTCTCTTATCTGTCACAGATGTTCTTGCCTGTTTTTCATCTCTCTTTCTCATGGTCAGCATAGCAACAGTAATAGTTCGTGATTCTCGGGGGGGGGGGATGGTTAACTCTGTACCCCATTGTCCATCAGGTCTGTTCATCACTCATAACAATGCGGAACATAAACATCAAGAGTGGGTTATCACAAAATAGACTAAAGGGCCTGTCTGTCCTGTATGACTGTGATTATGAAGAAGCTTTCTGCAAGGTTTGATATAATAGGGAAGTCGGAGTCTTAGTGCTGAGCCATATAGGCCCTTTGACCTAATCTGACCATGCCAACCATGGTACCCACCCAATGAATCTCAACATTCTGCATTTGCCCCATATCCTAAACAAGGGCTTGTGAAATAATACTATTGCCCCTGACTCAACCACTTCCCCGACACTCGTTCCATATACTCACTACTTCTGTGTGAAAAAGTTTCCCCTCCAATCCCTTTTAAATCTTTCCTCTTTCATCCTAGATTTATATCCTCTAGTTTTGGACTACCTGCCCTGGAGAAAAGCTTATTATCGTGCACCTTATCTGTGCTTCTCATTGTTTTAAACACTTATGTAAGATAACCCCTCTTCCTTCCACATTCCAAGGAGTGACCTGAAAACATCATTCAATGTGGTTATGTATCATTTGTACATAATTGTTCTAATTGTTTTGTAGTATTAGCATGGTAACTTTCAGTGATTCAAGTATAGCACTACAAGCAATTTTAAAACTTCTCTTTCTTTTCTACTGAAGTGGATGACTTCAGATCTTTTCTCTTTATGTTCCAAGTGCTATATTCGTGTCCATTCACCTAGTCTGTCCATGTTTCCTGACAGTCATCCCCCTCACAATTTACACACCACCCAACTATTGCATCTTCAGCAATTCTGAGCATATTACATGCATGCAAATCATTAATAGCTTTTGACAGCTTTTGACAGCCCAGCACTAATCCTTGAGGTACTCCACTAATTGCAACCTTCCAACCTGAAAATAAGCTGTTTATTCCTATACTGTTTTTGTCTGTTAACTAATCTTATTCCATGTTAGCGTAATGCCCCTAATCCCATGATCTAATTTTATTGAAATTACTCTAGTGCTCTGACAGTATCTGAGTTATAGCCCAGATTGCATAAGAAAAGCTAATTTTCTTCCTCACATTGATTTTAAAACAATTGCATAGTTTCATGCCCAGCATTATTAATGTTAGCTTTTAATAAATGTAATTTGTTGAATTTAAATATCCAAGTTGGTTTAGTGGGATATGAACCCATACCCATACCTCCAATTGAGGAAAAGAGAAGGGGATCTAGTGGAGTGGTGTTGCAGCAACAACTTTGCACTCAACATCAGTAAGATGAAAGAGATGATTGTGGCCTTCCGGAAGGGTAAGACGAAGGAACACATACCAATCCTCACAGAGGGATCAGAAGTGGAGAGAGTGAGCTGTTTTAAGTTCCTGGATGTCAAGATCTCTGAGGACCTAACCTGGTCGCAGCATATTGATGCAGTTATAAAGAAGGCAAGACAGTAACTATATTTCATTAGGAGTTTGAAGTGATTTAGCATGTCAACAAATACACTCAAAAACTTATATAAATGTACTGTGGAGAGCATTCTGACAGGCTGTATCACTGTTTGGTATGGGGCGGGGAGCGGCTACTGCACAGGACCAAAAGAAGCTGTAGAATGTTGTAAATTTAGTTGGCTCCATCCTGACATTGGGGTTAGGGCTAATAAGTTGTGGGCATGAAAGCCTGGTGACACTTGCAGACTGCCCCTGCCCCTGTGGTAGGGTAACTTTAGGCAGCTTCTAGAGTAGGCTACATGGTCGGCACAACATCGTGGGCCGAAGGGCCTGTAATGTGTTGTAGGTTTCTATGTTCTTTGTTCTAAATCGATGTTCATGCCATCAGATTGGAGACTACCCAGATGGAACATGTGTCGTTGCTTCTCTAACCAGTTTGGTTAGCAATTGTTATGAATATTAAGTTTGTATATGCTTACACAATAATTTTGTGGAAGGATTAAAGTAGACTTTACTGAACTTTCATATGGAATGAGACTAAATGTTCAAACCAATGCCTGATTCCAAATTTCTTCCCTGAAGGACATAAAGGGATAAAATAGGTTTTGCAATAATCTGGTAGTTTCAGAGCTATCATTATTGAGTTTATTCCAGATGGAATTCAAAGTCATGAATCCAGATTATTAGTCCAACATGTTGTTGTTTTTTTTGTGTGCCATACTCTGCCAGAGCTTCAGCGACCACTTTTTTTTCCCAAGCAGCTGTCTTGGAGTGGTCCCCCACATCCTTCTCACAGCGCAGTTTTTTTTTGTGAGTTTTGAGCTCGACACTCAACCCGGCACGGATGGAAGGCATGCCCGGGAGCAGCCCGACTGGATTTGAACTCGGGAACCTTCGCTCCGGAGTCCAGCGCTGATGTCACTGTGCCACCAGCCGGCTTATCAAACCAATATGTTACTAATCATATAATGTAACTACCATTTTACCATACTTGTTATATTATGGATGAATGGGCATTAAAACGATTTTCTGAATATGGATTGCTGTAGAAAAAAAAAGAATGGTAATATAGCTTTAACTAGGAGATTGAAGAACAAAGCCCCTCCCCCATTGGCAAAGATGTTTACTTGCACTGTACAGAAATAACACCTTCACATGCTTGAAAAATTTCCATAAATAATAATAATTTAAATGCAGAATTGCAAAGCATTATATACCCTCCAAATTTTGAAATGCTGGAGTAGAAACGAGCCATTGTAAAGTGAACTAAATATTGAATTTGTGAAAAATGAAATGAACTGTAAAGAGCTTATGCTTCAATTGAAGCTAATGACTCAGCTCAGGGGCTGTGCTTTCACGGAATGAAATCCTGGATGAAATAAGAGAGCAATGCAAGTAAAACTCTGTGACTACACTGTGACTGCTACAAATGTTCCAGCCTGATTCAGCCAAAAGCACAGACAACAGAAGGGAGAAGGAAAGCATAGAACAATGATTCAGGACGCCAGAAACTGCAGGAATTTAAACATGAAAGGTAAGGGAGAGTGCCAATAAACCTAGTGGTTTAAATCTGAAATAAACATTTAGTATTCTAAATTGAGTAAATCTTGGATAGGATGGATATTTGAGTTCATGTAAAATAGGCCTAAGTATAACCATTGGCATAGGCTGTTATGAGCGAGCATATCCAAAGGCTCTTGCCATTTTCTATATTAACTACCAATTTTTATGAATATTATATCTGTACATGTGTATGCTTGCACAGCAATTTTGTGGAAAATTTAAATAGATTTTACTGAGCTTTCATATGGCGTGAAACTAGTGCATCAAACTGTTCAAACCTGATTCCATATAGTCCAAATCTAGGTGAGAATAATTATTTAAATGTTGCATCTGGTCAGCCACAAATTAATTTCCCTAAAATGACATGACAATGGAAACAATATATGGAACAGTTCAGTATTTACACTTCTGTAGGCTCAATTCACCAGATTATTGCAACTGATCCATTGTCCACTTAACAAGGTTAAGTCAAGCATTTTGTAAAAGAATACATTATTGTACATTGCTTGTGATGATTTTTAATTAGGTTTTCGATATCTGTAATAGAATTCCTTCACTGGGTATTGTTTGGCTGCCCTTTGTGGCAATTCAATAGTCGAAGGGGCTCACTTTGCACCTTAATTATGTAATTAGCCCTTTTGAGAAAAGATCTTTCTAATGCCAAACCAGTGTTTGGATATGTCAGAACTGAGACAGAAACAAAACTGAATGAGAATGTACTGTAAGCCATAATGAATAAACAGAACAGTTAGAAAAGGAATGTAGATCTTGTCTCCTGTTTGCTGGTTCTGATTAGCTGAGTGTGATAAGGTGCTAAAATGATTAAGGTAGTAGACAGCTAATCTGCATTTTGCAAGGATTGGGGCAAAGTCTACCTTTTGTGATTATGTTAGTTTTCAGGTGCAGGTCAGTTTCTAGCATTTGTTCAAAAAGTTTTGGGTTTACCAAGTGTCACTCCAATGCCTTGAGCTTTTTTATGTTAAAAATGCAAATACTGGAAATCTGAGATATACGCAGCAAGTTACATTGATGCCAATCTTGAATGAAATGTTGAAATGAGGATCCGTCTACTTTCTCTTTGAGGTAGACAGAAAGGATCCAATACCTCCTTTTTGTATTGAGGGTAATATCTTGCCTACAAATGATATAGCTTAAATAGATTTAGTTATTACACTTTTGCTCTTTGTCAGAATTTACTCTGTTCTTTCTCCACTGCTCCCTCTTCTAACTATATCTAGTATGTGTTAATACTAATAATTGCCCAATAATCAACTCTGTTCTCTCTTCACTGCTCCCTCTTCTAACTGTATCTAGTATCTAATGTGCTTTACTTTTCCCTCAGGTTTCCAGCAGATGAATGAAGTTTGTTCAAACAATTCAATTACATATATCTTTTATTTTCTTCCACTTTCTATTTGCTTGTTCGCATTGGTAACCTGAAAATAGGCACAGGTCTAGTAGTATATTGAAGGATAATGTACAATGAAATTTAAAAATAGACAGTGCTGGAAATCTTAGCAGAATTGATTATATCTGTAGAGGGAGAAATGGCTGTAATGTTTCAGGTTGATGTTCTTTCATCAAAACCTGAAGTATTATCTCTCATCCCCTCTTCACAGTTTCCGCCTGACCTGCTGAGCATTGTGTGTTTTTATCAAAGAAGTGAAGCATCTCCAGTTTTAATTATTATGGTTTTCAAAAGTAATATAAGGATCTATTCTGGTCACATTGGAGTTCTGTATTGGTCAACTTTATGTGAAAGAGCCCATCTTAGCTTCTTGGCTTAGAAATTGGATTGTGCTCTGCATACTTTTACAGATGTAAAATGAATGTTGAATAATCCAGAATGGAAAATTTTGCATATCTAGCTTTCTTGGCCATTTTCTGAAATACCAGCTTGGTAAATGGTACAGTCGGTCCTCCTTATCCGCGAATTCTGCATGCGTGAATTCAACCAACTGCGTATTGCAAAAACCCGGAAGTGCTCTTCCAGCACTTGTTGTTCGAGCATGTACAGACTTTTTTTTCTTTTCATCACTCCCTTAACAATCAAGTATAACAACTATTTTACATAACATTTACATTGTATTAGGTATTATAAGTAATCTAGAAACACAGAAACACAGAAAATAGGTGCAGGAGTAGGCCATTCAGCCCTTTGAGCCTGCACCGCCATTCAATATGATAATGGCTGATCATCTAACTCAGAACCCTGTACATGCTTTCTCTCCATACCCCCTGATCCCTTTAGTCACAAGGGCCTCTAGAGATGATTTCAAGTATACGGGAGGATGTGCGTGGGTTATCGTGAATTAGGATAGAAAAAAATCGGAAGTTCTCGTACTAAGTAAGTCGGAATAGGTACATCGGGTATTATTTAGTGTCAGTTAGTAAAACACTTGTCTTAGTATACAGTATATAATTTTACCTTTCTATGCATATAAAACACTTACGAACGTATGTTTCGGTGCCAGGCTTGGGAACGGAAGTTCCTGAGTTCAATCCAGTGACAGACTGCTCCTGAGTGCGCTCTCCACCGTGCCGGGTTGATGTGGAGGATCAAAAACCGAAAACCCCAAAACCCAATAATTAAACCACTGCGTTGCTTAGTAATAATTGTAGCTTTCATTGGGTCAGAGCCTTTCTCACTTTATACTTTAAAATTGTTCCGATCGTTGATGGATGTAGCCCTACACTTTTCCAATGACTGATGGCATTTCACCTCTTTCCGATCGCTTTATTATTTCCACTTTATTTTTAATCGTGATCGTGATTATTTTCTGTGGATTCAGTGTTCTACCGCCAGGTCCTAATGTCCACCACACTGACAGGTTAAATAAGGTCTGGGGTTCCACTGGGTCCTAAGACCCACCACATTGAGACAGGTTGAATAAGGGACTTGAGCATCTGTGAATTTTGGTATCCACAAGGGGTCCCAGAACCAATATCTCGCAGATAAGGAGGGCCAACTGTACTCTAAAGCAAGGGTTCCTAATCTGGGGTCCATGGACCCCTTTGCTTAATAATATTGGTCCATGGCATAAAAATGGTTGGGAACCCTGCTCTAAAGGTTTTCCAAAATAATATGATCAGTTTCTACTATCAAGTAATATCAAATTCATATTCAAGTTTATTGATGCCAAGAATATAGGATTTTGTGGCAGCAGCATAGTACATTACATAACATGCACAAAATCGGTTAGCATAAATTTTAATTAACATAAATTATGCATGTGGATGGATGGATGGATGGATGGCATCTGTTAGTCTCGCGAGACCATGGATCTGCGCCTGGAAAGTCTTGCTTCAGCCTCTCCAGGGCGCAGGCCTGGGTAAGATTGTACAGAAGACTGGCAGTTGCCCAAGCAGCAAGTCCCCCCTCTCCATACCACTGTTGTTGTCCAAGGGAAGGGCAAGGGCCAATACAGTTTGGCACCAGTGACGTCGCAGGAGTTGCCAGATTGAGGTTGAAGGTAATGTTGGACTGCCTTAGGGACTCCAGCTCTGGATTTGTCCTCAGGGTTTACTCCCGAAGCCTTTCCCATAAGTGGGTATGACCGCAAGGCAGCGGAGGTTTGAAATCCGAGTTTTCCCTCTCTTAGATGGATTGCCTTCCCAGGCTGACAAGCTCCATCTACCCGAAGCACTGGTTTTTGAGGTGCTAGGACCCGTCTTCGCCCCTTCTCCTGTCAGTAGAAACAGTTCCGCCAGGCTTGAAGGCTAAGCCACACGAGAAGGCCAGGAGTTGGACTTGGTTGTCAGAGGCTATTTGAGGTGCACACCGTGAGGAGCACTTTTAGGTAGTGGGAGCTTGTCCCCACTACCACTCCTCGGTTTGACAACCTTGTGCATAACTTACAAATAAAATAAACTTTAAAATAACCATTGAGACAGTTGTACAAAATTGAGAGAGGGAAATACTGTATTAAGAGAGTCATGGAGAAGTCCATCACAAAGCAGGCTATTCAGCCCATCTATTCCATGCTGAAAACCATTTAAACTGCCTTACTCCCAACAACTTAAAAGGGACCAGGGTCCTCCATTTCCCTACTATCCATGTACCTATCCAAACTTCTCTTAAATATTGAAATCGAGCTCGCATGGTTAACTTGTGTTGGCAGCTCATTTTACACTCTCACAGTCTATGACCTCTGGTTGTAGTCCCACTCAACCTCAATGGAAAAAGCCTGCTTGTATTTACCTTATCAATACCCCTCATAATTTTGTATACCTCTATCAAATCTCCTCTCAGTCTCCTACATTGTAAAGAATACAGTCCTAACCTATTCAATCTTTCTTTATAACTCAGGTCCTCCAGATTTGACAACATCCTTGTAAATTTTCTCTGCACTTTTTTGATCTTGTTTACATCTTTCCTGTAGGTAGGTGACCAAAACTGCACACAATACCCCAAATTAGGCCACACTGTATTGTACAACTTCAACACATTTCCAGATCTCTTTGTTCTACCACTCCTCTCAGATTCCTTTTTTTAACTGTGTAAGGCCTACTCTGGGTGGTCCTACTGAAGTGCAAAAACTCACACTTCTCTGCATAAAATTCTACCTGTCAATTTCAGCCCATTTTCCAGCTGATGCTGATCTCTGTGCAAGCCATGATAGCCTTCCTCACTGTCCACTATACCCCCAATATTGGTGTCATCCTCAATATCATCTAATATTGCTGTCATCCTTAATGGAATATTTTGATCCAATTAACCACATAATTATCCAGATCATTGATATATATGACAAACAAAAAAGGACCCAACACAGATCTGTGTGGCACACCACTCAGAGAGGCAACCATCTGTGACCACTCTTAGGCTTTTCCTACAAAGCCAATGTCTAATCCAATTTAATACCTCATCCTGAATGCCAAGTGATTGAAACTTCTTGACCAGCCTCCCTTGCAGGACCTTGTCAAATGCCTTACTAAAGTCCATGTAGATTACATGCGCTGCCTTGCTTTCATCCACTTTTCTGGTAACTTCCTTGTAAAACTCTGAGATTAGATAGACATGACCTATCATGCACAAAGCCATGCTGATTATCCTTAATCAGTCCACGTCTATCCAAATACCTATATATCCGGCTCCTTAGAATACCTTCCAATAACTTTCCCACAATCGATGTCAGACTCACTTGCTTATAATTTCTTGATTTCTGTTCAGAGCCTTTTTAAAACAGTGGAATAACATTGGCTATCCGCCAATACTCTGGTACCCCTCCTGTTGTTAAGCATGTTTTAAGTATACCTGCTAAGGTCCCGGCAATTTCTGCACTTGCCTCCCATAGGGTCTGAGGGAACACCTTGTCAGGCCCTAGAAATTTGTCCACTCTGATTTGCTTCAGGGTAGCAAATACCTCCTCCTCTGTAAACTGTACACAGTCCATGAAGTTGATCCCACTTTGCCTCACTTTTATAGACTCTGTATCCATTCCCCAAATAAAAACAGATGCTTCTGCCTTTTCTACTATACTCCTTGCATTGAAGTAAATGCAGCCCAGGACACTAGTTGCACCATGCTCAACAGTTTGATTTCTGACTTTGCCTGAGGTCTTACCAACATTTGCCTCCACAACCTCTCCACTAACTCTTCTGGCACTCTGGTTCCCATCCCCGTCCAACTCTAGTTTAAATCCACTGTGCAGTATTAACAAACCTTCCTGCTAGGATCTTAGTCTCCCTCTAGGTGCAAACCATCTCTTCTGTACAGGTCCACCTTCCTTGGAAGAGAGCCCAATGATCCAAAAATCTTAAGCCTTTCCTCCTACCCCAACTGCTTAGCCACATATTAAATTGTATAATCTTCCTCGTTTTGGCCTCACTAGCATGGGCACAGGTAGCAATTCTGAGATCACAACCCTGGAGGTCCTGCCCATTAACTTAGCACCCAACTCCCTGAACTCCCGATGGAGAACCTCTTTACTTGTCCTACCCATGTTATTGGTACCTACATGCACCACGGCCTCTGGCTGTTCACCCTCCCTTGCAAGAATGCCAAGGACTTGATATGAGACATCTTGGGTAGCAGCATACCATCCAGGAATTTCGATCTTGCCCACAGAACCTCCTGTTTGTAACTCTAGCTAACAAATCCCCTATCACCGCAGCATACCTCTTTTCCCCCTCTTCCCTTCTAAGTCACAAAGCCAGACTCAGTGTTTCTGTTAGGTCAATCCCTCCCCCTGCAACAATATCCAAAGTGATATACATGTTGTCGAGGGGGATGGCCACAGGGTACTCTGCACTGGCTCCTTAAATCTTTTTCCCTTCCTGACTGTCATTCGGTTTCCTGTGCCCTCCACCTTGGGTGTAACTACCCCTTTGTATGTCCTGTCTATCACTCTTCAGCCTCCGAATGATCCAGAGTTCATCCAACTCCAGCTCCATATCTTAACACAGATTGTTAGAAGCTGCAGCTGGATGCACTTCTCACAGTTGTCATCAAGGACACTGCAGGTGTTTGCCTTCCCACATCCCATAAGAGGATCATTTCACTAGCCTGCTTGGCATTTCTACTGTCCTAACTGAGCAGATATACTGTAAAGAAGGGGAAAAAAATAACTTAACCTAGAGCTTTTCTTTATTTGCCTTCTCTGACAGAAAACTCTCTTCACTGAAGCCTCGAAAAGTAAAGCCTCAAGATTATCACTGTGACTCTGTCCATTGATAGTTGCCGTGCTTGCCCCTGCCTTCCGTTAATTTGCTCTTATTAATCAATCTCAAACACGGATTGGTCACTGGACAAAGCTCTTTTACACTGCTGTGACCCACTGCTGCCTTTTCTACTCGGGCAGTGGACCTGAGTGAAATCTCCTCTCAAACTTTAGATGTCTGCGTTGATTGCTGGTCAAAGCTCTATTATGCTACTGTGACCCACTGCTCCCTTTTCTACTCCAGCACTGGACATGAGTGAAATCTGTATTTCATTTGCCACATTCTTGCCCATTCTCCTAATCTGTCTAAGTGTGAAGTGGTTAATTTCGGTAGGTCAAATTTGAAGACAGAATATAATATTCATGGTAAGACCCTTGGCACTATGGAGGATCAGCGAGATCTTGGGGTCCGTGTCCATAGAACACTCAAAACTGCTGCTCAGGTTGATAGTGTTGTTAAGAAGATGTATGGTGTCTTGGCCATTATCAACCATGGGATTGAGTTCAAGAGCCACAAGATGATGTTTCAGTTATATAAGACCTTAGCTAGTTTTCACATGGAGTATTATGTTCACTTCCAGTCACCTCACTGCAGGAAGGATGTGGATACTATAGATAGAGTGCAGAGGAGATTTATAAGATATAGCCTGGATTGGAGAGCATGACTTATGAGAATAGGTTGAGTGAATTTGACCTTTTCTCCTTGGGGTGACGGAAGATGAGAGGTGACCTGATAGAGGTGTATAAGATGATGAGAGGTATTGATCATGTGGATAGCCAGAGGCTTTTTCCCCAGAGCTGAAATGGGTAATATGAGGGGACATAGTTTTAAGGTGCTTGGAAGTAGGTACATGGGGGATGTCAGAGATAAGTTTTTTCCCACATAGGGAGTGGTGGGTGCATGGAATGCACTGCCAGTGACAGTGGTAGAGGACGATACAATAGGGTCTTTTAAGGTTGGTACATGGAGCTTACAAAAATACAGGACTATGCAGTAGGGAAATTCTAGGCAGTTTCTAGAGCAGGTTACGTGGTTGGCACAACATTATGGACCACAGGGCCTGTAACATGCTGCAGATTTCTATGTTCTATGTTCCTTCTCTCAAACTATCAATGTCCAGATTGGTCGTTGCTCAGAGCTCTATTATGTTGCTGTGACCTGCTGCTCCCTTTTCTACTTGAGCAGTGGACATGAGTGAGATCTCCTCCTCTCAAACTTTCAATATCCAGATTGATTGCTGGTCAAAGCTCTATTATACTGCTGTAACCCACTGCTCTCTTTTCTATTTGGGCAACGTGCCCAAGTGAAATCACCTCCTTTTAAAATTTTGATATCCAGTTTGCTCGCTAGTCAAAGCTCTATAGTCCAAACTAGTGTTAATTTTTCAGATCACTTCAAGAACATGATGTCAGTCAGGAAGAAAGAGCTGTTGAACCTTGAGGTGTAGGTCTTTAGGCTCTTGCACCTTCTGCCTGAAGACAGCATCAAGAAAAGCACAACCCATATTGTTGGGGTTCCTGTTAATGAATGCTGCCTTCCTGAAACCTCACCAATTGTAAAATTTAATGAATATTTTTAAGGATTGGTTATGTCAATTGCTGTCATAATTGAAAAATTTCAGTGGCTTTGTTGGTTTCATTGGCATTACTGATTGGAATCTACATGCATTTATTTTCTTTGAAGGCCAGAGTCTGATAATCAATTTGACTGCACTTGGGGTGTTAAACACTCCTGTATAGACTTATAGGAGAATGGGACTGCTCTTGATTTTGCTTGTTTTCAACTCAATGATTTTCTGCCGCTTTTGCACTCTCCTTTTCTGTTACCCAGCTAATCAGGAATGGAGGAATGAAGAATTCCATAGATCCATGAAACCTTTGAGATTTTGGTCTTTGCTTAATAATGCCCTGAGGATGGTGGAATTTTGAGTTGCTGAATCTTAAGATAATTTGCTTGATTGCTACAATAATTACTTTTCAGTCATTTATAAGACTAAAAGATTAAAAATGACATCTAGTATCCACACTCTTAAAAAAAGTTTCCAAGCACTAATGTGGGATCTGAGTACTAAATCCAGACAGATTCTTGTGTAAAATCCTTGCAGGTGTCATTCCTCAGATGTGATAATAAATTCAGGATCTATCTGTCTGTTCTAACCCTTGTTCTTCATTTAAATGATATTAGTAGAGACAGAGAAAGCAGTCAGGCTTGAAATGATTTCAAGCAGGACAACATGGTGTATGCTACAAGAAGGAATTTAATATAAAATCTCATCTCCGAATGCAGTTAGGTCATACAGGTTCTAAAATTTCTTCTGAATCTTTTGTGCAAATGACAAGGAAGTGCACAGAGGCTATAAAGAACATGTGGTGATGAAAAATGCTGTACAATGTATATTTTGCCATTGTTTTGCACAAAGTTCATTGTGAATGCTGAACCCCAAAAAACTCTCATAGTGAAATACAGAGTTTGATACCCACTTCTGTTAAGGATTTACAGAATCCCTGCCCATCCCCCCCATGATTCATCTGTTGTTGGCCCCCAACCAACACATACTCCACTCTCCCTTCCTACCCCTCTTCACAGCCCCCCACCCTGCTCTCGTGACTACACCCCTCCCTCACCTGAACCCACTACGGTGGGCTTCACAGCTGAACAGGTGAGAAGACAGCTGAAACGTCTCCATCCAAGCAAGGCTGCAGGCCTGGATGGTGTCAGCCCCAGGGTGCTCAAAGCCTGTGCCCCCCAGCTATGTGGAGTACTTCACCATGTCTTCAACCTGAGCCTGAGTCTCCAGAGGGTTCCTGTGATGTGGAAGACATCCTGCCTCATTCCTGTACTGAAGACGCCGCGCCCCAGTGGCTCCAAATGACTACAGACTGGTGGCATTGACCTCCCACATCATGAAGACACTGGAGAGACTTGTTTTAGAGCAGCTCCGGCCTATGGTTAGGCCACACTTAGACCCCCTCCAGTTCGCCTATCAGCCCCGATTAGGAGTTGAGGATGCCATCATCTAACTGCTGAACCATGTCTACGCCTACCTGGACAAGCCGGCGAGCACTGTGAGGGTCATGTTTTTTGACTTCTCCAGTGCGTTCAACACCATCCGCCCTGCTCTGCTGGGTGAGAAGCTGACAGTGATGCAGATGGATGCTTCTCTGGTGACATGGATTATTGATTACCTGACTGGCAGACCACAGTACATGCGCTTGCAACACTGTGTGTCAGACATAGTGGTCAGCAGCACTGGGACTCAACAGGGGACTGTCCTATCTCCCTTTCTCTTCACCATCTACACCTTGGACTTCAACTACAACACAGAGTCTTGCCATCTTCAGAAGTTTTCTGATGACTCTGCCATAGTTGGATGCATCAGCAAGGGAGATGAGGCTGACTAGAGGGCTACAGTAGGAAACTTTGTCACATGGTGTGAGCAGAATCATCTGCAGCTTAATGTGAAAAAGACTAAGGAGTTGGTGGTGGACTTGAAGAGGGTTAAGGCACCGGTGACACCTGTTTCCATCCAAGGGGTCAGTGTGGACATAGTGGAGGATTACAAATACCTGGGGATACAAATGGGCAATAAACTGGACTGGTCAAAGAACACTGAGGCTGTCTACAAGAAGGGTCAGAGCTGTCTCTATTTCCTGAGGTCCTTTAACATCTGCCAGACGATGCTGAGGATGTTCTACGAGGCTGTGGTGGCCAGTGCTATCATGTTTGCTGTTGTGTGCTGGGCAGCAGGCTGAGGGTAGCAGACACCAACAGAATCAACAAACTCATTCGTAAGGCCAGTGATGATGTGGGGGTGGAACTGGACTCTCTGACGGTGGTGTCTGAAAAGAGGATGCTGTCCAAGTTGCATGCCATCTTGGACAATGACTCCCATCCACTCCATAACATACTGGTTAGGCACAGCAGTACATTCAGCCAGAGACTCATTCCACTGAGATGTAACACTGAGCATCATAGGAAGTCATTCCTACCTGTGGGCATCAAACTTTCCAATTCCTCCCTTGGACTGTCAGACATCCTGAGGCAATAGGCTGGTCCTGGACTTATTTCCACGTGGCATGATGAACTTATTATTATTATTTAATTATTTATGGTTTTATATTGCTATATTTCTTCACTGTTCTTGGTTGGCGCGGCTGTAACGAAACCCAACTTCCCTCGGGATCAATAAAGTATGTCTGTCTGTCTTTATTTGACATTTGTGATTTCAAGATGAGTTTTTCTTTCCAGGGGAGATCTGTTGAAGAGTGGATTGAGGCATGTGGGAGATAATGTCGGTTGGAGTGGATTAGAGTGAAGTAGTAGACAGAGAAGATGGGGGCAGAGTTAGGGATGGAAAGGATAGTGGAAAGGCTGGAAAGAAAAGCAGGAAGGAAGATCAAGAGGGAAGAATAAATCAGGCAGTAGAGGAAATTGGGTAGAGGAGGTGGATTTGGAGTGCTTGAAAGAGGATAAGATGGTGGGGAATTTTGCAAGAAGTTCGGATGGATTGAGTGGGAGATCACAGATTGGGGGTAGAGAGGAGGGCATGGAGGGTTTTGTAGAGAATAAGGGGAAGAGAGAGCAAAGTTGCAGAGAATGGTGGTGAGGAGAGGAGAGTTTAAATGGGTAGTAGAAATAATTTGAAAAGAGGTTTGGGACTTTGTTAGAAGGTGCCTAGGATGGTTATATAGGGCCGGATGTAAATTATTTTAGTTTTGGCTAATCAAGGCAGTGATTCTTGGAGATTAGTCAAATACTTAGGGTAGGAGATAGCTGATTTTATTTGTGGAACCTGAGCACATTTGTAGTGAAGGTAGGTCAGAAAAATTCAATATAATGCTAATAGTTCATTAATAGACAATTGTTAAGTTTTTTCTAAAGTTCTGAAACTTTCAATTGGTTCTAAAATGTATCCAAGGTTTTTAAACCTCATTCATTCAGTATAATCAGCATTTCCAAGGATTGATCATTCTTTGCATGAAGGAGACGTTATTGATATTTCTCTTAAAGTTACGTTTAATGTTTAGGATCTATGTGCTTTTACCTTACTCTCGGAGTTCAATTTAAAGTTTTTTGTCACCACTCTTAAAATATGCCATTCAATAGTTCATCTTCACATTGCCTCAAGTCTTCATTTACAAGTCTCCCTGTTACAACATGTGCCTGGTTATGGTCTTAGGACTTATCTGGAGCATAAACAGGACTTCGCCAGGCTTATATTTAACTACTTTGCTGCAACTGGAATAATTTATAGTTTTTATCTTAATGCTGATGTGTCTAAATTATTCTATGATGAAGGTAACATAATTTCATTAATAGATTTCAGTTATTATTGTTCAGTGGTTGTTGGATATTATGTGAGGAAATGATACATGACAAAAGACTAAAAGAAACCTGGATTTCAAAGGCACAATGCTTGTGGATGTTTTAGGAAATTAAGTCTTCCTCTTAGGCATTTCTTGGGGGATCAAGGATGATTTGGTTGTGTTAGACATGACCTACCACTCACAAAGCCATGCTGACTATCCCTAATCAGTCCAGGTCTATCCAAATACACATCCTGATTTGTATTTGGATGTGTAATGTGTAAAATGTAAACTATGTATATTAATTCCTTTATTGCTCAGTCACTCAATACTTCCGCCAAGTTTTTTTTCTGGAGTCCAACATTTCCATAAACAAAGAGGGGAATGAAATAAGTGGAAGTTAAGTTACTGGGTAGTATAGTTTGGTAGCTGGTTATCTGTCAACCCCCTCTGTCAAGGAGTGGTGCAGGAGATTTTAGACTGTTATAATGTGAATAAAGTCACGGGAAAGACACTGAAGCTAGTGGATACAGAGGTGTTTTATTCAGCAAAATGAGACAATCTTGTAGAAAATTCTCTTGACCCGATATTACAAGATAGTTTTATATGCTAAAGATAAAAGGTAACAGCAGGACAATTCTATAGTTACAATGTATTTACAAAGCTGCCTTTGAATTACATATAGTTTCACATCTCCTTCTTTGCAGCCACACTCCAGACACCCAAAATAAATGTTAATTGGCATTGTCTGGTTTGATATCAACTCCAGTCCACAGCTCCAGTCAAACTATTGTTCAGGGCTGCATTTTAAATTCCATTTGCAATCCATATTCAAATCTGAAGAATGGCTGCTGTTGAACTTAATACAGTACTTGTTATATACCCTAACATAGACCACATGAGGACAACGGTGTCCTACAAATGTGATACTATACTGTATATAGCATTATTAGACTACAAGAAAAACTTGATCACACATTGAAATTCCATCAATTTAATGGTGTAGATCCAGGGAATTAAACAAAAATAAGATGCTCAAGTACAATGGAAGGAGCAAAGAGCAGCCATGGACTTTGACTCTCTGAAGATACAATGGAGTTATATTGAAGCATTGTGTGATTGAATGTCATTGTGGTGAATTGAAAATGGAGGTCAGACAGAGGTTAGGTTAAACTTTTTTGAAGAACAGAAATCCTATCACCAAATCGATTTGTAATTTAAAAATGCTTCAGCTGCATCTTGTATTTCTTTACAGCGTGTGGCATTTGAGATATGGAATGGATCTGTTTGTGAGCAAGGGGACATGAAAAATTAGCGGACAATAATGAAATCCACTTATTGTTAGTGACCTCTACATCAAACTAATGAATACATTTTAGAAAGCCTATGACCAAGCTGTCAATTTTTCCCTCTACCCTTTGACTCTTTATCTGCTTCCAATATTAAAATGTCTGTTTATCTTTTCAGTTTTATTTTTGTTTAAGTTAAAGTAGGTGTTTCATTTCCACAGTTGCTGTACTTTCCAGTATATGTGTTTCTTTTCTATGATTTTAAATCAAATTCCAGTCTTCAGGCTATTTTGTTTTTCCTATCTGCTTCCATGCTTTCTGAATATTGAAGTTTGTAAGACGAGTAGAAAAATGAAGATTGAAACACAAATAGGAGGCAGTTTAAATTTTCCAAATTTGAGTATTTTATTCTTGTTAACCATTCAAGTTTGTTTCCACATCTTTGTGGTTGGATTATACAACTATCCTATGTCACCTGTGGTGAATCATTCATCTATATTGCTGACTGCTGGCTTATTTTTACCCCTCTATGTGCTGGGATAGCAAAATCCTCAACCATAGCCCATCTGACATGATTGCATATCATGATCTTCTTGCCACAGATCACACTTAGAAAACCACTGGCAATGATTAAAGGCACTAGATGTAAGTGAAATTGTTCAGTCAAGATCTAAGTATCATTTTAACCTGAAACATTCACTCATTTTCTCTCTCCATAGGCCTGATGATCAGTACATGTTGAATATTTTCTGTTATCATTCTGGAATCAACAGCAATTTGCTTTGCATATTTATGTTACTTTGATGAATCCGAGTTCCAAATTCAAATCAAGTAACTTTTAGCACAACTGCAATGACCTAAACTTCTTATAGAGTCAAGGAAGAAAGCAAAGAAGTGGAAGATCGTAACGAGGTAGATTGTGAAGCTAACAGTCTATGTTTGTACAAGAGTTCATTCAACAGCCTGGTAACAGTGGAATAGAAGCTTGCCATGAGCATGCTGGTATGAACTACCCAACTTTTGCATCTTCAGTCCAGTGGGAGAGAGGAGAAGAGAGAAAGTCCAAGGTGGGTGGGGTCTTTGGTTATGCTAGCTGCGTTACTAAGGCAGTGAGAAGTATAGATAGGTCCATAGAGGGGAGGAGATAGAGATTTTAAACTCATGTAATAAAACAACGATGGAATAAAAAGGCAGTTTCAGTCGCCACTAAATGACATTTTAAAAAAGTCTTGTCTGATCACTGACGTCCATCACAAGATTGATCACTGATGTTCGCAATAAGAATAGTTGGAAATATGGAAGGAGAACAAAAAGTACTGGACATACTCTGGAGAAATTCTGGACTGTTCTGCCCAAGACTGTAAGAAAGTACAAAGAGTAGGTTGAGTGAACTCAGCCTTTTTTCCTTGGAGTGGCGGAAGATGAGAGGTTACTTGATAGAGGTGTATAAGATGATGAGAGGCATTGATCATGTGAATAGTCAGAGGCTTTCTCCCCAGGGCTGAAATGGCTAATACGAGGGGGACACAGCTTTAAGGTGCTTGGAAGTACGTACAGAAGAGATATCGGGGTAAGTTAGTTTGTTTTTTAAAAAAAAACGCAGAGTGGTGAGTGCGTTGAATGGGCTGCCGGCGATGGTGATGGAGACGGATACTATAGGGTCCTGTAAGAGACTCCTGGATATGTACATGGAGCTTAGTAAAATAGAGGGCTATGGATAACCCTAGGTAATTTATCAATTAAGTACGTTTTGCACAGCATTGTGTGCCAAAGGGCCTGTATTGTGCTGTAGGTTTTCTATGTAGAATTGTGAATACATAATGGAAATCAGCCTCCTCCCTCCATGAACTCTCTACACTTGTTGCTGCCTCAGTAAAGCAGCCAAAATAATCAAAGACCCCTCCCGCCCCAGACAATCTCTCTCTCCCATTGGACAGAAGATACAAAATTCAGAAAGCACATACCAGCACTTTCAAGGTCAGCTTCTGTCCCACTGTTATCAGACTCTTGAATGAACCTCTTGTATGAAAAGCTAGAAGTTTGGCTTCATAATCTACATTGTTATGATCTTCCACTTGATCATTTGCCTGCACTGCACATTTTTCAATAGTTTTTACACTTTATTCTGCATTGTTACTATTTTACTTTATCCTAATTCAATACAGCATGTAATGATTTGATCTATATGAATAGTAGGCAAAAAAAGTTTTTTTGTATATGTGATTTAATGGTCAACCAACACCATCACCAATAATGTATGTTTGATGTAAAGGTCAGTTTTCAGTATTTCTACCTCTGAAGCTGATGGGATCCTGCACCCGAAACTCCAATCCAATGGAGCTTAATTTTTCTTTTCCAAAAACAAAGGTTCACAGTCCAAGATAAATGTATGTGAAGTATAGTATTTCTGGCTACACAAAATAATTCTCTAAGACTTTTAAAAATAAACCAGGTCTTTATATGTAAAACATGAACATATTGAAACCAAGATCACAAAATGTAATAATCTGAATAAAGATGTATTGATTCATTGACAGGCAGGAAACAGCAAGTGGGAATAAAAGGGACTCTTTCTGTTTGTCTGCTGGTGGCTACAGGTGTTCCTCGGGGTTAGCAGTGGGACCGCTACTTTTCACATTGTTTGTCACTGATTTAGTTAATGGAATTGATGGCTTTGTGGCAAAGTTTGTGGATAATATGAACAACACACGCAAAGTACTGCTGGAATGCAGCAGGCCAGGCAGCATCTAAAGGAAGAAGTACAGTTGCTGTTTCGGGCCGATAATATGAAGATAGGTGGAGGGGTAGGTAATGCTGAGGAAGCAATGTGATTGCAACAGGACTTAGACAAATTGGAAAAATGGGCAAAAAAAGTGGCAGATGGAATACAGAGTTGGGAAATGTATGATGATGCATTTCCGTAAAAGGAACAATAGTGTGGATTATTATCCAAATGGGGTGTAGGTTCAAACATCAGTGGTGCAGAGGGACTTGGAGTCCTTGTGCAAGACTCCCAGAAGGTTAATTAACAGGTTAGGTCTGTGGTAAAGAATGCAAATGCAAAGGGAATAGAATATATGAAAGCAAGGAGATAAAGCTGAACCACTATCAGGCCGCATATAAAGTATTGTCAACAGTTTTGGGCCCCATTGTGGAGGTGATGTTTCAGTCATAGTGGATATTAATGAGATCCTATCTAGAGTACTGTGTAGAGTATTGTTTTCCGATTTAAGGAAGGATATTAAAGCAGTAGAAGCAGCTCAAATTAAGCCTACTAGATGAATATTTGGAATATGTGGATTGTTTTATGAGAAGATTCTGGAATTTGGACGAGTGAGAGGGGACTTAACTGAAACATACAAGATCCTGAGGTGATGTGAAGAGGACTAGGAGTCATTGCATAAAAATAATGGGGTGTCAATTAAGCAGTTGAGGCAAAAACAATTCTCTTAGAAAATCCTGAGTCTTTAGATCTCTCTGTCAAAGAGTGGTGGAGCCAGAGTGATAATGTAATAAGACAGGGGTAGGCAACCTATGGCCCGTGGGCCAGATCTGGCCTGCGAGGGTATTTTGACCAGCCCGAGAGCAAATATTGGGATACTATGCTTATCTGGTCCGCAAGCGATTTTTCCTTATTTTGAGTGTTTCATGCAACCACACTGATGGACATGCCGGGTGTCTTGTTACACTGGCCCCAGGTTCCATTTTTTTTCCCAAACCAAACACTGGTATATACGAATGACGGGAAGGCAGACTACCTTATTAATACAGTATGTATTAGATACTCTCCATGCACACACAGGTTTTCAGATGTGATTGTTCAAATTTGTAAACAGAAACAGCGTCACTGTGTTTTAACAAGAAGTTCATGCTAAATATCCAGATATTTACATGTGCTACGATACTTATTGAATGACTCGCATTTTGAAATAAAATCGACGAAAAAAATCCAATGACAATGAATGCAAAACGCAGGAAGGTAGATTCTGAGTGCCAAAATTTTCAAGACACTTTCAGTGAAAATGAAGGAAATACCCGTGTCAACTACGAAGTCTCAAAATGTATTGCAGAAAAGATGAGGTCGTTTACAGATGGAGAGTTTGTCAAAGAATATTTACTGGCAGTGGTGGATATTGTTTGTCCTGAAAATAAATCTTTATTTGCATATATCAGCCTGTCAGCAAGAATATCACGCGGCGAGTTGAAGAAATGTCAGCGGATGTTAAAAGTTGTTTAAGGGATGCCTGCAACGAATTGAAATTTTTTTCAATTGTGTTTGATGAGAGCATAGACTTGAGAGACACTGCTCAAGTTACAGTATTTGTGTGAGGAGTGACCTCAACTTTTCAAATTTTTGAAGAGTTTATTCAATTAATTCGCTTGAAGTACACGGTTACTGAAGCAGATAGCTTGATGAAAAAACAGACAGCTTTGTTGAAAACTATGTCAGAAATGAAACTTAATGTGTCGAAGCTAATTGGCATCACAAATGATGGGGCACCAGCAATGGTGGGACAGAAAAAAAGGCATCATTGCATTGCTGCAATGACAAATGGATAACCTTGGAATCGCACAGAAACTGGTTAAAATTCATTGCATTATCCATCAAGAGGCATTATGTGCCAAGTCTTTGAAACTAAAGGATGTTATGAAGGCAGTGAATCTGATCCTATCTCGTGAATTGAATCATTGCCAGTTTCAGCAGTTTTTGTTGGATATGGAGACAGAATATGGGGACCTGGCTTATTTCTGCAATGTACGTTGGCTTAGCTGAGGGTCAATGCTGGAAAGAGTACTTGCATTGCATGAAAAGGTGGCAATATTCCTTGAAAGCAAAAATGAGGATGCTTCACATTTTTGTGATCCTGATTGGCTTGCAACCTTGGCATTTCCTGTGGACTGACACCTTCCTGCCCTATTGTCCTGTTTATTATTTATTGTAATACCTGCACTGTTTTGTGCACTTTATGTAGTCCTGGGTAGGCCTGTGGTCTAGTGTAGTTTTTTCTGTGTGGTTGTTTATGTAGTTCAGTCCAGTTTTTGTACTGTGTCATGTAACACCATGGTCCTGAAAAAACGTCTCATTTTTATTATGTACTGTACCAGCAGTTATGGTTGAAATGACAATAAAAGTGACTTGACCTCATTTAAATAACATGTATTTACAACTTCAAGGAAAAAAATCAGCTGATACATGAGATGTATGGTCATATTGTGGCCTTTGAAAGAAAGCTGCAACTGGGAGTACCAGCTTCAAAAAGGAAATTGTGCACGTTTTCCCTCTTTTCAAAAAAGTAAAGCACAAGATCCAAGCATTTTTGTGAATATGGTCCAAGAATTGAGAAATGAGTTTTCATCTTGTTTTGCTGATTTTCACTTACACGTAAATGAGTTCAAGCTGTTTGCTACTCCATTTGATGTGGAAGTGGACACTGCATCAGAAAATTTTCAAATGGAATTGACTGAGATGCGGTGTGACGAAATGTTGAGATCAAAATTTCATTCTGAAGATATGTCAGTGCTTTACTTCTATAGAAAATATATTCATCCATGTGGGAAGTATCCTAACTTAGTGGACCATGCAAAAAAGATGGCATCATTGTTTAGCAGCACTTATCTGTGTGAGCAATTATGTTCAAAAATGTAGCACCGAGAACCATTTGAGAACAAGATTGACTGATGCCCATCTGGATAATATCTTGCTCTTGGCATCAACAAGTCTGACACCCAATATTGAGAAGCTTTCAAGCAACAAACAGCATGAAGTTGATTTATCGACTGTTTGTATTAAAATTTTCTTTTTTATTATACTTAATTTACCACCATTCAATGCATCATGTTCATACATTTTATGTTTAAAGATTTTTTGTGTCCTTTTAATAGATTCAAAAGATGCCTTGATTGAATTAAATTGCAACTAAACTGAGTTCTTTGATTACTAATTGGCATCTTTGGTTAAGCACAAGTGATTTTCTAGCATGTGTTATTCATTAATTTGAGGCAGAACATAACTAGGTGTATTTAAATGGATAATTCCCATATTTCAAGTGTTTTATGGCATTTATCTGGTCCACTGTCCGCTCATTAATATGCAATCTGGCCCTCAGAGGCAAAAAGGTTGCTGACACCTGCAATAAAAGATTACGATGGGTAGATAGGAATAGGGTGTTGGCGTTACAGTCGCATCAGTCATGACCTGATTAAATAGTGGAGCAGGTTTGAGAGAGATGAGGAGGCAGTTCCTGTTTCTAGTTTGAGATGGTAATTTTAATGCTTACAGAAACACAAAACAAAGAATTGACAGCAAATTGTGCTAAAATGTAGTAATACTTATGATAATGAACTCAGTTCTCAGTACCTGGCTTATTATTCTTAATTGATGAGGCTGTTTGCTGTGTTTTGCCATGCTATTCTTTCATAGAGTGATATTACAACAGACAGAATTCTTACTTGTTTGGGAGAATACAGTAAAATGCCAGTAATTCACTATCTAACTACTAAATAACATTTGCCATTTAGCTCAGCAAATAATGTTTGCCAGATTCCCCATTGACTCACTGGGTCTTCAGTCCTGTCCTTCCCATTCACTGGCTTGAGCCTTGGTTTCTGCACTCCCTGTCCACTAACTAGGCTGTGATTCAACGTACCCTTTAAACTCAAGTGGTTCTATTTTTTGTTCTCCCTTTAAGCTTACTGAGTTAATTGGAAAAATGATTACAATATTCTACTGGGCAACAGTTTAAGAAAAAGGTGATTAAAAAATGTGTTGGAGTATTGATGGAATATCATCTGACCACATGGACAATCTATATAGTCAAGCAGTACTAAAGTCCTGAGCACACCAGTAAATTGGTAAGTTAGTTTATTATTGCCACATGTACCAAGGTACAATGTAAAGATTTATCTTGCATACCGTTCATATAGATTAACTCGTTATAAGAGTTCACTGAGGTAGTAGAAAAAGCATAGAAACATAGAATAGAAACAGAAAACCTACAGCACAATACAAGCCCTTCGGCCCACAAAGTTGTGCCGAACATGTCCCTACTTCAGAAATTACTAGGCTTACCTATAGCCCTCTATTTTACTAAGCTCCATGTACCTATCTAAAAGCCTCTTAAAAGACCCTATTATATCTGCCTCCACCACTGTTGCTGGCAGCCCATTCCATGCACTCACCACCCTCTGAGTAAAAAACTTACCCCTGACATCTCCTCTGTACCTACTCCTCAGCACCTTAAACCTGTGTCCTCTTGTGGCAACCATTTCAGCACTGGGAAGAAGCCTCTGACTATCCACATGATCAATGCCCGTCATCATCTTGTACACCTCTTTCAGGTCACCTCTCATCCTCTGTTGCTCCAAGGAGAAAAGGCCGAGTTCACTCAACCTATTCTCATAAGGTATGCTCCCCAATCCAGGCAACGTCCTTGTAAATCTCCTCTGCACCCTTTCTATGGCTTCCACATCCTTCCTGTAGTGAGGCGACCAGAACTGAGCACAGTACTCCAAGTGGGGTCTGACCAGAGTCCTATATAGTTGCAACATTACCTCTCGGCTCCTAAATTCAATACCACGATTGATGAAGGCCAATATATCATACGCCTTCTTAACCACAGAGTCAACCTGCATAGCTGCTTTGAGTGTCCTTTGGACTCGGATGCTAAGATCCTTCTGATCCTCCACACTGCCAAGAGTTTTACCATTAATACTATATTCTAGCATCATATTTGACCTACCATAATGAACCTCTTCACGCTTATCTGGGTTGAACTCCATCTGCCAATTCTCAGCCCAGTTTTGCATCCTCTCAATGTTCCGCTGTCACCTCTGACAGTCTTCCACACTATCCACAACACCTCCAACTTTTGTGTCATCAGCAAACTTACTGCCCCATCCCTCCACTTCTTCATCCAGGTCATTTATAAAAATCATGGAGTGTAAGGGTCCCAGAACAGATCTCTGAGGCACTCCATTGATGACCAACCTCCATGCAGAATATGACCCTTCTACAACCACTCTGCCTTCTGAGGGCAAGCCAGTTCTTGATCCACAAAGCAATGTCCCCTTGCATCCTGTGCCTCCTTACTTTCTCAGTGAGCCTTGCATGGGGTACTTTATCAAATACCTTGCTGAAATCCATATACGCTACATGTACTGCTCTTCCTTCATCAATGTGTTTAGACATATCCTCAAAAAATTCAACCAGGCTTGTAAGGCATGACCTGCCCTTGACAAAACCATGCTGACTACTCCTAATCATATTATACCTCTCCAAATGTTCATAAATCCTGCCTCTCAGGATCTTCTCCATCAACTTACCAACCACTGAAGTAAGACTCACTGGTCCATAATTTCCTGGGCTATCTCTACTCTCTTTCTTGAATAAAGGAACAACATCTGCAACCTTCCAATCCTCCGGAACCTCTCCCGTCCCCATTGATGATGCAAAGATCATTGCCAGAGGCTCAGCAGTCTCCTCCCTTGCCTCCTATAGTAGCCTGGGGTACATTTTGTCCGGTCCCAGTGACTTATCCAACTTGATGCTTTGGAAAAGCTCCAGCACATCCTCTTTCTTAATATCTACATGTTCAAGCTTTTCAACCTGCTGCAAGTCATCACTATAGTCACTAAGATCGTTTTCCATAGTGAATACTGAAGTACTGCTATTTCCTCTGGTTCTATACACACTTTCCCACTGTCACACTGGATAGGTCCTGTTCTTTCATGTATTATCCTCTTACTCTTCACATACTTGTAGAATGCCTTGGGGTTTACCTTAATTCTGCTCGCCAGGGCCTTCTCATGGCCCCTTCTGGCTCTTCCTGGGAGCCTTATAATCTTATAGATCTCTAACATTACCTAGCTCTCTGAACCTTTTGTAAGTTTTTTTTTATAAATTATTGGTCAGAACCCTCCCTGTTCTCTTTTAAAATAGTACTTTTGTACGTACCCAAGAGACCAAATAGAACAAAACACAAAACAAAACTATAGATGCTGCAAATCTGAAATAAAATAGAAAATTTTGAAAATACTTATGCAGCATCTATGAAGAGAAAAACATATTTTTGTTTCAGGTTGATTACCTTTTATAAGAACAATCATCATCATCATTATATGCTGTGTTGTATGAAGTGGACATTCATGGTCCATGATTGTTCTTGGCAAATTTTTCTGCAGGTGGTTTGGTATTGCCTTCTTCTAGGCAGTGCCATTACAAGATGGGTGACCCCACCCATTATCAAGTCAAGTGAAGTCACTTTTTATTGTCATTTTGACCATAAATGTTGGTACAGTACACAGTAAAAATGAGACAACGTTTTTCACAATACAAAAATTACACTGAACTATGTAAAACAACACCAAAACTACAGACCTACCCAGGACTGCATAAAGTGCACAAAATAGTGCAGGCAATACAATAAATAATAAACAAGACAATAGGGACAATAGAGGGCTGTAAGTTAGTGTCAGTCCAGACACTGGGTATTGAGGAGTCTGATGGCTTGGTGGAAGAAACTGTTAACGTAGTCTGGTCGTAAGAATCCATACGCTTCAGTGCCTTTTCCCGGATGGCAGGAGGGTGAAGAGTTTGTATGAGGGGTGCGTGGGGTCCTTCATAATGCTGTTTGCTTTGCAGATGCAGTGTGTGGTGTAAATGTCTGCAGTAGTGGTTAGAGAGACCCTGCTGATCTTCTCAGCTGACCTCACTATCCGCTGCAGGGTCTTGCGATCCGAGATGGTGCAATTTCCAAACCAGGCAGTGATGCAGCTGCTCAGGATACTCTCAATACAACCTCTGTAGAATGTGGTGAGGATGGGGTGGGGGGGGGGGGGGGAAGGTGGAAGATGGACTTTCCTCAGCCTTCGCAGAAGGTAGAGACACTGCTGGTTTTTTTTGCTATGGAGCTGGTGTCGAGGGACCAGGTGAGATTCTATGCCAGGTGAACCCCAAGAAATTTGGATCTCTACCGAGGAGCCGTTGATTTTCAGCGGAGAGTGGTCACTTCGTGTCCTCCTGAAGTCAACAAACATCTCTTTTGTTTTGTTCACATTCAGAGACAATCTTCATGGATTGTCTGACTGGTGTCAGTGGTCGCATAACCAGGACTAGTGATATGCACCAACTGCTCATATGACCATCCTACACCTACTCCAGTGGCTTCACATGACTGACAAAGGGCTAAGCAGGTGCAAAATCTTGCACAAGGGTGAAATGCAGGCTAGTGGAGGGAAGGAGCACCTTATACCTCCTTTGGTAGAGAAATATCTTCACTCCGCCACTGTCATAACAGTAGGCCTTGATTTGATGTGTTTTCTAAACCCTGACAACTCAGTTTCTCTGTACTGCACCAAACTGCTAGCCTTGATTTTTGTAAATTTAGACTATAATATCAAATTAGATCTTTCTGATTCAGACAGAAAAGTTCAATTAGGTCCAGTTAATAGGAGTTCTCCTCACCCAGGGGTCGGCAACCTTTACCACTGAAAGAGCCATTTGGACCCGTTTCCCACAGAAAAGAAAACACTGGGAGCCACAAAACCCATTTGACATTTAAAATGAAATAACACTGCATACAATGTTTTTTTTGCCTTTATGCTATGTATAAACAAACTATAATGTGTTGCATTTATGAAATTGATGAACTCCTGCAGAGAAAACTAAATTACATTTCTGCATGCAACAAAAACATTTTGAACTCCGAAAAAAAACGTTGGGTTGAAGGTTACTTTTAAGTAAAATACTCAATGTCTATTTGAGTCCTTCTTGTATTTATGAAAAACGCCGGACTTAAATTGTCCGCCAGCAGCAAGCCAAAAATAACGTCAGCCAGCTGTCAACCTGAAAAATAAAAGGACTATTTCACTGAACAATGAAAAAATATGAATATACGTAAAATAATAGGCAATTAAAATATTTATCATACTTGGTTAATGGGATTTCTGCTCCTGGACCTCAGTGCACAGCGTCTGCACATCAGGGCTGTATGACGTCACCTTCATCTTTACACAGGATCGCAAGCTGTCATCTGTGAGGCGTGCGCGATGTTTGTTTTTAATAAAGTTCATGTTGGAGAACACCTGCTCACATACATATGTGGATCCAAAGATCAACAGGACTCCAAGCGCATACTTTTTAATGTTTACATAAATGTCAGGGATAGAATTCCATGTTTCGAACACAAGTTTGTCCGGTTTGGAGAGGTTTTCAATATCACTCCATTTGTGATTCTGAGCAAGAACGGCCTTCTGACGGGCAACATCTTCAAGGTCTGCTGTCAAGCGTCTAAACTTGGACACCCATATGTCTTTGTCGGCTATGTCGGCCAGTTCCATCTCAAGATCAAGTTGACTCACACCTGCCAATGCAGTCGTATTCAGTAGGGATGGATCAATGTTTAGGGGAGTGACTGGGAAGGATAATGTGTTTTTTTCCTCTCTGAACTCACAGAAGCGTTTCCCAAACGATGTTTGCATTGCGATGATTGCAGAATGTAAATACTCCGAATTTATCATGTCGTGAGCTTGTTTGAACTCTCTCAAATTGGGGAAGTGAGACAATGTGCCTTTCTGTAAATCTCTGGCAAGCACTGTCAACTTGCGCTGGAATGCCAAAACATCCTCCAACATGTGCAGGGCTGTGTGTCCTTTCCCCTGAAGAGCTGTGTTCAGCGTGTTCAGGTGCGCTGTCATGTCTACCATGAAGTGTAGTTTTTCCAGCCACTCTGGCTGTTCCAGCTCAGGAAAGGTGAGCCCTTTGCTGCCCAGGAAAGTTTTCACTTCTTCCAGACACGCGACAAAGCGTTTCAGCACCTCCCCTCCGGACAGCCACCGGACTTTGTTGTGCAGCAGGAGATCAGAATATGCGCTTTCCAGCTCGTCCAGTAACAAACGGAATGGACGGTGATTTAAACTTTTTGCCATTATTTTATTGACAATCTGAATGACAACATCCATTACTTCTGTGCATTCTGGAGGAAATGTTTGAGCACACAGTGCCTCTTGGTGCAAGATGCAGTGAAAAGTCAGCAGCTTTCTGTCCAGTGACTTCTACAGTAAAGCCACAAATCCCTTGTGCGCTCCTGTCATACTTGGTGCCCCATCAGTAGCTACTGACACCAGGTGGGTGGTCCTTATTCCTTTGGCTCTTAAACAATTCAAGACAGCCTCACAGATGTCCTCCCCCCGTGTTTGGCCTTTTAGAGGTATCAACTCAATCACTTCTTCCTGTGGCCCGGCAGAGTTTACATACCGGCAGAACAGCGTTATTTGTTCAATATCACCTTTGTCTTTAGACTCGTCACAGGCAATCGAGTAGGCCACAGCTGAATTGATGTCTTTAATTTGCTGTCTTGTGATGTCTTCTGCCATTTTTATGGTTCTGTCTCTGACAGTCTTTGCAGAGAGGGGCATATCCCTGATTTTCTGCACAATTTCACTCTTGTTTTTAAAGTCCGTGAATAGATGTTCTGAAATCTTAATGAAAGATTATTTTATATATTCACCATCTGTAAACTGCTTCCCGTGCCTGACTATTTCCTGAGTGGCAACTAAACTAGTATATGTAGTTGATTTTCCAGACTTCATCCACTTCTTGAAATGATTTTTGCTCAGATCAACCTTCCGCATCAGTTCCGAAACGCTTTTTTTCTCTCATCTCCATCCGGATATTTTTGAGCAAAGGCTGAGTGTTTATTCTGGAAATGTCTTGCGACATTTGACTTTTTGTTGTTTGCTAGTTTCTCATTGCATATTAAGCATACCGGTAAACCAGTCTCGTCAGCAGTGAAAGCAAATGAATCTGCCCACGTATCATTAAACGTTCTGTTTTCTTCAGTCACTTTTCTTTTTTTAGAATTCTCCATAGTTAGCCTACCTTGGATCGAAAAAATTAAAGAAATCGCGCACTGGCGGGTGTCAGGCATTGGCAGTGGTGACGTATATTAATAGCGACAAAAAACATGTTTTATTTAGATTGTACAAGATCACTATAATCTTCAAATTTAGAATTACATTTCAAAAACTAACAAACTAACATAAAATACATTTTAATTAAATACTCATCATTTATTTTCCAAAGCCACAGGGAGCCGCAGCACAGAGATGAAAGAGGCGCATGCGGCTCCGGAGCCGCGGGTTGCCGACCCCTGTCCTCACCCATTAGTTAGTTAACATTGTATTTGAATGCAATCTGAGTTGCTGTAAAAAACTGTACTAACAAGTGAAAACTACCTTTACCTATTAGGGAAATTTATGTGAATATTAAAGGTTTCTAGATATTGAAGAAGAATAGGCTGTTACCCAGTACTTTTTCTGCAACCAATAACATATTAATCACTACAATCATTTCCTTTACAAATGCTACAGACGCTGGGTATCAGAAATAAAATTATTAAATTCTGAAGTATTATTATCCAGACACCATCAATGTAAAAAGAATCAGTAAGTCAGCACAGGAACTTGGTTTTGATCAGACTTCTAATGCAAATTCACTGATAACAGTATGGGTTTAACTCTTCACAGATAGGCTGCCTTTTGAGTATTTTAACATTTTCTGCTTTTAATTTGGATCTGTGTTATGACAAAGGTTTTCAGAGTTAAGTGAGAAATTCATATCTATAGACAACTCTAATATTAAAACACACATATACCAGAAAGACAAAACAATTTGTATAGCCTTATAAATACTTACTGACTTTGGAATTCTATAAAGTACTATTATTGTACAGAACGCAGACACTCTACATTCAAGCTAGTCTGGATACTCCATCATAGCATCATAATTATATATTTTATTCCCTCATAATTTGCAATTTCATCTTTGCTTAGCAGAGTGGGATTACAGTGGCATGCAAAAGCCTGGGCACCCCTGGTCAAAACTTCTGCCACTGTGAACAGCCAAGCGAGCAGAAGATGAACCCATCCCTAAAAGTCACAAAACCAAAGATGAAACATTCCCTTCAACATTTTAAGCAAGATTAGTGTATTATTTTTGTTTTGTACAATTTTTGAGTGAAAAAAGGAAAGGAGCTCAAAAGTTTGGGCACCCCAAGAGATTTGAGCTCTCAGATAACTTTTACCAAGGTCTCAGACCTTAATTAGCTTGTTAAGGCTATGGCTTGTTTACAGTCATCATTAGGAAAGGCCAGGTGATGCAAATTTCAAACCTTTATAAATACCCTGACTCCTTAAACCTTGTCCCAACAATCAGCAGCCATGGGCTCCTCTAAGCAGTTGCCTAGCACTCTGAAAATTGAAATAAATGATGCCCACAAAGCAGGAGAAGGCTATAAGAAGAAAGCAGTAATAGGAAGTGTTATAATTACACAGAAAATGCAGAGCAAGTAGATAATAAGATGCAAGGTTGTAACAAGGTAGATTGTGAGGTCAAGACTTTATCTTATCATACTAAGGAACCATTCAATAGTCCTAAAACAGTGGGTTAGAAGCTGTTCTTGATCTTGGTGGTATGTGCTTTCAAGCTTTTGTATCTTCTGTCTGGTGCATTGAGTTAATGGGGCAGGGGGTTATTTTCAAGGGAGTCCATAAGAACACAAGACATGCAGAATTAAGCTATTTGGCCCACTGAGTGTGCTCCACCATTCTGTAATGGCTGGTCTATTATCCCCATTAACCCCTTTCTCCTATCTTTTCCCCCAAAACCTTTGGTGTCCTGACTAAATCAACAAACTATCAACCTCTGCTTTAAATATACTCAATAACTTGGTTGCCAAAGCCAATGACCATCGGCAATGCACGACCATACACTTCCTACACCATGGCTAGAGAATTGCAGAATTTCAAAATTGTATACTTTGATAATAAATGAACCTATATTCAGTCTGCCACTTCTTTGCCCATTCTCCTAATTTGTTCAAGTCCTTTTGCAGACATCCTGCTTTCTCAACACTAGTTGCTTCTCTACCCATTTTCATATCATCCACAAAATTGGCCAGAAAGCCATCGATTAATTCATCCAAATCATTACATACAATGTGAAAGGAAGATTTCGTAACATTGATCCATGTGAAACGCCACTAGTCACCAGCAGCCAATCAGAAAAGGCCCCCTTTATTCCCACTCTGTCTCCTTCCAGACAGCCAATCCTCTAACCATTCTGCTATCTTTCCTGTAATACCATGGGCTCTAAGCTTGTTAAGCAACCAAATGTGCAGCACCTTCTGAAAATCATTAAAAACAACATGCACTGACTTTTGTTTGTCTATCTTGCCTGTTATTTCCTCAAAGAATTCCAACAGATTTGTCAGACAAGATTTCCCTTAAAGGTAACTATGTTGACTTTGGCATATTTTTATCATGTGCCTCCAACTACCCTGAAACCTCACCCTTAATAATGGATTCCAGCATCTTCCCAACTACTGGTCAGCTAACTGGCCTACAATTTCCATATAACAATTACAGCATGGAAACAGGCCACCTCAGCCCTTCTCGTCCATGCCGAACGCTTACTTTCACCTCGTCCCACCTACTTGCACTCAGCCCATAACCCTCCGTTCCTTTCCTGTCCATATACCTATCCAATTTTTTTTTGTGACAAAATCAAACCTGCCCTACCACTTCTACTGGAAGCTCATTCCACACAGCTACCACTCTCTGAGTAAAGAAGTTCCCCTTCTTGTTACCCCTAAACTTTTGCCCCTTAACTCTCAACTCATGTCGTCTTGTTTGAATCTCCCCTACTCTCAATGGAAAAAGCCTATCTCAACTCGATCTATCCCCCTCATAATTTTAAATACCTCTATCAAGTCTCCCCTCAACCTTCTACGCTTCAAAGAATAAAGACCTAGCTTGTTCAACCTTTCTCTGTAACTTAGGTGCTGAAACCCAGGTAACATTCTAGTAAATCTCCTCTGTATTCTCTCTAATTTGTTGACATCTTTCTTCTTTCTTCTGCTTCCTTCCCTTCTTAAATAGTGGAGTAACATTTGCAATTTTTCAGTCTTCTGGAACCATTACAGAATCTAATGATTCTATTATAGGGGATTTAAGGGTTATGGGGAAAAGGCAGGTAGATGGAGCTGAGTTAACGGACAGATCAGCCATGATCTTATTGAATGGCAGGGCAGGCTCGATGGGCTAGGTGGCCTGCTCCTGCTCCTGCTCCTATTTCTTATGTTCACTATTGCCTCCACAATCTCTTCAGCTACCTCTTTCAGAACCCTGTGGTGTAGTCCATCTGGACCAGATAACTCATCTTCCTCAGACCTTTCAGCTTACCAAACATCTCCTTTGTAATAACAACAATGCTCACTTCTGCCCCATGACACTCATAATTCTGGCATACTGCTAGTTTCTTCTGTAGTAAAGGTTGATGCAAAATACTTATTATGCCAGTCCACCTTTTCTCTGTCCCCCCTTACTACCTCTGTAGCATAATTTTATAGTGGTCTGATGTCCACTCTCACCTGTCTTTTCTCTATTTATTTGAAAAAGAAACTTTTGGTATTCTCTTTTATATTATTGAGCAGCTTCCCTTCACATTTCATCTTCTCCAATCCTCTAACTCCCACTAATTGTTACTTAATTATATGCCCACTCTTTTGCTTTTATGCTGTCTTTGATTTCCCTTGTCACCCACAGTTGACTCATTCTACCTTTAGAATACTTTTTCGTCTTTGGAATGTATCTATCATGTGCCTTCCAAATTGCCCCCAGAAACTCCAACCATTGTTGTTCTGCTGTCATCTATTGTTGTGCCTGCTTCCACTCAACTTTGGCTAGCTCCTCTCTCATGCCTCTGGAATTCCCTTTGCCCTACTGTAATACTGATATATCTAACTTTATTTTCTACCTCTCAAACTGCAGGGTGAAATCCTATCATATTATGATCACTATCTCCTAAGGATTCCTTTACCTTAATCTCCCTAATCAGATCTGTTCATTACACAACACCCAAACCCCTAGTGGGCTCAATGACAAGCATCTCTAAAAAGCCATCTCACTGACATTGTACAGATTCCCTCTTGGGATCCAGCTCCAAACTGATTTTCCCAATCTATCTGCATATTGAAATCCCTCATTTCCAGCTTAACATTGCCCTTTTTAGATGTTTTTTCTTGCAATTTGTATCCCATATCCTGGCCACTATTTGGATGTACTATTAGGGTATCTTTACCTTACAGTTTCTTAACTCTACCCACAAGGATTCTACATCTCCTGATCCCATTTCATTTCTTCCTAAGAGTCTGATTTTTTTTTACCAACAGAGCCACCCCACCCCTTCTGACTACCTGCCTGTCCTTTCAATACAAGATGTATCCTTGGATGTTAAGCTTCCAACTGTGATCTTCTTTCAGCCATAACTCAGTAATGCTTACAACATCGTACCTGCCCTGCTCTAATTGCACTACAAGATCATCTACCTTATTCTTTATACTGCGTGCTTTCGAATACAAAACCTTTAGTCCTGTATTCTTAACCCCTTTTTAATTTTGTCCCTGTTACACTGCAACTCATCCCATTGACTGCAATTATGCCCTATCATCTGCCGGTCTTTCCTCACAATCTCACTACATCTATTTTTATACCAACTGTCCCATCCACAGCCCCATCATTCCAATTCCCATCCCTCTGCCAGATTAGTTTCAACTCTCCCAACAGTTCTAACAAACCTGCTCGCAAGGGTATTGATCCCCCTTGGGGTCAGATGTTACACGTCTTTTTGCTACAGGTCATACCTTCCCCAAAAGAGATACCAATGATCCAGAAATCTGAAGCCCTGCCCCTTGTAGCAATTCCTCAGCCACACTTTCATCTGCCAAATCATCCTATTCTTACCCTCAATAGAGAGTCAATCCATGAGCTTTTGGGGTTCCCCGGTGCATATTTAAAAATTAATTTTGTTCCATGCTAAGCTAGATTTGTTAAAGGCAGTAGCACCACCTCAGACTACATTTTTTTTCCTCAACCTTGTAATAATTTGTTACATTTATTTTAGTTCTCTTTGTTCAGTGACATATGGTTCCCAAAAAGTATTCACCCTCCTTGGAAGTTTTCATATTTTATTGTTTTACAATATTGAATCACAGTGGATTTAATTTGGCTTTTTTTTGACACTAATCAACAGAAAAGACTCTTGTATCAAAGTTAAAAAAGATTTCTACAACTTGGTTTAAATTGATTACAATTATTAAACACAAAACAATTGCATAATTACTCACCATCTTCAAGTTTGTATTTAGCAGATGCACCTTTGGCTTACCGGTGTGGATAGGTCTCTATCAACTTCACTTCTGCAATTTTCCCCCCATTCCTCTTTACAAAACTGCTCAAGCTCTGTCAGAATGCATGGGGATCGTGAATGAACAGTCCTTTTCAAGTCCAGCCACAAATTCTTAATTGGATTGAGGTCTGGACTCTGACTTAGCTACTCCAGGACATTAACTATGTTTTTAAGCCATTCCTTTGTGGCTTTGGCTTTATGCTTGGGGTTATTATCTTGCTGGAAAACAAATCTTCTCCCAAGTCACAGTTCTCTAGCAGACTATCCGGTTTTCCACCAGGATTTCCCTGTATTTTGCTGAATTCATTTTACCCTTCATCTTGATAAGCCTTCCAGGGCCTGCTGCATCAACACAGCATGATACAGCTGCCACTATGCCTTACAGTAGGGATGGTGCATTATTTGATGATGTGCAGTGTTTGGTTTATGCCAAACATAGTATTTAATCTGATGGCCAACAAGTTCAAATTTGGTTTCATCAGACCATAGAACCTTCTAACAGCTGACTTCAGAATCACCCACATGCCATCTGGCAAAACTCTGGCCAGGATTTTATGTCAATTCTTTCAACAATGACTTCCTCTTTGCTACCCTACCATAAAGCTGCAACTGGTGAAGCACCCGGACAACAATTGTTGTATGTACAATCTCTCCCATATCAGCTACTGAAGCTTGTAACTCCTTCAGTGCTGTCATAGATCTCTTGGTGACCTCCCTCACTCGTCCCCTTCTTTTACAGTCACCCAGCTTTTAACAACAGCCTGCTCCATATGACACCTGTGCCATATTCTTTCCATTTCTCGATGATTGACTTAACTGTACTCTAAGGGATATTCACTGACTTGGAAATTTCCTTGTATCCATCTCCTGACTTGTGCTTTTCAATAACCTTTTCATGGAGTTGCTTGGAGTGTTCTTTTGATTTCATGGTGTAGTTTTTGCCAGGATATGGTGTCACCAGCAGTTGGACCTTCCTGATACAGGTGTATTTTTACTACAATCAATTGAAACACATTGACTGCACCCAGGTGATCCCCATTTAACTTATTATGTGACTTCTAAACCAATTGGTTGCATCAGTGATGATTTGGTGTGTCATATTAAAGAGGGTGGATACTTATGCAATCAACTATTTTTTGTTTTGTATTTGTAATTAGATCATTTTGTAGTGATCTGTTTTCACTTTGACATGATAGAGCCTTTTTCTTTTGATCAGTGTCAAAAAAAGCCAAGTTAAATCCACTGTGATTCAATGTTGTAAAACAATAGCACATGAAAACATCTGGGGGCATGGTGAATACTCTTGTAAGCACTATATGTATAATTTGTTTTAATTTAAGCTACATTAACTTATTTGTCATGTTTGTAATGCACCGCGCTGCTGCTCCATAAAGTACTTTTGATGGCACTTATATGGTGGATATGTTTATGACAATAAACTTGAAATGAACAATAGTCTGGGTTTTTCCGGGAAATGCCTGCATTTTTTGGTGTAAATGAGATTTAAGCAGAAGTGTAGTCTCCAACTTACTGGCTACACTCCATAGCGTCCATCAGTGGGGCTGGATCTTGCTAAGATTCCTCAATACTTAAGCTAGGCTGGTGTACCAGGTTTGACCTGGACAGGATCAGCAATCCCACCAATTTTAATGAGCAAGGAAGAAGGTATAAATTAGTTTTTAAATATGGAGTTTGTTTAACATTTTAGTTGATATTATTTAAACTTAGTTTCTTAAAATTCAAATTTTTGATGGCAGTGGAAAATACAAGTCAAGTATAAATTTCATATGTTGATTCTATGTGGCCATTGTAAAACTGACACCAAGGATATAAGTACAACCAACATTAAACAAGGATATAAATTTAATTTCAATCTGCAGGTACGTGTTGGAATATATCAACTTTCTTTCAGTCACAAATTTTAAATTTTCTGAAAATGCTAATATTGATTAACTGGATTTGTTGGTTAAATGAAAGTTTTAAATTTTACATTTTGCATATTACTTCATGTACTTATGACTTCTCTGGATGTGCAGGATATCAGCTATATTTACACTGTTTAAATATATATATCAGATGACCAACCACACTTTATTTTTGTAGCTGTGATGCAGAGATTTAGCAGCTCTTTTTGGAATAGCCTGAGACTGGATCAAATTTGCTGGTAAAACTTTGACATTAATTACTTAAAATGGACTTCACATTCTACTTTGAAGTTGTTTTTAAAGCTTGCATTCTCTCTGCGGGTTAAAAATGTCATAATTATTACATGCTTAGATGCTTTTGGTAAGGAGAGACATAGTGTCTGAACCTGTCTGTACAGATGAGGCAATGATTGATTTTGTTTTTGCCAGTTTGGCTTCCAGTTATAAAGCATTTCAGACAATTGAGCCATAGATCATCCATGATGGGCTATGCTTTTGTTTTTAAAGCATGCTTCTGATCTAGCTCTGCAGTAACACTAGTGTTAGTGTTAGGAAGGATTGTCAGTACATAATGAAAGCACCAGAGAGTGGGTGTAATGTTTAATTTATCACTTGGTCTTTTAAATGTAAAATTACTAAATTACTGTAAAAACCAAGACATTTGCTGAGGCTGATAATTTGAATATCACATTCTGCTGTGTTGTTTGTTTAGCTGGTGAATACAATTTGAATACATCAGAAGTGTTGATTTAAAAAAACAAGCTTTTTTGTATTGCCTGTTGTTTGAGGTATGTGGAGTGTAGGCAGTCAGCTGGTGTGAGCCTTCAGTAAGAAGGAAATAACTGGAATTTCCCACCCAGAGGAAGTCTCGCTCAGTAAAGCCCAGCAATTGGTTACTTCAACTTCCTGTAAGAATTGTCTTTCTGTTCCTGAATATTTTAGATGAAACAAGTGAGATTTTTAAAGCAGTTCTTGTTTTCATCTTTTGCCATTTGTACATCAGCTGCCACACAGTATCCAATGCCAATGCAGTGTAAGCTGTAGTTTATCCCATTTAAGACAATTTGCTAAACTGAATACAACCTAAAAACACTATAATGTGACATCTCACAAATACTGTTCAATTTGAAACTCAAATTGCAATGTAGTTTGAATACAAGCATAGTAAGTAAACATTAATTCATTCATTTTATTCTCATCATTAATTGAGGAAGTAATTAATTGTCATTTCTTTTTCACTTAGAGTACAAGTTGAAGGGGCTGCCTGTATGTATGAGGATGGTAAAAGCATTTCGTTACTATTTTCAACATCCATGGACTCGGCTGATTGTGGCCTACTTGGTGACATTTTTCAATTTCCTCATTTTTGCTGAAGATCCCATTTCTCACAGTCAGACTCCGGCCAATGTAATTGTTGTTGGGAATTGCTTCTCTTTCATCGCAAATAAGTACCCTGGAGGTGGTTGGAACTTTCTAAAGGTGCTGATGTGGTTGCTGGCTATTGTTACTGGTCTCTTCGCAGGGAAATTCCTCTTCCATCAACTCATGTTTGGTAAGTCAAAGCCAGTTTATCTCAAAAGCTGTATGGTTGTCATATTGGGAACCATATTGGGCCGACATAAATAACAATAAATAAAAATGACTTACAAATGAAAATTAGAAAAATAACTGCAAAAGTAACAGAACCAATGTTTCAGGTTGGAAGCCTTTTATCACAACTGGAAAAGGGAGAAAACAAATGAGAAAATCTACAGATGCTGGAAATCTAAGCAACACACACAAAAAGCTGGAGGAACTTAGCAGGCCAGGCAGCATCTGTGGAAAAGAGTAAATAGTCAATGTTTTGGGCTGAGACCCTTCAGCAGGACTGGAGTAAAAAAGATGAGTAGTCAGAGTTAGAAGCTGGGGGAGGAGAACAAGAAATACAAGTGAAAGGTGAAACCAAGAAGGGAGGGAGGAGTGAAGTAAAAAGCTGAGAAGTTGATTGGTGAGAGAGATATACACAGGGCTGGAGAAGTGTAATCTAATAGGAGAGGACAGAAGGCCATGGAAGAAGGAAAAGGGGGAGAAGCACCAGAGGGAGGTGATGGTCATGCAAGGAGACAAGGTACGGTGTAAGAGGAAAATAGGGAAACGTGAAGGGGGGGAAGTTACTGGAAGTTTGAGAAATTGATGTTCATGCCATTAGGTTGGAGCTACCCAGATCAAAAACAAGTTAGTTATAAATTGCAGTGAAGGTGGGGAGTGATGGATAGGTTGAAGGCAAAATCTTTGATACCTTTGGGTTAAATTCCTAATAAATTTGTACGGTTAACTTTTACAAATACCTGATTTTGGTTTGCTTTTGCCTGAGCCTTTTAAAAGGCATGGTATCATAAAGTTATACAGCATGGAACATAGTCCTTTGGCCCAAATGGTCCAATATTCCCATCTAAACTAGTCCCTTTTACCCGGGTTAGGCTCATATCCCTCTAAACCTTTCCTGTCTATGTAGCTGTTCAAGTGTCTTTTAAATATTGTTAATGTACCTGCCTCAATTACTTCTCTGGTAGTTCTTTCCATACTTCGACCACCCTCTAGTGAAACATTTGCACCTCATGTTCCTTTATATCTCTCTCCTCGGATCTTAAACCTATGTGTTTTAGTTCTTGATTCCCCAACCCTGGGGAAATAAAAGGTTGTTTGCATTCATCCTATTTATAACCCTCATGATTTTATACTGCTCTGTAATATCACTCCTCAATGTCCTACAGTCCCAGAGTGTTCAACCCCAATTGGTTATAAAACATAGAAAACCTACAGCAGAATACAGGCACTTCAGCCCACAAAGCTGTGCTGAACATGTCCTTACCTTTGAATTACTTAGGGTTACCCATAGTCTTTTTCCAAGCTCCATGTACCTATCCAGGAGTCTCTTAAAAGACCCTATTATCTGCCTCCACCACCATCGCCGGCAGCTCATTCTACGCACTCACCACTCTCTACACAAAAAAAAAACTTACCCCTGACGTCTCCTCTGTACCTACTTCCAAGCACCTTAAAACTGTGCCCTCTTGTGCTAGCTATTTCAGCCCTGGGGAAAATGCCTCTGACGATCAAAACGATCAGTGCCTCTTATGCACCTATATCAGGTCACCTCTCATCCTCTGTCGCTCCAAGGAGAAAAGGCTGAGTTCACTCAACCTATTCTCATAAAGCATGCTCCCCAATCCAGGCAACATCCTTGTATCTGTAAACATTTGTTTTTTGTTCTGTCTACAGGGCAAATTCTTGCTCTGATTTCCATTAAATTATTGAATTATTGAATTCAAGTTGCTGGAAGAATATTACTATTTTGTGAATGCAAAAAGACAATAAGAATGTGAGCGTTTAATTTGGCTGTTCATTTGCAACACTCAGACCCTGCTTAATGCTGAGGATGTGTTCCTTGGAGTGTTATGTAAATCAGCACAGTGCGGGGTCACTATAACATTAGAACCATAGAACATTACAGCACAGAAACAGGCCCTTTGGCCCTTCTTGGCTGTGCCGAGCCATTTTTCTGCCTAGTCCCACTGACCTGCACCTGGACCATATCCCTCCATACACCTCTCATCCATGTACCTGTCCAAGTTTTTCTTCAATGTTAAGAGTGAACCCACATTCACCACTTCATCTGGCAGCTCATTTCCACACTCTCACCACTCTCTGTGTGAAGAAGCCCCCACTAATGTTCCCTTTAAACTTTTCCCCCCTTCACCCTTAACCCATGTCCTCTGTTTTTTCCTCCCCTAGCCTCAGTGGAAAAAGCCTGCTTGCTTTCACTCTATCTATGCCTGTCATAATTTTATATACCTCTATCAAATCTCCCCACATTCTTCTACGCTCCAGGGAATAAAGTCCTAACCGATTCAACCTTCCTCTGTAACTCAGTTTCTCAAGTTCCGGCACCATCCTTGTAAACCTTCTCTGCATTCTTTCAATCTAATTAATATCCTTCCTGTAATTAGGTGACCAAAACTGGACACAATACTCCAAATTCAGTCTCACCAATGTCTTATACAACCTCACCATAACATTCCAACACTTATACTCAATACTTTGATTTCTGAAGGCCAATGTACCAGAAGCTCTCTTTACGACCCTATTTACCTGTGATGCCACTTTTTGTATCTGTATTCCCAGATCCCTCTGTTCTACTGCACTCCTCAGTGCCCTACCATTTACCTGGTACGTTCTACCTTGGTTTGTCCTTCCAAAGTGCAGTACCTCTCACTTGTCTGCATTAAACTCCATCTGCCATTTGTCAGCCCATTTTTCCAGCTGGTCCAAATCCCTCTGCAAGCTTTGAAAACTTTCCACACTGTCCACTACACCTCCAATCTTTGTATCATCAGCAAATTTGCTGATCCAATTTGCCACAATATCATCCAGATCATTAATATAGATGACAAATAACAATGGACCCAGCACTGATCCCTGTGGCACACACTAGTCACAGGCCTCCACTCAGAGAAGCAATCCTCCACTACCACTCTCTGGCTTCTCCCATTGAGCCAATGCCTAATCCAATTTGTTATCTCAGCATGTATACCTAGCAAATGAATCTTCCTAACTAACATCCCATGTGGGACCTTGTTGAAGGCCTTACTGAAGTCCATGTAGACAACATTCACTGCCTTCCCTTCATCCACTTTCCTGGTAACCTCCTCGAAAAACTCAAATAGATAGGTTAAGCATGACCTACCATCCTACCATGCACAAAACCATGTTGCCTCTCCCTAATAAGTCCCTGTCTAACCAAGTACTTGTAGATCCTATCTGTTAGTACTCCTTCCAATAATTTACCTACTGCTGATGTCAAACTTCCCAGCCTATAATTTTCCGGATCTATTATGTAAATAGATATGTGTGCTTGATTAAAACAATCAAACCCAAGATATATGATATTATTTTATGTATACAGAGTAATTTGTGGAGTAACAAACACACAAATGGGCCTTACATGTACATCAGTGGAGCAGCAACAGATTGCAGCAGCATCTAAGAGGAAGGACCAGGCTGTGTGTCCTCCTCTAACTTTGGCTTCATCTTCAAGTAGGCGTTGAGATTTGACTGCCTTTTCTTAAGTTCCCTCTCATGAAGCAGTTCTCAGTTGCAGGAATTCATGTCGACAACACTTCTCTTCACCTTATTGCTTCACTCCCAGTCAGGCTCATTCTGAGTGTCAATGTAGCCAATTTCAAAGAGGTGCCAACACAACCTGACACTCACCAGCTTCCAAATGCCTTAACTCTTGCAGTTTCGCATCCATGCTAATGCTTTTCCTAGACATTTTCTTAGATGTACCTCCCTTACTGTAAGTTGTAGGCCATTTTCCAGACATCTTTGGTGAAAAAAATGGAATAAATTGGTGAATGAACAAAGAACATTTGCACACGTGGGGGAGGCAGAACGTGAATGGGCTATGAGTGGCTCAGAGTGTATGTAAAGCACTTTTATTGGCTGATTGAATATTTATTGTAATGGCAACCACTCTTGAGAAGTTTTAAGTGTTGTTTAGAATTAACTTTTGTCGTTGAAAAAATTCAATTAAGAATTAAATAACTGTTGTAACAAATCAGCGCTATGTGGGGTCTGAGTGTATTTGTGTTCTGATTGAATTTATGCTATGTTTATTTTTATAATGGCAGTAAACCCTGTTATTTTTATTAAAATTGTTTAAAATTGCTCCATTTTAAAATAGGTATTTTGATATTTCTGTTCATTAAAACAAAAACGTAAGAAAGCTGTGAGTTATACTTAAGAGCTACACTGGCCAAACTGTCCCAGGCCATCAGAGAGGCAAAGTGTGCACATGCCCAGCGAATCCACAGCCACTTCCAGGACAGCGGCAACACGCTGCGCATGTGGAAGGGCATTCAGGCCATCACCAGTTACAGGACAACATCACCTGACTGTGCAGGTGATGCCTCCCTCCCAGATGCGCTGAATAACTTCTACGCCCGTTTTGAGACAGAAAATGACGTGGCAGCAAGGAAGTCCACCCCTCCTACAAATGACCAGGTGCTGTGTCTCACCGTGGCTGATGTGAGAAGAACCCTGTGCAGGGTCAACCCATAGAAGGCTGCTGGACCAGACAACATTCCTGGTAGAGTGCTCAGAGGATGTGCATACCAGCTAGCAGATATTATCACTGACATCTTCAACATCTCCCTGAGCAGTGCCACCATTCCAAAGTGCTTCAAAGCCGCCACCATTGTCCCCGTGCCGAAGAAGTCTTCAGTGTCCTGCCTAAGTGACTACCGACCCATTGTACTCACATCCATTATCATGAGGTGTTTCAAGAGGCTCGTCATAAGGCATATCAAGACCCTGCTGCCCCCCTCACTGGACTCCTGCAGTTTGCGTACTGTTCCAACCGCTCAACAGACGACGCCATTGCCATCACCCTCCACCTGGCCCTAACCCACCTGGACAAAAAGGACACGTACTTTCGAATGCTGTTCATAGACTTCAGTTCAGCATTCAACACAATCATCCCTCAGAAACCGATCGGAAAGCCGAGCCTACTGGGCCTGAACACCTCCCTCTGCAACTGGATCTAGACTTCCTGACTGGGAGATCTCAGTCAGTCTGGATCTCCAACACCATCACACTGAGCACGGGGCCCCCCAGGGCTGTGTGCTCAGTCCACTGCTGTTCATTCTGCAGACCCACGACTGTGCTGCAACACACAACTCGAACCACATCATCAAGTTCGCCAATGACACGATCGTAGTAGGTCTCATCAGCAAGAACGACGAGTCAGCTTACAGAGAGGAGGTGCAGTGGCTAACAGACTGGTGCAGAGCTAACAACTTGTCTCTGAATGTGAACAAAACGAAAGAGATGGTGTTGACTTCAGGAGGGCATGGAGCGACCACTCCCCGCTGAATATTGAAGGCTCCTCGGTAGAGATTGTTAAGAGCACCAGATTTCTTGGTATTCACCTGATGGTGAATCTCACCTGGTCCCTTAACACCAACTCCATAGCAAAGAAAGCCCAGCAGTGTCTCTACTTTCTATGAAGGCTGAGGAAAGTCCATCTCCCACCCCCCATTCCTCATCATATTCTATAGGGGTTGTATTGAGAACATGCTGAGTAGCTGCATCACTGCCTGGTTTGGAAATTGCACCATCTTGGATCGCAATACCCTGCAGCGGATAGTGAGGTCAGCTGAGAAGATCATAGGGATCTCTCTTCCCGTCAACACGGACATCTACACTACATGCTTCATTCGCAAAGCAAACAGCGTTATGAAGGACTCCACGCACCCCTCATACAAACTCTTCTCCCTCCTGCCATCTGGGAAAAGGCACCGAAGCTTTCGGGCTCTCATGACCAGACTATATAACAGTTTCTCTCCCCCAAGCTATCAGACTCCTCAATACCCAGAGCCTGGACTGACACCTTACTGCCCCATTGTCCTGTTTATTATTTATAGTAATGCCTGCATTGTTTTGTGCATTTTATGTAGTCCTGGGTAGGTCTGTAGTCTAGTGTAGTTTTTTTCTGTGTTGTTTTTTACATAGTTCAGTCTAGTTTTTGTACTGTGTCATGTAACGCCATGGTCCTGAAAAAAAGTCTCATTTTTACTATGTACTGTACCAGCAGTTATGGTCAAAATTACAATAAAAGTGACTTGACTTGACTTGTGATGATAGCTTATAACATAGTCCAACCTATGCTGTTTTGTGTTTATTCCATTACATTGACAAGTAGGCAGCATGTGTGTGCATTAGTTTTATACCAACAAGCAATATATGTTAATTTTTTATTTTGTGGCCCTTGAAGGAAATCGACAGTCTTGTTGCTATTCTTTTAATTATTGAACAGCACTGGGAAAGGTGAGGAATTACTAGCTTTAATAATAAATCATCTCATGGATTCTGAGAACAAAGTTTAACATTGGAGGGAAAAGTATTTTACGGGGTGCAGATTTGAAGTATTTATTTCAGCACCTATAATAAAGAAATTGTAAAGTGTTTACTGCATGAATAAATGGACGTGAGTATTTAGTTCAGCATTGACTTATCAACAGTATGCAGTTTGAGGCTGTATATCTGAGTTTTTAGAAAGCATTTCTATTGAAATGGACTCTGGAGGGCTATGCAGATCAGACTAGGGTCAATCACTCTCGAAAGCATGGCTGAGATTCTTCTTTGTGATTGGTCTTCTGCTTATTCCAAATCTGCCTCTTCCCAATTGCTGTTTCATAAGTTACACTGCACAACAAATTTTTTTAAGTGTTGCTTCCTCAGAGAGTTTTTTGTTTATGATAGACCACTTGCAGCTGAACATGAACATAATTTCAGACTACCTGTATCATGTAGCAATTTGTAGAAACAAGAAATTAACTTATGTGGAATATAATGCATTTAATTGCGTAACTGCTGACACTTTGTAATACTTCAACTAAGCTAAAAATGTTTTTGATGATTTTCATTTGTACTCAGTGTCTGAGGTTTCTCACTTTGTGTCCAACAATTATCAGCCAGCATTGATAGATTCCAGTGCCCTGAAACTGTTTCTCCATGACTGCAACATTCTAGTGAAACCTTTCACCACGTTCATCATTGACAGTCCCAACAAAGGAATGTAGAAAATGAATTGTTCGTGACATATTGTACTTCCTGATTTTGTATGCTTGAAAAATGTCAACCAGCTGCATATAGTTTGGTGCTCTGTGGTTGCTGAGAATTTTTTCAACAACATCCTTGAATGTCTTCCATGCGATTTTCTTCAGTCCCAGTAGAAGTTATTTGAATTGTCTGTCATTGATGACCTGTTTGATTTGTGGACCAGCAAAAATCCCTGCCTTTAATCTTAGCATCAATTATTCTGAGAAACATCCTTCACAGCAATTTTTGTGTCCGATGACAGCAGATTCCATCCTTGTAGTCTTGAACCCAGTAATTCTGCTTTCACCTTTGACAAACCCAAGTCTCTGACCAGGTCATTTAGCTCAATTTGAGTTGTCAGTTGAGGCTCACTTGACATAAATCTGTATCAGTATCAGTATCATTTTCCATACCTGGCATCTATGTTAATAATTTTAATAAGTGAATAATTCAATATTTTTACTACAAAATGCATTTGAATTAACAGAAGTCAATTATATACATTGCTTCTTTGCTTTAAATCAATTTTAAACCATACCCCCAGTGTAACGGCCACTTGAGCAAACTAGTGCTGATGCTAGAGACCAAGAATGGGAGTTATCCTGTATGATGTGCCCTCTGATCCAGTCCAATAGTAATGTTCAAAAAGTCAAAGAAATGTGTTCTGTCCTTTGTTAGCAATTAGCAAAACATACAGTCTCAAAGCAATGAAATTTATGAAGCTAAATCTAGTGATATTAAACATCTTCGGACTTTGGTTGTCCATCGGAATCTGATGACGATGACCACTCCTTTAATGGTGAGATCTTTAATGACTGTACAGTCATCATACTTAAGTGGACTGAAGTGAAGTTAAGTAGAGTTAAGCGATTTCAACTGTAATTAAGTGGTCAACAAAATATATTACACCCGATGGTCCTCAGCTCTAAAACTAACCAGAATAAAGCATGATTACGTAACTTATTCCCTTCGATTTTACCACACCCCACCTATGTGACTAAATCCATAATGAACATAATAAATGCACAACACAGAATACAGTGCAAATAGAAAACAGGTGCATGACTCCTACACCCAGAGCTTGACCGAGGTTATGTTGTCTTAATGTTATATAATATGAAATTTAATTTGTGCTTCAACTGGGTCTGCCTATTTGTTAACTGATTGGTTATTTTAGTCATCCTTATTGTTGTTCTTAATTAAAGGCTCTGTTATATTGTTGGTCCAGTCACTGATGTTTTAGAAACATAGAAAAGCCTACAGCACAATGCAGACCCTTTGGCCCACAATGCTGTACCGAACATGTACTTACTTTTGAAATTACCCAAGGTTACCCATAGCCCTAGCCCTCAATTTTTCCTGGAAGCACTCATCTGCCTAGGAGATGAATCAGAATGATCTTTTGTAGTAATGACTTTTCCTTGATAGGCTTAGATTGAAAAAGAAAGGGAGTAGTGGAAAGGGAAAGTCTTTGGATGGTTTGAAAGCATGAGTGCTTAAATGGCAGCAGTGAAAGTGCAAGGCCAAAAGAGTTTGTAAATGCAGCATTTAGTGCTGCTGCCTCATTGCTTTGGTGAACCAGATTCAACTCTGACTTTGGATGCTGTTCATGTGGTGTTTGTACATCCCCTGGATGCTCAAATTTCTCTCCTGTTTCAAAGATATGCTGGTAGGTTAATAGGCAAGGTAAATTGTTCCTGGCATAAATAGGTAATAATGTAACGAAAAGGGGACTTGACCGATATCAAGGAAATAAGACTAATGGGATTGCTGTGCTGTGCTGGCACGGACCTGATGGGCTGAATGTCCATTTCTGAGTCATAAGATTTAATGATGAAAAAGTTATTTTGTAAATGATAACACCTTATATTCTGTCTGGATAGCTTCCACTCTGACGGCAAGAACATCAATTTCTCCAACTTCCAGTAATGCCTCCCCCCTTTACCATTTCCCATCCCTTTTTCTCTCTCTCATCTTATTTCTTTACCTGTCTATCACCTCCCTCTTGTGCCCCTCCCCCTCTTCTTCCTCTGAGAAAATAGGACTAACATTATTATCACAAACATGATGAAATATGCAGATGCTGGAAATCCAAGCAACACAAGCAAAATGCTGGAGAAACTCTGCAGGTCAGGCTGCATCTATGGAAAAGAGTACAGTTGATGTTTTGGGCCAAGATCCTTCATCAGGAATGGAAAAAAAAAGAGCTGAGCAGTTGATTGGTGAAAGATATACAGGGCTGGAGATGAGGGAATCTGATTGGAAAAGACAGAAGGCCCACGCTCCGTCTGCCAGAAAGAGCTGGATCTCCCAGTGGCCACCCACGTAAATTCCACTTCCCATTCCCATTCTGACATGTCAGTCCATGTCCTCCTTTACTGTCGCAATGAGGTCAAATTCAGGTTGAAGGAGAAACACCTTATATTCTGTCTGGATAGCTTCCACTCTGACGGCAAGAACATCAATTTCTCCAACTTCCAGTAATGCCTCCCCCCTTTACCATTTCCCATCCCTTTTTCTCTCTCTCATCTTATTTCTTTACCTGTCTATCACCTCCCTCTTGTGCCCCTCCCCCTCTTCTTCCTTCCATGGCCTTCTTTCCTCTCCTGTTAGTTTCCCCCTTCTCCAGCCCTGTATCTCTTTCACCAATCAACTTCCCAGCTCTTTACTTCACCCCTCCCAGTTTCACCTATCACCTTGTGGTTCTTCTTCCCCATCTCTCCACTTTCTTACTCTGACTCCTCATCTTTTTTCCCAGTGCTGATGAAGTGTCTCTGCCTAAAATGTTGACTGTACTCTTTTCCATAGATGCTGTCTGGCCTCTGAGTTCCTCCAGATTTTTTTGTGTGCTGCTAACATTATTATCTGTTGAATTCAGTATTAACATTGCAAGACCAGAAAATGTCTCATTCTTAGTACCCTTATTTTGGTTTGGTATTCTATTATCATATCCTTATACCATCATTCCTTTTGTCTTATTGACTCTTCAGCTATCACTTTCTCAAAAATCTTTTCCATTTTTTTTCCCCATCTGAACTCTTTAAACATTCTGTGGAAACTTTATCAACTTGAAAGATTGTTTCTGTTTTCCTCTTTACAGCTGTTGCCTGTGTGAACCCCTCACTGGGCTCATATGCAAACCTGGCTTGTTAGCGGACTCTGCTAACAGCCATGGGATCAGCAATGAGAAGGCCACCTTTCATAGGCAATGTACGTCTAGGGATATACGTCTAGGGTCAGTATGATTTGGGGTTCAGCCAAACAGGAACATTGTGATATTCTGATCAAAGAAACCTCAATTTGAGCTAATGCTGTGTAAATATTGCACATTCTCAGTTGTCAGTTGGCAAGAAATAACAGATCGTACACTGCATAAAATCATAAGGAAAGTATATTTGCAAATTTCAGCTTTATGGAACAGTTACTAGGGGAAAAAAATAAAATAAAAAAAATAAAAAGGGGCATTTCAGTTAACCCCGTCCATATGTGCACATAAAGTTGAAACTCATCTTGAAGTTGTCATTTTTACTCATGTGCTGGACCCATGGTCTGCATGAAAGCACAGACTACATTTCGAACTTCACTCGAAATCCATCTCGAACAAATGGGCTCTCCCACAGGAGTGAGTATTGACTCTTCCTCCTTGGAGCCATTCATCTGTGCAAACCACTTTGTGCGATGGGGATGCTGCTTCCCACGGCCTTCTCAGCCATCTTCCCTCCTGTCTTCTCTGCAGCTCCCACCAAAGAGTGTACAGACCCCACCAGTGTTTGTCACATATTTCTCCTCTCAGCTCTGTCAGCTCTCTCTAGAACCTTCTCACAATCCCACTGTCCTGGTTGTCTGACACAACATTCCTAAATTGAACATCAGAGCTCCTTATCTTCAGCCGAAACCGCCACGAACAGGACACACTGCTTTTACAGAACACTCCTAAATGAAATATCTTACAGCGTTAGCAGTAAATATTTTAACCAGGGCATTACATCTCATTTGTTGCTTTTTTCTAATATATATGGCTCTAATTTTCAGATTTGCAGCCTGCACACTTTTATTTGTATCACACTGATATAGATTGAGAGTTTTAACATGAGTGTATGTTATTTGTCATCATTATGTGTCTAGTGTATTATGTGGGCAATCATGGTCTATGACTATGATTGTTCTTGGCAAATTGTTCTACAGAAGTGGTTTGCCATTTCATTCTTCTGGGCAGAGTCTATTTCGTTAGCTATCTTGAAAATGGGAACAATTTGACTGCAATCTATGTTGACTTCCTTACAATGCTGCCATGGTTTGCTCTGAATCTCTGTTAGAGCCCTCTAATATCTGACCATTGGGGTTAATATAATATATTTTATTAGGGTTGTTGCATTCATCCCATTCCCAAATTAACATGGAAGACTTTATTAATATTAAAAGTCAAGCTCTTTGCACAAAATTTTGAGTCATAATACTATTGCATTATTTATGAAACTCAACAAAATACAATAGGTTAACTATGCTGGATCAGATACCACTGCCCAGACCAGGAGTCGGCAACCCGCGGCTCCGGAGCCGCATGCGGCTCTTTCATCTCTGTGCTGCGGCTCCCTGTGGTTTGTTAGTTTTTGAAATGTAATTCGAAATTTGAAGATTATGGTGACCTCGTACAATCTAAATAAAACGTTGTGGCGACACTATTTCCTGGCACATCCGAACCGGCTCACAATTAGCCACCATTCCGGCTAAGGGAGATAGCCTACGGGGGTTTGTGAGTACGTGTCTTTTGGAGCATCCGCGCCCACGGGGGGGGGGGGGGGGGCGGGTTGAGGGAGGCTTTAAAGTAAGGCTGTTTAGTTCGAATAAAGTTATCTTTGACTGCAGTGTCGTTATCTTAGCGCTGCGTGTAGCACACCGCCACAACGTGTTTTTTATCGCTATTAATATACGTCACCACTGCCAATCCCTGACACATGCCAGTGCGCGATTTCTTTTAATTTTTCGATCGAAGGTAGGCTAACTATGGAGTAACCTTCAACCCAACGTCTTTTTTTTCGGAGTTCAAAATGTTTTGTTGCATGCAGAAATGTAATTTCGTTTTCTCTGCAGGAGTTCATCAATTTCATAAATGTAACACATTATAGTTTGTTTATACATAGCATAAAGGCAAAAAAAACATTTTATGCAATGTTATTTCATTTTAAATGTCAAACGGGTTTTGTGGCTCCCAGTGTTTTCTTTTCTGTGGGAAATGGGTCCATATGGCTCTTTCAGTGGTAATGGTTGCCGACCCCTGGCCCAGACTAACCATCACAGTGGCCAGTTCTCCTCACTTATGCACATAAACTATTTTATAGATTTGCTGAGCATGCCTGCAGAAAAAGAATCTCAGGTTTGTACGTAGTGACATGAATGTACTCTGATAATAAAAATTCACTTTGAACTTTATAGAGGATTGCTAAAAGGAATCTCTGCACTTGAAAAGCAAGTAGGTTTTTCAGCAGGCCCCAGCAGGGAACACCTTGCTGGCCTTTGATATCTTCTGTCAAAAGAGCTTCAATTACTTTTGAAGTCTGATGGAGAGACATTTAAAACAAAACTATTAAGCAGATTTAATAAAGTGTCAAACTGTTTTGCTGCATATTTATTTGTATAGATAAAGCATAACAGTTGAATAAGTAGAATATACATCTATAAAACAAGTGTAGTCAACTTTCTACAAATTTGAATATAATGAGACAGAACGTTAAGGACTAGAAGAAGTTCCAATCATATTGTAAGGTGAATAAGATCTCTTCAATTAGCTGCCAGGGGAGCAGTATTCTAACAAGCTTTAAAAGTTCATTTTCAAAAAATATTCGACAAATTTAAGAGATGAGTCTTGTTAATTCTAGAATAGTTACAGTGACCATGCTTAGTTTTGGATCTGCCTTTCTTTTGAGTTTCTTTGATGAAATAATACTGAATTCTCCAGCAGTTTCCAGTAAATGCAGATTAATTTTTTTAATGGATGTTATCACATTGTGTATAGTGCCATGTAAAAGTATTCTGTCCCCAACCCTTTGTTCGAATAAATGAGTATTACAACCATGGGTTTTGATCAATTTAACTGAGCATTTTTATTTGTGAACCACATCCTCATTTTTTCACACGAAAGGTCAAAAAACAGGGAAAATTGTAAAGCACGTAAAACTAAAAATGCAAAAAACAGCAATGTCAGCAGCTAAGTGTTCATCCCCTCCCCCTTCTTTACTCAGTAGTTAGTTGAACCACCTGTTATGGCTATTATAACCAGTAATCTTTTTGGATAAGTTTCTATTAGCTTTGCAGAACATGATGGAGCAAGATTTGACAATTCCTCCTTGCAAAATTGCTCAGGCTGTGCCAGGTTAGTTGGGGAGTGCCGGTGAACAGCAATCTTGAGGTCTTGCCAGAGGTGTTTGATCAGGTTAAGATCAGGGTTCTGACTGGGCCACTCAAAAATATACTTTTCTTCATTTGAAGCCACATGTACCACTTAGTGCTGAGACCAAAAAGATCCACTTTAGTCTCATCTGACCACAAGACCTTCTTCCACCTCTTTACACTATCTTCTAAGTGATGCTTTGCAAACCCTTTATGGGCAGGTACAAGCTTTTTCCTTGCCACTGTTCCATTAATACCCTTTTTATGCAAGATCTTAGAGATTGTGGAGCCATGATCTTCATTTCCAGTTACAGCCTCTGACTTCTGCAGCTCACTTAGAGTGATTGCTGGCGTCATAGTAGCTGGTCTTACATGTGTCATTCTTCTCCAGTGACTAAGTTTAGAAGGGGTGGCCTGATCTAGGCAGTGTGGCTGTGGTTTCATATTTATTCCACTTTTTCACAATGAACTACACTGAGCTCTAAGTTACCTTCAATGCCCTTGGGATGCTCTTGAATTCTTCCCCTGATTTGTGCTTCTCTATTATCATTTCTCTGACTTGCCTTGAATCCTCTTTAATCTTCACTTTGGTTGGTCCGTTGAACATCTACCATACAGATGGACCTTACACAGAGACTGGTATTTTTTCTTATTAATTCATTGAAAACGGGTGATCCTCCAATTTTCTACATCAATAAATTCGGTGAGTTAGTAAGATAATTGCACTTGAGGAAAGTTAGCATAGTAATTACAAAGGGGATGAAAATTTTTTCAGCCTCACAATTCTGGTTTTTAAATTTTAGTAATTTGACAGGTTTTGGAATTCTGCTTTTGATTTCACATGATGCACCATGGTTTGTAGATTAGCTCAAAAATCCTACTTCAGTTTATTTTAAACTTAGACATACAAATGTAGTTGTGGGTGGGGGTGAATACTTTCTCAAGGCCTCTCATTTCAAAAAATGTTTTCTTATGACCTGGCAGCTGTTCAGTGTTTTCACTGCTGGTTGACACTGACCTGATTTGTATACAACAATTGGGTAACATGAGGGGATGTGAAACCAGGGCTGCTTGGATCTGATTCCTTAGGTGATTTGAATTGAGTTATGGAGACACAAGAGATTACAGATGCTGGAATGTACAGCACCATACAAGCTGCTGGAGAAGCTCAGATGGTCAGGCAATATCTGTTGAGAGAAATGGTTAGTTGATGTGTCAGGTTGAGACTCTACATCTGGACTGAAAGAGTAGAGGGGTGGTGGCCAGTATAAAGAGCTGAGGGAATGGGGAGGGTCAGGAGCTGTCAAATTTTAGATGGAATTTTTGAGTTTGCTTTTTGATTGTTGAGGAGAGTGGTCACACCAAATGGACTACATTTCACCTAGTGAAACATTCAAACTTTGGGGCATGTCTTGGCATGCACTTTGTTTTGCCTGATAACTAAGTGAACCATTACAGCAAAATAATGGAAACTGACTTTTTTTAAAATCACCTCTGCCGCCTCCAGTTGCAAACTCCTTTTCCATTGAAATGACAAAAGAGATACAACCCATGTTGTCCTGAAAATAATGTCTCTGGAACAGCATAATTTGGTTTGATGCTAGAGGAAGATTAACATATCTCAGAAAACAAACCATAAAAGTTGCTACACTCAAACATAACCACAGAAATTATATGGACATTAAGTATAACCTTGAGTTCAAATCTATTTGTAGTTGACCATGCATAATATATTAGAAGCATAATATGGAAATGATTTGCATTTAAATTCTAATATTTTCATATTCTTCAATGATTCCATTGTCCGTGAGTATTTTGGTTGTTGCATACATGCGAGGTTTCGTGCTCTGTTCCACTGATTCAAGATAATTGCTTGTTTTCCAGACTATGAATCACTGGTGTGGAATTCTAATGACATGAAGTCAAAACTAAGTAAATTAAGACAACTCTTTGAAATCCACTGCTCTGGCCTAAATATTGTTGGTTACAAAAGCAACAAGACAGAACAAGACATTTGCTTTTGCAAAAAGAATTGTCATTAATTGAGCTACACAGGTGATTTGAAATTTATAAGCCAGAATATTTAAGGTCTGTATCAATTTATGGAATATAAAATCTAGTGCAGAAATATTATTGCTTCTCAAAAAGCACAAGTGCAAATCATCAGTTTCTATGCTATCTTTATTACCTAATGCCATCTATTGGAAATTTTAAACAATGCACTGTGTATATCAAGCACTTGGGGTAGCACTATTACTAAGATGTATGTATTGCACTGTTCTAGTTGTATAATAAAAGTTAATCTGAATTTGGCAAATAATGTATGCAGTAAACATTAATGCAGCTGCTCTTAAGAATGCATCTTGTTATCCATGAATGTGTAGAACTTCATTAAATTGTGTGATAATGTTGAGGTGTTAAATCTCTAATTACTTTCCTTTCTGACAGTAGAATCTTGCTCTCAGCACAATTATTTAAAAGTAAACCTATCTTCAATGCTTGTAGCACAAAAGCAAAGCAGTGCAAATCGTCTTGGTATAATGAGCCAACTGCTTAAAGATCATAAGGTTACGCAGAGAATCTGTGAGCCACCCATTCTGTGCTCTTGACTACTCCAGATATCATTCTGTGAAACTTTGCATTAGGCTAAAACTAGTGGTTAGATTCTCTTACAAAAAAGGAAGTGAAGAAGGTAGCAAGGAAATAAAAGTAGAAATCATGATTAACAAACTACTAAACTATAGGAAAGTTTGAGCCTTAAATCTCAATTTTTTTCCCAGAAAAATTTTACCGAATATTAAAAACAAAAATATTTCAATAAAAAGTATTTACTCTCCTTGGAAGTTTTCATGTTTTATTGTTTTACAACATTGAATCATAGTGGATGTAATTTGGCTTTTTTGACACTGATCAGCGGAAAAAGACTCTTTCGTGTCAAAGTGAAAACGGATCTTCACAAAGGGATCTAAATTAATTACAAATATAAAACTCAAAATAATTGATTGCATAAGAATTCTTCCCCCCCCCCCCAATAAGAAACACGTACTCATCATTGGTACAGCTAATTGGTTTTAGAGGTCACATAATTAATTAAAAGGAGATCTGTTTTTGGAGACCTGTGTGAAGTCTAGGTGCTTCAATTGACTGTAGTAAAAATACACCTGTACCCTGAAGGTCTGACTGCTGGTGAGTTGGTATCCTGACAAAAATGACAACATGAAGACAAAAGTACACTCCAAGCAACTCTGCGAAAAGGTTATTGAAAAGCACATCAGGAGATGGATACAAGAAAATTTCTAAGTCACTGAATATCCCTTGAAGTACAGTTAAGTCAATCATCAAGAAGTGGCAAAGCTGTAAATCTGCCTAGAGCAAGTTGTCCTCAAAAACTGAGTGACCATGGAAGGGGATTACTGGAGGACGCCAACAAGAGACCTTTGATAACTCTGGAGGAGTTACAAGCTTCAGTGGCTGAGATAGGAGAGGCTGCATGTACAGCAATTGTTGTCTTGGGTGCTTCACCGGTCGCAGCTTTATGGGAAAGTGTCAAAAAGCAAATGACTGTTAAACAAAACTCACATGAAATCTTGGCTAGAATTTGCCAAAAGGCATGTGGGAGACTTTGAAGTCAGCTGGAAGAAGGTTGTATGGTGAAGCCAAAATTGAGCTTTTTGCCCATGAGACTAAATGCTAAGTTTGGCACAATCCAAACACTGCACATCATCAAAAACACACCATTCCTACCATGAAGCATTGTGGTGGCTGCATCATGCTGCGGGGACGCTTTACTGCATCAAGCCATGGAAGGCTTATGAAGGTAGAGGGGAACATGAATGCAACAAAATACAGGGAAATCCTGGTGGAAAGCCTGATGCAGTGTGCAAGAGAACTGCTGCATGGGAGAAGATTAGTTTTCCATCAAGACAACGACCCCAAGCATGAAGCCAAAGCCACACAGAAATGGCTTACAAACAACAAAGTTAACATCCTGGAGTGGCCAAGTCAGAGTCCAGACCTCAATCCAATTGAGAATTTGTGGTTGGGCTTAAAAAGGGTTGTTCACTCATGACCCCTGTGCAATCTGACAGAGCTGGAGTAGTTTTTAAAAAGAAGAATGGAGAAAATTTGCAGTGTTAAATTGATCAGGGTCAAAAAAGCCAAATTAAATCCACTGTGATTCACTGTTGTGAAACAATAAAACATGAAAACTTTTGGGGGGGGGGAGGGGAGTACTTTTTATAGGCAGTATAACTATTATTTTTATTTTTGGTGTAACATTGATCAGCAGCCTGTTGATAGATTTAGTTTTGGAGAGATGTTGCATTTAATCTTTGATTCAAGACAGAGCCCTGCTTACTGAAAGCATACTTCTTGGTGTAGTTCTGTGTGTGAGTACATTACCTGGGTAAGTTATCTGACAAATTGTATGGTAGATTTTTGAAGCCTGATCTGGTACAGTTGGCTGAGGTTACTGGAAAGAACTGTTCTTAAAATTGATTTCATTGTAATCAACAGCTGATTATAGAGATACTCAAATTTTTTGCTATCCCACTATTCTGAAATCCTGATGGTTCCTCATCCAGCTCCGAACAGGAGCAGTTATTATCTCTCAACCATCTTGAACGAAAGGGGATAACTTCACTCATCTTCACTTGCCCCATTGTTGAAATGCACCTAAAACCAATGGACTCATTTTCAAGGACTCTGCATCTCAAGTTCTCAATCATTATTGCTTATTTATTTATAATATTAGTATTATTTCTTTCTTTTTGTATTTGTACAGTTTGCTGTCTTTTTCCCAGTGGTTGAACGTCCAAGTTGGGTGGTCTTCCATTGATTCGGTTACGGTTATTATTCTATTGTGGATTTATTGAGTATGCCCACAAGAATGTGATCTGAGGGTTGTATATGGTGACATATATGTACTCTGATAATAAATCTTACTTTGAGTTTCGAACTAGGTGATGTTTGCACTATCCATTCATCCTCAACCTGGCTTCCACTCACTTAGCCTTCAATTCCCGCATGTCAGATACACTCACCAGGTCTGCTGTTTGCTTGCTCTGTTCTCTCTCCCCAGGTTTCTGGTTCTCACATGTATTGGAATATTAATAAAATAACATGCAATGGTCCAGAAAATCTGCTAGCCTGGCACCACTCAGGTCCCAAGCGTTGTGTGTACTGTATTTTCCTTTTTTAACCTACACCTTTCTGTTGATTCTGGAGTGAAATTGATTATCTCTTTACCTGTATCCTCCTTGCTGAATTACTGAGATCTGAAATTACATAGAAACATAGAAAACCCTCAGCACAATACAAACCCTTCGACCCACAAATGTGCTGAACATGTCCTTACCTGAGAACTACCTAGGCTTACCGATAACCCTCTATTTTTCTAAGCTCCATGTATCCATCCAGGAGTCTCTTAAAAGACCCTATCGTTTCCGCCTCTACCACTGTTGCCAGCAGCCCATTCTATGCACTCACCAATCTGCGTGTAAAAAAGCTTACCCCTGATATCTCCTCTGTTCCTACTTCCAAGCACCTTAAAACTATGCCCTCTCGTGCTGGCCATTTCAGCCCTGGGAAATAGCCTCTGACTATCCACACGACCAATGCCTCTCATCATCTTGTACACCTCTATCAGGTGACCTCTCATCCTCCATTGCTCCAAGGAGAAGAGGCTGAGTTCACTCAACCTATTCTCATAAGGCATGCTCCCCAATCCAGGCAACATCCTTGTAAATCTCCTCCGCACCCTTTCTGTGGTTTCCATGTTCTTCCTGTAGTGAGGTGACCAGAACTGAGCACAGTACTTCAAGTGGGGTCTAACCAGGATCCTATATAGCTGCAACATTATCTCTTGGCTCCTAAACTCAATCCCACGATTGATGAAGGCCAGTGTACTGTATGCTTTCTTAGCCACATTGTCAACCTTTGAGTGTCCTATGGACTTGGGCCCCAAGATCCCTCTGATCCTCTAGACTGCCCAAGAGTCTTGCCATTAATGCTATATTCTGCCATTATATTTGACTTACCAAAATGAACCACCTCACACTTATCAGGATTGAAATCCATCTGGTACTTCTCAGCCCAGTTTTGCATCCTATCAATGTTCCACTGTAGCCTCTGACAGCCCTCCACACTATCCTCAACACTTCCAACCTTAATGTCATCAGTAAAGTTACTAACCCATCCCTCCACTTCCTCATCCAGGTCATTTATAAAAATCACAAAAGGTAGGGGTCCCAAAACAGATCCCTTAGGCACACCACTGATCACCAGCCTCCAAGCAGAATATGACCCATCTACAACCACTCTTTGCCTTCTGTGGGCAAGCCAGTGCTGGATCCTCAAAGCAATGTCCACTTGGATCCCATGCCTCCTTACTTTCTCAATGAGCCTTGCATGGGGTACCTTATCAAATGCCTTGCTAAAATCCATATGTACTACATCTATGGCTCAATGTGTTTAGTCACATCCTCAAAAAATTTAATCAGGCTCATAAGGTGCAACCTGCCTTTGACAAAGCCATGCTGACTATTCCTAATCATATTATGCCTCTCCAAATGTTCATAAATCCTGCCTCTCAGGATCTTCTCCATCAACTTACCAACCACTGGTCTATAATTTCCTGGGCTATCCCTACTCCCTTTCTTGAATAAGGGAACAACATCCGCAACCCTCCAATCCTCCGGAACCTCTCCAGTCCTCATTGATGATGCAAAGATCATTGCCAGAGGCTCGGCAATCTCCCCCCTCACTTCCCACAGTAGCCTGGGGTATATTTCGTCTGGCCCCGGAGACTTAACCAACCTGATGCTTTCCAAATGCTCCAGCATATCCCCTTTCTTAATGTCTATATGCGCAAGCTTTTCATTCTACTGTAAGTCATTCCTACAATCGCCAAGATCCTTTTCCATAGTGAATACTGAAGTAAAGTATTCATTAAGTATCTTTGCCATCTCCTCTGGTTCCATACACACTTTTCCACTGTCACACTTGGTAGGTTCTATTCTTTCATGCCTTATCCTCTTGCTCTTCACATACCTGTAGAATGCCTTGGGGCTTTCCTTAATCCTGTCGGCCAAGGCCTTCTGATGGCCCCTTCTGGCTCTTCTAATTTCATTACTCGGCGTCTTTCACAGATATTTTGCATTTTACGTTTAAGGCACGAGACATATACAAAATGAATTGCCCAGAAAGATTGTGTTTCTAATATTTGTATTTGAAAATAACAGTTGATTTTTCTATCTACTGATTAATCCATTTGATTCTGTATTTCCATCTTAATTAAAGCCAGCAATTCATTAGACTGAACCACATGTTAATTACTTCTGAATACTCCTTTTGTGTTTACAATGGTGACCAATATTTCTTCTAGTCCATATAAGCAGGGTGGCCTTTTTATTGTTTTAACCACCTCTGAATATTTAACACACAAACTTCAGATTGTTGAGTTCATAAGTCAGAAGCTGTCTTATCCTTTTGCTCTTCACATACCTGTAGAGTGCCTTGGGGTTTTCCTTAATCCTGTCCAGCAAGGCCTTCTCATGGCCTCTTCTGATATCAATAATTCACATATGAGTGAATCACATACCTGTACTTGCAATATGAATTTGTTCAAAGCTGTTTTTATTATTTTTAGTGAGGGATTGTTGTCAGTTCTACAACAATCACTTAACATAGCTAATGAAAAACAGAGACCAAGTATGTCTGAAGATTTAGTAAGGTGATGGTTCAGATATTGGGGACGTCTGAGATACAACTTTTGTATTTGGAGCTGGTGGTTGGGGTAAATTAATTTAAGTATATTTATAGAATCCAGAAAGGACCAACTTTTCTCCTATATTGTGGTTCAACTTACCAGAATCAGGTTTATTTTCAGTGATATATGGTGTGAAATTTGTTGTTTTCTGACAAGACCTAAAATACTGTTATTAGTTGAAATAAAAAAATAAATAGTGAAATAAAGGAATAGTGAGGTAGTGTTCATGGGTTTGTGGACTGTTCAGAAATCTGACAGTGGAGGGGAAGAAACTGTTCCTAAAACATTGCGAATGTACCTTCTGGCTCCTGTACTTCCTCTCCAATGTCAGTAATGAGAAGGAAGCATATCCTAGATAGTAAGGGTCTCCAATGATGGATGTTGAACCCTCTGCAGCCTTTTTTGATCGTGTGCATTGGAGCCTACATAACAGGCATGAGCAGCCAGTCAGATGCTCTCCAGGGTACATCTATAGAAATTTCAAGTCAAGTTGAGTCGTCACTTTTTTATTGTCATTTCAACCATAAACTGCTGGTATAGTACACAGAAAAAATGAAACAACTTTCCTCCAGGACCATTGTGCTACATGAAACAACACAAAACTGCACTAGACTACAGACCTACACAGGACTACATAAAGTGCACAAAACAGTGCAGGGCAGCACAATAACTAATTAATTAATTAATTAATTAATTAATAATAAACAAGACAATAGGCATAGTAGAGGACAAATTTCAATATAATAATAAATGATGTAGATGCCAGGCTAGACTCTGGGTATTGAGGAGTCTGATGGCTTGGGGGAAGAAACTGTTAAACAGTCTGGTCGTAAGAGCCCAAATGTTTCAGTACTTTTTACCAGACGGCAGGAGGGAGAAGATTTTGTGTGAGGTGTGCATGGGATCCTTCACAATGCTGTTAGCTTTGCAGGTGCAGTGTGCGGTGTAAATGTCTGTAATACTGGGAAGAGAGACCCCGATGATCTTCTCAGCTGACCTCACTATCTGCTGCAGAGTCTTGCGACCTGAGATGGTGCAGTTCCCTAACCAGGCAGTGATGCAGCTGCTCAGGATGCTCTCGATACATCCTCTGTAGAATGTGGTGAGGATGGGGGCGGGTGTGGGAGATGGACTTTTCTCAGCCTTCACAGAAAGTAGAGACGCTGCTGGGCTTTCTTGGCTATGGAGCTGGTGTTGGGGGACCAGGTGGGATCCTTCGCCAGGTGAATACCAAGAAATTTGGTGCCCTTAACTATCTCAACGGAGGAGTCATCAATGTTCAGCGGAGGTGGTCACTCCGTGCTCTCCTGAAGTCAACAATCAAGTGTAGCCCTCGGTAAGCCTCAGGCTCGCTTAACTCGCTTTCGTCTGGGGGAGCAGCCTTCAGCCCTGCCAAACTGGGTAATCAGCTTGTGTAGATGCTGTGTGATGTACTCCACCACACCAAATAACAGACAATACACCATATGCGATTAAATGATTACACTTTATAGATCTTACTGGAACTATGTAATTAATAGAGATATAACATAAAAGGAAAAAGTAAAAGGTGCCAAACTTATCAAAGTTCAACCACTTCGTGCACAACAGTTGGAGCTCAATTTATGGAGTCTTCTTGCCATTATTTAATCCCCTCCGACCTCCTCGACCCATCGCCTGGGATCAACCATGGTGGTCAACCAGACGCTCTACACGAATCTGTCCTCATCTCCTCTCCTCGCCGAAGACCCTGGGCTTCAGACTCCCGCCCGGGTCCGTTCCGTCGCCCAGTTTACAGCATCGTGTCTCCTCTCTGTAACCCAGGGGTGGGCAAACTTTTTGACTTGTGGGCCACAAAGGGTTCTAAAATTTGATAGGGGGGCCGGACCAGGAGCAGATGGACGGAGTGTTTTGGTAATACACCTCATAAGAGAAAATAAAATATGGGATATGTAGAAAACATGTGCTTTAATTTCAATTGAAAATGAACAAATGCATTACAACAAAATATCTGTCTTTGAAGTCCCATGGTATTTAGCTATTTATTGAAATTACTTTTAAAACACTGAAAATTAAATGAATAAAATACAGCTTTTTTAAATAGTAACAGTTATTATTTTAAAGCACTGAAAATTCTGTTATCCTTCAAGATATTATCATCATCACTCTCTTCCTGACTGTCTTTATTTCAAAAACGGTAGGAGATGCAGGTCTACTTGTCCTGCTCCTTCTTATTCAATTGTCCTCTGTGCCAAAACTCAACAACGACCAGCACAATGACAGAACAGTGACAGCGCGCCAGTATGCGGAGCACGTTATTTGATCTGGAGCGCATTTTTTATTTTGAGAACGTACGTGCACCTGCGCACTACTCATGTCCATCACTTAACAGAAATGACATGTAACATGTAAGGCTTATTGAAAAAAATATTTTCAAATGCATTTTTTACATAACACAACGAAGAAACTTATTTTTAATTTCAGTGGGAACAGTGTTGTTGGTCTCCCTTTTTAGCCAGCGCATCAAAGTCTGGATTTAGTTTTGTTGTGGCAATTCTCAGGATGGATCTGAGGTGTTGGTCAGTTAACTTGGATCTGTGGCTGGCTTTGTTGATGTTCATGACGCTGAACGCCTGTTCACACAAATAGGTTGAGTCGAACAAAGAGTAAAGCGCAAATGTGGAGTAATACGCTGCACCTCAACAAAGGTCAATGTATATAGAGTGCGTCATCTATTGGGAAAACACCAGAATTGCGGGGAAAAAACGTTAACAAGGTTTATTAATATAATTTCATCAAGTTCTGCGGGCTGGATTAAAAAGCTTAATGGGCCGCATATGGCCCCTGGGCCATAGTTTGCCCATGCCTGCTCTAACCCCATCGTGCCTTCACCCCAAAGCCCGTGAAACAATAGCTTAGAGACACACAAGAAATAACATCTATCCCAATTGATTAGCAAATGAGTACAATTCTCATTATCAGTAATTATAACCCAAACAAGCTGAGAGAGAGAGAGAGAGAGAGAGAGAGAGAAGCACTTTCTCAGCAGTTAACATAACAAAGTAGCATTTTTATTTTTAACATAACAAAGAAGCCATTTTATTAGCCTTAGCAGTAACACAAAAGAAGAAACCCCTTACACAAGTTTGCTATTCTTTGGCAAAATACCAAATCTCCTTAAACTCCTAATGAAGTAGAGCCACTGGTGTGCCTTCTTTGTGATTCATCATTTCATGTTTCCTTCCTTAGAACATAATGGTTGTAATCTTGCAGATATTTTAAAGAAAATTAAATATGCTAGAACCATTAGTAACTTAGATTCCCATCTGAGACATTTATTTATTTATTGAGATACCGTGCAGAATAGGCCCTTCTGGCCCTTTGAGCTGCGCTGCTCAGCAACCCCTGAATCATGGGACAATTTGCAATGATCAGTTAACCTACCAACTGGTATGTCTTTGGACTGTGGGAGGAAACTGGAGCTTATTTGATTTGCAAACACGAGGAAATCTGCAGATGCTGGAAATTCAAACAACACACACAAAATGCTGGTGGAACACAGCAGGCCAGGCAGCATACATAATGAGAAGCACTGTGGACGTTTCGGGCCGAGACCCTTCGACAGGACTAACTGAAAGGAAAGATAGTAGGAGATTTGAAAGTAGTGAGATTCATTCATTTCACATTTGCCCCTCCTCCCACTACTTTCAAATCTCTTACTATCTTTCCTTTCAGCTAGTCCTGACGAAGGGTCTCGGCCCGAAACGTCGACAGTGCTTCTCCTTATAGATGCTGCCTGGCCTGCTGTGTTCCACCAGCATTTTGTGTGCCTTATTTGATTTAATATGTTAAAAGGGACAGATTACTGGAAAACCACCACACTATATTTTTTTTGCTCCATGTACTAGTTCAACACTTGCAATAATGGAAATCCCACTATGTGCGAAATTGAAAGAGTACTTAATCTCTGAATTTAATTGTTATGTCCCTTGATTATGTATCTTGGAGCCAAATGAATCCCAATCCAATCAGATGGTTGGGATTATTTCGATGCTGCTGTAACCGTTCTTGCTTTGTGTAGAAGTTGACAATAATTTTTGACCCACTGGTTCAATAGTATAGTAGTGTAGTGGTTAGAGTAATGCTTTTACAGTTCTGTTGACCTGGGTTCAACTCCTGCTGCTGTCTGGATGTGGCGGCAGCTCATAATTTCAGTAGGAAGAGAATGTTCATATTGAAAACACGCTGAAAGTACTGCACATGGTTCATTAAATATATAACACAAATGGAGTAGAGCTTTCTCGTTTTGCTTTGATTATGCATTTCTTTATGAACTATATTTGGCTCCTGGAAGCTGGATTTTGAGATAATTTCAGCAAAACTACAGTGGTTTGAAGGTATAAAACAGCATTTTGAAAATAATCACTATCTTAAAGAACTGTTTAGTTTAGCTTTGTAAAAGATTCCAAAATTCTGTATGTTACTACAGTGCCAACGATAACCGATCAGGGTTTAATTCTGCTGTGGTCTGTAAGGAATTTGTATGTGGAGTTCTGCTGGGTTCTCCACTTTCCTCCCACATTACAAAGACATATTGGTTAGTAGGTTAATTGGTCACATGGGTGTATTTGGGTGGCATGGCTCATTAGACCAGCAGGATCTATTACCATGCTGTATCTCAAAATAAAAAGATTTAAAAAAGAAAATAAAATTTGTTATGTTACTTCCCATCATGTATAACTCATCAGGCAGAGTGATGGTCAGGAATGAATGATTGTTAACCCATTAGGTGCTTAAACTCACCTGCCATGGAAATGGGTCTTATTTTAAGTCCACACACTCTGCTTGCTAAGGCCAGTCCAGTTATCTGTGCGCACTTAATCAAAAGCAATTGGCCATGAAGTAGGCTGTACTGGTTTATGTGTTATCAGACTGCAGACCAAGTGAGGGCAGACATCTTTGTAACTGATTAAAAAAAGAGAAATTTGGTTATATCGAACTTGCATGAATTCAAGATGTCCTGAAATATTCAATAACTTATTAAATGCAACATTGACTGTGCTTCAGAAAAGTAATTCTGACACAACATCAGATTTTGTGCAACTGGAAATGGCCAGAAAGAACAGTCTGAAGAAGCAAGATAATGGGATGAATTGCCTCATGTGAATGAATTTACTGCAATAATTTCTTTCCAATCTTCCGGGTGAGATAGGAATGGTTTCCTTCTGGAAGCAATCCTTATGCTGTACTGGATTCTCCTGATGCAGTACAATTCTACATAGAACGAGATGTAGAACAGGTCCATGGCTTAAAAATAAAGGTTGGGAACCCCTGCTTTAGAGCAGTCGCAATTTGCTAAAAGCATATTGCACAGGTAAATGAGGCAATATTTAGCAAAGTTTGTTAATTTTGGACACAGAATTTGATCTCTTCCACTGTAATGATAGCTTTCATGAATCCATTAAACAGAATGTTAGCTTGCTGTTGTATGGATTATGATGCCAGCAGCAATTGTATAGTTACAAGACTAGCAGCTAAGGTACTGGATCATTAATCCAGCAACATGAATTAAAATATCCTGATGGTAGCTAGGGAATTAAAATTCTAGTAATTATATCAAGCCTAAAATTAAAATAAAATGTTTGGCCCACTGAATTGTTGTAAGAACCCATCTGCCTTTCTTACTTGTTTTTTTTTTAACGTGATTCTAGATCCATTAATCTGGTTGACTCTTCAGAGACCCCTCACTTCAGGGATCATTAGGGATGGATAATAAATGCTATGATTTGTGGTGATCTCCATATCTCATGGTTCATAAAAGAAATGTTATTGCTGAGGGTTGAGATGCCAAATGGAAGACGCTAAGACGTTTTAGGAAATAGCTTATGGTGATTTTTTTTGTTGCTGCTAAGTGGAGACTTTAATGGAATGTTTTTATTTTGCAGAGACGGCTGTGATTTATGCTGTCAGTTTTTGAATGTGACTCCAGGCATACGGAAGTGGAAAAATAACTTGCTGTCAGCTGTTAATTTTACTTGGTAGAGCTGCTGGTTTTACTGTTGTGCTCTATTTGCTCTGGGGCCATAATAAAAGCAACAATCAAGAGGACAATTGAGCCAGCTGGCATCTCAGTCTTCACTTAATGGGTTGTCTTGACAACGATCATGGTTGTTCTTCAGGGTGATAGATTTTGAGGTACCTACTGCTCTGGGAATGAATCCCAATAATTCATCTTCATTGAGGAAGTTTAAGAAGACAACTACAGTTTAAGATGGTCCATTATAGAAGGACCTGGATTGTAAATTATAATGTTTTGTAGCACAAAAATTTAATAAAGTTTAATAATTTAATAAATTCAATTGACATTGAATAACAATTAAGATCCCATATCGTTCCTGCAGTTGCTAAAATATTTATTCAGGATGGTTGTGACAGCAATAAATTGTTATGTGCAGTTGAACCTGACAGGCACGTTGTGACTTGGTTCCAACTTTGAGTGCATTTGGGCATGCCCATAAAAAGCAATGCAATAACAATCATTCATCAATCTTTTCTACTGATGTTAACATAGTGAGCAGGGGGACATGTTGCAGGGGAAGAGGGAATGTAGTGCTCAACCATTATTTTAAGGTAAACAGTTTTTTGAAATGATTGCAAATGGGATTGAACTTGCCCTCTTGTGCATGCCCCAGTAAAAGAGTAAATGGCATTGGAAAGTTGCTGCTAAATTGTTTAGTCCACAGAGTCTCAGTTTCATCCTCAGTTCATGTGAATTTTGTTAACCTATACACCTCATTAGAGAAGTGACAAAATATGCCTCGTGCATGAAATTTCAGTAAGAATATTAATATGATTTAATTTCTGCCTTTATATGTTTTAATATAGGGTCTGTTGTGCAGGAACACTGGATTTTTTCCAAACTAATTGCAGGGTCATTTTGACTAATTTGCATTTGAGCAATCAATTGATAAATAATTTGAGTTCACACATCAGCTGACATTGTAATATCGATTAATGACTCTAAATGAGATAGCTGGAATTGAATGTTTGTCTATGGAAATATTGAGTTTCATTATCTAGCGACTTGTTTGCTGATAAATTAAGACCCGTGAAAATGCTGTGTGGGCAGTTGATAGGTATATTTCAGACGTTAACCCTGAATTTTCTTACCGTTGGTTCCCACTTAATTATGCACTATGAAGATTTGTTCTGTTTGCTTAAGATTAAGTATCCCTGGAAATGCTTCTGGTGGTGCTTGATGACAAATCAACGAATCTTTGCAACAAACAATTCACTTATACTATTGTAGCAACTGTTGTTAGCGTAGTAATCATTCTTCTTTTGACCTATCGGTTGAAGTTTCACAACAAATTACCTTTCAATAGTTATTTCAGGTATAAGTAGCAAAACTGTTCACTTTTTGATGAGGCCATTTCTTTATTATATGACATTTTGAGAAGGAATTTACAGGAAAATATCTGTAGTTTGCAGTTCACATGTAACCTTCATGAATTTTGGGATTCCCACAGGTCAATTGAATTTCTGATCTTCCTGCATTAATTGGCACTAATCTCCTGACTGTCCGGAAGTTGGATTCCTTAAAGTTCAGTGGTGGCAATTGTCCAGCATTTAAACTGGGGAATCTGCCCAGTGAAGCTGAGTTAGATTAGACCAGGGGCATATAGGGATTATCATCTATTACAAGTGAATGGAATATCTTGAAGCTATATTAATATATTATGGATTAAGTTTATCTAAGAGTTGAGTTTCAATCAATTTCAATAGAACCCATTCTTTGTTGTAGGTTCACATGAATGAGTCGTGACCAATGCCTGATTCCTGGTGAAATTGTCAATAAGTAGACCCACTATTAGCTTAGTGATGAAGAGAACATTTTGAAGGACAACAATCAGTTTGCAGGACGAACTCTATGCATTGACCAGCATCTGTGGGCAGAAAGGAGACAGGAGGAGTAGGGCTCTGTCTTGTGGTACCACAAGAAAAGCATGAGCCTGCCCTGCCTTGTGCTGCCCATGTGGCATGAGGGTAGTGGTTAGAGTAAGGCTATTATAGTTCCAGCAATTTGGGTTCAATTCCGCTGTTGTCTGTAGGGAGTTTGTGCGTTCTCCCCATGACCACATGGGTTTTCTCTGGGCAATTTGGTTTCCTCCCACTTTCCAAAGATGTGCAGGTTGGTAGGTTAATTGGTCACATGGATATAATTGGGCAGCATGGACTTGTTGGGCTGGAAGTACCTGATACTGTGCTGTATTTCTAAATAAAGAAATAAATATCGAGAAATCCGGTTTCTTTTCTTGAAAAATTTATCTATGCTTACGTTCTCCCCACTGGTCTCAATCTGGAGCCTCCTGTCACCCAAATTCTGATCCAGAACGTGGAAATGAAGCCTTGAAGCCAAGATCTCTGTGGACCTGGGCATATGAGTTGGTTGGTTGTCCTGGTTCACCTGTTCATGCACCAGACATGCCTTGAAATAAAGCAGAGTCCAGTGACTGCTGTACTGTGGAAATTAAGGTGCAACACTCTTCCCAGAAAGTTTGTTGTTCATCACATTATCTTTGAAACTTAATTGTTTCTGCTACAGAGAACAAAAGCATTTTCTCAGTCAGTCCTACTATGTTCTGAGGATTCTTTATGGAAGTAAGGAAACTTTCTGATTTAAACTCAGTTTTGTATTATGGGTGCTAGGAGTCGTCCTGTGAGCCTGACAATGTTAGTAATGATACCAAAGGTAGCTATTGTTCTTATCTATGTTTACAAAATCTACAGGTGGTGCTGATAATTTTACAATACCAAGCTGCTCATGCATTTAAATGCATGTTTAATTATTTAACTGAATGAATAATAGCTTTGTACTGCGGCAGGCTTATTTGGTAAAAGTTACAAAAGACAGTGGAAAATAAATCCCATTCTAATATTGTATGCAAGACTGACAAACATCAGAGAAATATCTCAAAGACTGCAGTTACATTAATACTTTACAATTTATGATTTATTTGAAATTGGTATAACCTTTCAATTGTTTGTGCTTGATCTTTTAAAAATATGCAAGCATAGCAGAAATCCTTAATGTCATTTGATGATGTGCTGCTTTGAGGCTACACATAAATGTGAGCATACATAATTCTCTAGCTAGTGTGTAGGACAGCTGTTCATTGTACAACAAGCACCCCTTTGCTTGTGAATTTTAGGAAATCTTTCAAAGAAATCTCCCTTGTGCGTTTATAGTACCATTTTTCCATATTTCAGTTAGCACCAGCTGCTGACCTGACACATTCATTTGGTGACCAAATTCTACTTAGAATCTGTCTAAGCTTGTCACGGCTTTCCACCCAGTGCCTTGAGATAACATGTACATAGGTATATATCAATTTCACAGTGAAGGAAAACTACTTACTTCATGCAGTCTTTTATAATTAATTTTAAATGTATGTGCAGTGTCCTTAGGTTAAAAATAGCTTCAGGGGAGCTGCTGAAACCCTGGGATATATTATAAATGAAGTTTAGTTTTCTTAAGCAAACATACGACCCTTTGTCTCCAAAGAATGCAAATCTAGAAAATTAAATGATTTCTTGACAATACAGTTCCTTGTTCATGCCATTTCTAAGGCTGACCGTGAAATGATTGTTGGTGCCAGTATCTCAGAAGCTGCTGATCTCCTTGGATTTTCGTGCACAGCAGTCTCTAGAGTTTATAGAGAGTTCTTTGGAAAACAAAACAAAATCCAGTGAGGTGCATTTCTGTGGGTGGAAACCTTGTTAATGAGAGATCTCAGAGGAGAATGACTAAACTGGTTCAAGCTGACAGGAGGGCAAGAGTAACTCAAATAACCACGCGTTACAACAGTGCTGTGCAAAAGAGCATCTCTGAGCACACAACACATCGAACCTTGAAATGGATGAGCTACAGCAGCAGAAGACCAGAAACATACACTCAGTGTCCATTTTATTCGGTACAGGAGTTACCTAATAAATAGACACTGAGTGTATTCTGTCTTTCACAAGCACATCAACTATCATTTGATTGCTTATTTAAGAACAGAAGTACCTGCCATAGAGGGAGTATAGCAAAGATTTGTTCCAGGGATGTTGGATTTGCTTTATGAGGAGAGATTGAGCTGATTATAAATGTGTTCTTTGGATTTAGTATGCTCTTCAGGAGATCTCATTGAAACATTCTTGAAAGGCTTGACAGGCCAGATGCAAGAAGGATATTTCCCCTCACTGAGTAGCTTTGAATTAGTGTTCCAGTTTGAGATAAGGGGCAGACTGTTTAGGACTGAGATGAGAAGAAATTTCACTCGGAGAATGGTGAATTTCTGGAATTCTTTACCCTGAATGGTTGTGGAAGCCCGATCATTAGGTAGTAAGTTGGTTTGTTATTGTTACATGTACTGAGGTACAGTGAAGAAATGTTTTTTATATCATTTATAGATCATTTCATTACAAAAGTACATTGAGGTATTTCAAGGGAAAACAGTAACAGTGCAGAATAAAGTGTTACAGTTACAGAGAAAGTGCAGTGCAAGGTGGACAATAAAGTTCAAACTTATAATGAGGTAGACTGTGGTCAAGATCCACGTTATCATACTAGGAGATGATTAAGTAGTCTTATAACAGTGGGGTAGAAGCCATTTTTAAGCCTGGTGTTACATATTTTCAGGCTTTTGTATCTTCTGCTTAATGGAAGCGGGGGGGGGGGGGGAAGAGGAGAGAATGTCCAGGGTGGATGAGGCCTTTAATTATGTGGTTGCTTTTCCAAAGCAGCGTGAGTGTAGACAGAATCCGTGGAAGGGAGTCCAGTCTCTTTGATGTGTTGAGCTGTGTCCTCCACTCTCTGTAGGTTCTTGCAGTCGCGGACAGAGCAGTTGCTATACCAATCTATGATGCATCTGGATAAGATGCCTTCTATGGTGCATCTATAAAAATTGATGAGACTCAATGCCGAATTTCTTTAGCCCCCTAAATTGCAGAGATGCTTCTAAGCTTTCTTAGCTGTGACATCTATATTGTTAGACTATAGATTATTAGTTAGATTAATTGTTAGACTATTGGGAATATTCACTCCTAGGAATTTGAAACTTTCAATTTTCTTTACTTCAGCACTTTCTGTAAACAGGAGCATGTGTGCCACCTCTCCATCCTCCCCAAGTTAATGACCAGCATTGTGTTGATTCAAGATAGAGATTCGTGGATTTCTGGGACTGATAGATTAAGGGAAGCATAGAATGGTGTCTAGGTTGAAAATCAGCTCTGAATTGATGAATGTCAGAACAATCTTGAAGTTCTAGTTGCTTACTGCTGGTCTCATTTCTTATGTTCATACATTTTTGCCATGAATCCACACTATGTAGTCATTTCCAATTGTTTACAGCAATCAGTTAATCTACATGCAACACTGTGAAGCATAAAGAAGCTGGAATACTCATGGAAACCCATATAGTATCATGTAAACCCATGTAATATCAGAGATAATCTGCAAACTCCACACTGACAGCATCCAAGTTTAAAATAAAACCCAGTTCCCTGGAGATGTGCATTAGCAGTACTAACTTCTGCACCATTGTTCTGAGTCACATGGGAAACAAACCTTAGCTGGTCAGACTACAAACCAGCATTAGTATTCCATTTGCAAAGAACATTTGCCTGCTCCATTGATGAGCAGGGTTTAGTGAAGTCCCCTCCCAAGAAAGTAGGTTAACTTGTTAATTTGATGGAATAGTACCGACAAGAGAAAGCTATCTTGGGCACACTTGACAGAATGTAACAAGGGAGATTACATTCTAAGTATGTTTCTTTTCAGGAACCCTCTGTTGCAGCTGAGTCTTCCTTCTAAGAGAGAATACAATAATCAAAAAATGGAACATGACATACAAGTTTGGATGCAGGGTTTTGACCCAAAATGTTGACAGTTCCTTTCCCCAAGAAGCTGCTCAACTGTTGAGTTCTTCCAGCAGAGTGTTTGTTGCAGTTAGAAATAGTAGGTTGTCCACTTGCTGGTTGAGCTCATTTGAATTCTACAATGTAACAGTGAGAGCTATATACATATCAGAAGCACATCTTGCAAAGATCTTGAGACAAGGCATTTGAGAACAAAGGTACTCCTTTGTGACTGCTTTGTGTAGACATTTGATGAGTTTGTATTAAGAAGCATTTCTGGTCACAGAAGAACGTCAGGTAGCAAAACAACATTCAAGTAAGCTTCGCAAGTAGCATCACTGTCACTACATCAACAGATGCCTTCAGCAGCTGTCTCTTAAAAATTAATGGCTAGAAATGCCAGAAGAAATCTTGCAAGAATGCTAATGACTCCACTTTATTAAACCTGAAATGAGTATAAAAACATCAGATAAAGCAAGTGGTACTGAAAAGCTTCACCTAGACTTCACAGGGAGGCATCCTCAAATCCACACTTCTTGCAGAAGCAATGTCTGTGCAGGCCATCCTATTGCAGAGTTGTGGTCACTTTTTTCTTAGCTAAGGATGCCAAAACTGCAGGTAAACAATCCAGGTGTAATCTCACTAAAGTTCTGTTGCATTGTTGCTTAACAATATCCTCAACTCAGAGGCAGCTAAGATAGACAGAAACACTAGCATTTCAAGTAATGTGCCTATCTGTGGATAGTTTATAATTGTCATGTACTGGCAATGCAAATGAATATTCAGTGAATAATTTAGATTTATTACAGATTCAATTTCATTCAACTGTTCAGATGATTACATCTTAATCCAAAATTTCTGAATTTAAACCAGAGTATCTCATTACATAAATGAGGCTGATATTTAAGGTGCAGTGTGGACTGTATTGTATAGTAAGAATTGGTGTTTTTCCTATTAAATATTTTTAAGGTTGTGCTGAAAGAGTCCTTTCGGTGTCCTGTTTGGTGTTTATCCCTCAAGTAATTTCAACCAAACCAAATTAAGTCTCATCTGTTTCACTGCTTTATGCGTCTGTCATGTTTGCTCAGTTGCTCAATGTCAAATTGATTAATTGACTATTGAGCACTTTCAGATGTCTCATGAATGTGAAAGATGTTTTATAATGGAAATTCAGTTTCCATTATATAGCTGTTTCACTGCTTTATGTGGCTGCAGTTTTTGAACTCTAAAGCAAAATACCTCAATATTAAATTGATTAACTTGCTATTGAGCATTTTCAGATGTCTGGTGAAAGTGAAAGATACTATATAATGGAAATACAATGAATTTACACCTGATGTTTTAGGTTTATGTACCTGTATTACATTTTCTGATTGTATTTATTACTAAAAGAAAAATCATTAAGTCATAAGAACATAAGATATAGCAGCAGAATTAGGCCCATCGAGTTTGCTCCTCCATTTGATTTTGGTTGACTTATTATTCCTTTCAACCCCTTTTCTGCCTTCTCCCTGTAACCTTTCACGTCCTTACTAGTCAAGAACCTGTCAGACTCCGCTTTAAATATACCCATTGACTTGGCCTCCACAACCATCTCTGGCAATGAATTCCATAGATTCACCACTTGCTGGATAACTAAATTGCTCCTCACCTCTGTTCTAAGGGGATGTCCTTGTATTCTAATGCTGTGCCCTCTAGTCCTAGACGCTCCCACTATTGCAAATGTCCTCTCTATATCCACTTTATTTGGGCCTTTCAATATTGATAGGTTTCAATGAGATCTCCTCTCTTATTCTTCTAAACTCCAGTGAGTACAGGCCCAGAGATATCAAATGTTCCTATACATTAAATATTTCATTCCCAGGATCATTCCAGTAAATCTCCTCTGGATTCTTTCCAATGTCAGCACATCCTTTCTGAGATAAGATGCCTTTATTCTTTCTATTTAAGTGCATGATCAAACACTTCCCTACACTGTATTCTATCTGCCACTTTGCCTATTCTCTTAATCTTTGCAAATCCGTTGGCAGACTCCCTGATTTCTCAACTCTGCTGGCTTCCCCATCTATCTTTGTATCATCTGCAAAACTTGGCCACTAAGCCATCAATTCAGTCATCTAGATCATTAATACACAATGTGAAAAGCAGTGGTCCTTACACTAACCCCAGTGTAACTCCAGTGGCCACTAGCAGCCACCCAGAAATGGTCCCTTTTATTCCCACTCATTACCTCTTGCTAATCATCCAATCTTCTGTCCATGTTAGTATCTTTTCTGTCTTACCATGGGCTCTTATCTTGGTAAGCAGCCTCATGGGTGGCACCTTGTCAAAGGCTTTCCAAACATCCAAATAAACAACATGCATTGACTTTCCTTTGTCTATCTTACCTGTTATTTCGTTTAAAAACTCCAACAGGTTTTTCAAACTAGATTTTTCCTTAAGAAACCATACTGACTTTGGCCTATTTTATCATGTGCAGTACCTTGAAATCTTTTCCATAATAATGGACTCCAACATTTTCCCAACCACTGAAGTCAGGCTAAGTGACCTATAATTTCTTGTCGTTTGCTTCTTTTCCTGATGTGACATTTTCTAGTTCTCCAGATCCATTCCAGAATTTTATGAATCTTGAAAGATCGCTACTAATGCTCCACAATCTCTTCAGCTACCTCTTTCAGAATCCTGGTGTGTAGTTCATCTGCAAAGCTAATTTGGGGTATGATAGCCTTTGATTGTTTTTTTGGGAGAGGAGAGTTGTTTTTGGGCAGTTGATTTGAAGAGGTATACTTTCAATTGCTTAAAAAGCCCAAGTAAAAATATAATTTGCATAAGCAATTGGGAACAATTGAATCTCACAGTGACAACAGAAGTGTAGGAGTATACTAAACAGGGATGTTAGGAGGGCAAAATGAGGACATGATAATGATTTTGCAGGCAAGTTGAGGCAAAATCCTAAGAGATTATATAGATATGTAATAAGCCCTTTTTGAAAAGGGTCTAATTCAAATAAACTCTCCAAAGTATCTGAAGGCACAAAATTTGGAAACGTAGAGAGTACAGAACTTAAAAAATGTCTAATCTGTAAATATCTAAAAAAATGAAATCTCGGCAAGTTATATTTGTTGGATAATTGTTCAAAAGACATAAAACAATTATCTAAAAATAAATCAGAAAATCTTAGTAATCCCTTAGTTTTCCAAGCTGAATAAGCTTGATCTATAATGGAAGGGTGAAAAAAACAATTAGATACAATAGGACTATTTAAAACGAATTGAGTCAACCCAAAAAATCTCCGAAATTGAAACCATATACGCAAAGTATGTTTAACTATCGGGTTGTCAATTCGTTTCGGCAATTTAGAAAGAGCAAAAGGGAGAGAAGTCCCTAAAATAGAACCCAAAGCATAAGCTGATACTGATTTAGAACCTTTGGCAATTGCCATCAGACAATCACAGGATATTTTGGGTATTAATCGTGGGACAGATATTCATAAGTTATCTTTGTATGCAGATGATTTATTATTATTCATTTCTAACCCGGAGAAATCCATTCCAGCAGTTTTATCATTATTGGCTCAATTTAGTGAGTTTTCTGGGTATAAGTTAAATCTTAATAAAAGTGAATTGTTTCCATTGAATAAATGGGTCCCAATTTATGGAAATTTACCCTTTAAATTAGTTAATGACTCTTTTACTTATTTAGGGATCAAAATCACAAAAAACCATAAAGATTTGTTTAGATTTAATTTTTTACCCTTAATTGATCAGATTAAAGGTTTGTTTACTAAGTGGTCACCTTTGTCTCTATCCCTAATAGGTAGGATTAATGCTATTAAGATGGTTATTTTACCTAAGTTTTTATATATTTTTCAAGCGATACCAATTTTTATCCCGAAATCTTTTTTTACTAATGTTGACTCTAAAATTTCTTCATGTATATGGCAGTATAAAAATCCCAGGTTAGGTAAAACATATTTACAGAAGACAAAAAAGGAAGGCGGGTTAGCATTACCTAATTTCAGATTTTACTATTGGGCAGTTAATATTAGATATTTGTTATGTTGGTTGAAAGATGGGGGTGGATCTTTTGGCCCTTGTTGGGTGAGTTGAGATTATATAGATATGTATATTGAAAGTAGAAGTGTGGCTAGGGAGTGAATAAATTCCCTTAAATATCAGCATGGCTATTTGTGTGTGGAGTCAAACGAAATGGGAGAGATTTTTAATTAATGTTTCTCCGAAGTTCTTACTATGGAGAGAATAATAGAAGCTAAGGATATGGGGGAAATGTGTGGTGTTATTTTGGACCATACACAAATTAGCAGGGAAGAGTATTGGAGGCCTTAAAGTGCTTTAATGTAGATAATTCCCCAGGGCTTGATCTGGTGCATTTTTTGACCTCGTGGGAAATTAGAGAAATGGCAAAGACCCTTGAAGAGAGGTTTCCTTAATCTCTGGCCTTTGACAAGATCCTTCAAAGTTTGGAAGGCTTGATATCATGGGATTCAGTGGAGATCTTATATTCATAAATGGCTTAGTGGTTAGAAACAGAGTGTGATAATCGATGGTTGTTTCTAGTGTTTGGAAGTGTGCTATAGGGATTGGTGCTTTCTTGTAATTTACAAATGTATATGAATGATTTTGATGTGAAAGTACAAGACATGTTCGTAAGTTTGTAGATGATACTAAAATAGGTGGCATGTTGATAGTGTGGAAGGTTATGAAAAATTGCAGGGAGATCTCCATCAGCTAGGTATTTGAGGTGAGGATTGGCTAGATTTTTTTGTTTTTTTAATTTGTAGGGATGGTTTTGGGGTCAGAATGGGGAGTTAGGGTCAGGTTGGGGTTTAGGGACAGGAATGTGGGGAATTAGAGTTAAGGCAGGAGTCTTGGCCACTGCTCCACATTCAGGTTCAGTTCATTGTCATTCGATCGTACACATGTATACTGCCAAACAAAATAACATTCCTCCGGACCAAGGTGTACAACAGAGTAAATATAAATCACACACAACATGTAAAGTAATAAACAACCATCGAAGGCTAATGATGTGGATGAGGGGCGAAGGACATCTGTGGTTGGATGTTGAGCTGGCAGACGAGTGAGGATGAGTGTAGGTGCCATCCCACCATGTCAGCGAGTCATCGTTGGTTCCAGCATCAGAGCCCCACGTGGGTAGGAGGCACCAGCGATGGTGTCCCCCTAGATATGCATATCAGCAAGAACAGTGTTCAAGGTCCCAATTATTGGAGAGTGTAGCATTCGAGGCTTAATAGGATCATCATCCACGGTCCTTATGTCATCATCAGCGAGTTCTGGGGTTGATGTTGAAGATTGAAGCCTGGAAACTGACTGGCAATCTGGAAGTCGAGGCCCAATGGCCAGAGACTTGAGACAACTGTGAGTCCACTAGGGAAGTCGAAGCCCAATGTTTACAAATTCACGAGTCCACTAAAGGCTGGAATCTAGAGTCAGCTGGGGTTGGAAGTGTGGGTGTGTGGTGGGTGGGAGGAGGAATGGGGCTTGTTTTGCTGTGTTACTTTGTCACTTGGTAAGTTCTATTTTGTTGTGTTCAGTGTTCTGCCAAGCATGTTTTATTGGTGCCAGAATGTGTGGCTACACCTGCGGGCTGCCAGCACATCTTTAAGCTGTGTTAGTTGTGATAAATAAATGAATCTGAATCGGAATCTGAAATAGCTTTCAAATCCAGATAAGTGTGAGATATGACATTTTCAAACCATGGTAGTACTTGCAATGAACGGTAGGTCCATGGGAGTGTTATGGAATGGAGGGATCTAGGACTGCAAGTACATAGTATACTGAAAGTGGCATCACAGACAGATAAAGTGTTGAAGAAGGTGTTTTAGCATCCTGGTCTTCATCCGTCAAGTCACTGAGTTTAGACGTTAGGGTTACAGTTAAGTACTTGGAGTATTGTATACGGTTTTGGTCATCCTGATACAGTAGAGATATAACTAAACTAGAAAGAGTACAGAAAAGATTTACCAGGATGTTGCTTGGACTTGGGTGTCTGAATTGCAAGGGGAGAGAGAGTTTGCAGAGGTTAGGACTTAATTTGCAGAAAAACAGGAGGTTAAGGGATGACCTTACAGAGTCCATAAGATCATGAGGGGCATAAATAAGATGAAACTACTTTTTTATCCACAGGAAGAGAGTTTAAAAATACAGAAAAGTTTAAGATTAACATCAGAGAAAACTTCTTCATGTAAAGGATGGTGCGTATTTGGAATGAGCTGCGGGAAATGGTGGTTAAGGTGGCACATTTGCAACATTTCAAAGATATCTAGATAAGCACTTGGGTGGCAGCATGGGGATTCATCTCTATCAAAGGCAGTGTAAGACGGTCCTTCCCTCTGCTTGCTTGCTTGCAGATCACCCTTGGGCAAGGTATAGCACCCCCCCACCCACCAATATCAGGGTCACATGAAGCCATGAAAGCAGGTGGTGGATTGTTGTATGAGCAGCTGGTGCATATCACAAGTCCTGGTTATGCAAACACTAACACTAGGCAAACAATCTCTGAAGATGGCTGGGGTCACCCATCTTGTAAAGATACTGCCTAGAAGAAGGCAATGACAAACCACTTCCATAGACGAATTTGCCAGGAACAATCATGGTCATGGAAATACCATGATTGCCTATGTCGTACAACATGGCACATAATGATGATGACAAGATAAGCACATAGATAGGAGAGGTTAGAAGGCTATGGGCCAAACGCGGGCAGATAGGTTCCAGCACATTGAGAAAGACAGTTAGCATGGGCCATTTGGGCCGAAGGGCCTTCTTCCATGCTGTGTGACTGTCACAGTAATTTGGTGGTGCATATTGTATATTTGACAGTTTAGTGAGTATGGACATTGTGGAATTTAGGAAGCTGGTGAGTATTGGTAGCTCGGTTGAAGCGTTTGATGTTGCGGTGTTCGCTGAGCTTGGCAATTAGCTTGCAGACGTTTCAAGACCAGTTGAGGTGACATCCTCAGTGCACAGTTGCTGTTGTTTCTCTCTGGAGTGCTCATGTTTATGTAGGTCTCCATTTGCTTGCCTTGTTCCTGATTGGCTACCTCTTCAGTTAATCTTTGAATTCTGTTGGCTTGCGTTTCTTTAGCCCTTAGTGGTAGAACCTAAGTGGAGTCCCAGATCACATAAATTGTGGATTTTATGTGATCGGTGATTCAGAGATAAGTATACATGTTAACCATTGCTAGCAACATGGACAGCAAGTAAGCTCTTCTCAGGCTTCCAGCCAGGTACAGTTATCAATTATAACCAATTTTTTTTCCAAAAATACTTTATTCAGAAATATTACAAAATAAAGTTATTTACATAGAAAAAACATTCGTTAATCCCGAGTCCTTATACAATAAATAAAGTTATTTACAATAAATTATGTGTTGACCCTATTCAAATTTACTCTCATTCCTTTACCGAAGTTCCTTTATGGTCTGTACATTTCCAGCCACTCCTGGGGCACCGTGTTGACTCATCTATCCACACTGCTGAGAAGGGGTATTCTCCTCCCCACATGACTCCTCCCTCCCCTGTGGGTGATGAACCTTAAATTGTGGTCCTTCCCCAACGGGTCTTCGCAGTGGCTGCATCAAGCTTGAGTGCATCCCTCAGCACATAATCCTGCAGGTGAGAATGTGCCAGCCGGCAGCACTCAGCCACGGGCATCTCCACGTGCTGATAGACCATTAAGTTTCGGGCTGACCAAAGAGCGTCCTTCACCGAGTTGATGATCTGCCAGCAGCACTGGACGTTTGTCTCCGTGTGTGTGTGTCATTGCAGTCCTCTCGTGGGCAGCAGGGTGTGGAGACGACATTCCGGGTGTACAGGAAAGATCTGATTGGGAGGGCCCCTCTCACCACCAGCCAAATGAGGTCTTGGTGCCTGTTTGTGAGGTCTGGTGCTGAGGTATTTTGCCAGATGTACTGGACAGTCTGCTCAGGGAACCATCCCACTGAGTCCATCTTGTCCTTCTCCTGGAGCGCCTGCAGGACATTACATGCCGACCACTGTCTAATAGCCCTGTGGTCAAAGGTGTTGACCTGGAAGAACTTTCTTTACGAAGGACAGGTGTGGCGGCAACAACCAGCTGACTGGGGCGTTGTGTGAGAGTGGGGCCAGACCCATCCTTCGCAGCCAGGGTGACAGGTAAAACCTGGGCACATAGTGGTTCTTTGTGTCCACGTATCTGGGATTCACACAGAACCTGATGCAACCACACATGAAGCTGGCCATCAGGGTGAGGGTGACATTGGGGACATTCTTGCCCCCATTGTCCAGGGACTTGTGCATGACGGCCCGTCTGACTCGCTCCATCCTCGATCCCCAGACGAATCTGAAGATGGCTTTGGTGATTTCCAAGCTGCAGGAGCGGGGGATGGGCCACATCTGCGCCAAGTACAACAGACCTGAGAGCACCTCACACCTGATGACCAGATTCTTGCGTGTTATCGAAAGGGAGCACCCTCCCCACTGTCCCAGTTTCTGTTTCACCTTGGCAGGCGGCTCCCGCCAATTCTTACTGCACGCCTTGGTCCCTCCGAATCAGATCCCCAACACCTTCATGTGGTCGGGCCTGATGGTGAAGGGGACAGTGGATCGTTTGGGCCAGCAGCCGAAGAGCATAGCTTCACTCTTCGTGTGGTTGACCCTGGCTCTCGATGCCAGCTTGAACTGTTTGCAGATATACATAAGATACACATAAATACATAAGATATACATAACAGACTGGATCAGAGCAGAAGATGGTGACGTCGTCCATGTACAGGGAGGTTTTAACTTGGGACCCTCCACTGCCTGGAAGCGTCAACCCTCTTATGCCCTCATCCCTCATCCCTCCCGGGCTCAATGCAGCACACGAACAAGACGGGAGAGAGGGCAACCCTGCCTGACTCCAGACCTGATGGGGAAGCTGTCTGTTTCCCACCCGTTGACCTGGACTGCACTACAGATGTCTGTGTAGAGCAGTCTGATCCAATTCCAGATTCCCTCCCAAAAACCCATTTTGGAGAGTAAGTCTGCCATGTATGTGTGCGATACCCTGTCGAAGGCTTTCTCCTGGTCCAAGCTGACCAGGCAGGCGTCCACCCCCCGTCCTGCACATAGGCGATGGTGTCCCTCAGCAGCGCAAGGCTGTCCGAAATCTTCCTGCCAGGTACAACACATGTTTGGATTGGTGGATCACCTGCTCTAGAGCAGACCTGACTCTGTTGGCGCTAGCCTTAGACAGGATCTTATATTCTACATTCAGGACAGAGATGGGCCTCCAATTCCTAATGTCCTCCTTTTCCCCCTTCTGCTTGTAGATCCTTTCCTCATGGATTCTGACATACTGCCCGCTAGAAGCATAGCATTGTACACTTCCAGCAGGTCGGGGCCTATCCAGTTCCACAGAGTCGAATACAACTCAAGCAGCAAGCCGTCGCCTCTGGGAGTCTTACTCGACCCAAAAGAATGGACGGAACCTGTCAGCTCGTCCAGGGTCAGAGGCTGATCCAGACTCTCCCGCTTGCCGTCGTCTAAGACCTGCATGATAGACGACAGGAAGTTGCGGGAGGCTGTGGAGTCTGTTGTTTTTCGTCATATAGACTGGCATAGAAGGACCTGCAGATCCTCAGGATGTCTGTCTGCGAAGATGCGACTGAGCCGTCCTCTTCCTTAAGGCTGTGGATCACAGAGCTCCCCCTGTGCACCTTTTGGAAGAGGAAGCGTGAGCATGTCTCATCCTGCTCCATGGTTTGGACCCTTGATCGGAAGATGATCCTGGAGGATTCGGTGGCGTAGTGCTGGGCTTGCCAGCCCTTCACCTCCCGTAATTTCTCCCTGACATCCACCCACTTCGACTGCAAGAGGAGGAGTTGCTGCAACTCAGTCTGGAGTTTACACAGTTCCCTCTGCCCCTGCCTTGCTTTCTGGATACCCTTGCGAATGAAGAATCTAATGCTGTTCTCCTTCGTGGCTTCCCACCGGAGAACCGAGGAATCAAACAAGTATCAATTATAACCAATGTTTTGAGGACAAATTCTGCTATTTTCTTCAGCAATGATGCCTGGGCATGTCTAGTCCAGTGGTATTTATACCACTGTAGTTCATCCCTCCTGATTGGTTTGTCCTCATCCAATCAGGTTTACATTCTCCCACCTTGTTCACAGTTGAATTCCGGTTCTTACTTAGAGCGAGACCTTTGTCCTTAGTAACATTCTTTCCCTCCAGTTTTATGTAGAAACCTGCATAATGGAACACTGGAGGTATATCCATTTGAGTTACCCAGGGAAATTGGCGGTAGCAGAACAATGCATTTGCAATTGCCATGGGATTAACTTTGATGGCACAAAACTATTGAGCTGCACCAATGGTTTTTGGGACAGCCTGGTAAAGGAAGCTATTGAAATAAAACTAGAGGAAAAGAATTTTAACAATAGACAAAGGTTATAATTGATACTTGTACCTGGCTGGAAGCCCAAGAAGAGTCTATTTGTCATATTTGCTGGGAAAGCATTAGATCCTTTCTTAAAATGTATGGCCTTTTTATTTTACAACTATTATCCAGCGTTAATGAGCTTCACAATATTTTCTTCTGCAAGCATATTGAAGTTAAAATCCCTAAGCTGTATGTAAGCCAAAAAGTTGATATAGTCCTAATGTCAAAGCAAATTGGTACTATTAGAACTTGGGTTTCTTGATTGATGGTGTTTGTTGGAAACGTGGTCAGTTATAGACAGGACTGAACTGGGTTCTGTTGTTTCATTGCCAAATAAATTTAAACCAGATCACTGATTTTATTTAATATTTCTTCATTGGACTTAGAAGTTTCTGGTTACATCAGCATTGATTGTCCATCATTACTTTTCCCAAACAGATGGGAATTGACCATATTCGTGATTTAAGCCAAATCAAGTAAAGGTAGCAGAGGATAATGGTGAACCCCAGTGGGTTTTTGAGACAGTGAACTGATTCATGGCTATTATTACTGAAACTAGCCCTTTTCTTTAAAAAATTTTGAATGTTAGTTCAGTAACTTAGCCCCATAAACCATTGTTTACCTCAAAGTGGCTGATAAAGTTTAAAAAAAATGTACGCACTATGGTGGTTCTTTCAGATATTGCTACTTGTATGCAATTATTTGTTTATTATATGTCATGTCTTATAATGTGGGCGATCATGGTATTTCCATGATCATGATTGTTCCTGGCAAGCTTTTTCTGGGCAGTTTCTTTACAAGATGGGTGATCCCAGCCATTATCAATACTCTTCAGAGATTGTCTGCCTAGCATCAGTGGTTGCATAACCAGGATTTGTGATATGCACCAGCTGCTCATACGACCATCCACCACTTGCTCTCATGGCTTCACACGACCCTGATCAGGGAGGCTAAGCAGGTGCTACACCTTGCCCAAGGGTGATCTGCAAGTTAGCAGAGGGAGGGATTGTCTTACACCATCTTTGGTAGAGACTTAACTCTGCCCCACCACCTACTTGTATGCAATACCATAGGTAAAAGTAGATCTCAATGCTATAGAAATTGCATTTATTTTATAAATATCAAGTGAACAGGCAGGAGATGCTCTTAGTTGGATTGTGGTTTATTTTTATGCCACAGAACTTTGAAGAGCTTTAAAACCAATTTAATATCACAGTTGTAAAATCTTAAACTTTCTCACTAACACATCTGGTGTATGATGTATTGCATAGGAAGTTAAAATAAATATCATTATTCTGTCCACAGCCTTAATTTACTATAAATGTATTAAAATGAAAAGTCAGTATGAGGACAAACCATGTTCTGCGAGGATACAGCTTTTTCAGTCAGTTTGTTATGTAGAACCAGAATACAGTATGTCATGAAATTTGTTGGCTTTGCACCAGCAGTACAATTCAATATATTATAATTTTAAAAACTGTAAATTGCAGTAAATAAGTAATAATAATATGTAATAATCTAATGAAATTAGTGCAAAAATAGAAATAAAAAAAGTAGTGAGGTAGTGTTTATGGGTTCAACATCATTCATTCAGAAATTGGATGGCAGAGGGGACAAAGATGTTCCTGAATCATTGAGTGTGTGCCTTCAGGCTTCTGTATTTCCTCCTTGACGGTAGCAATGAAAACAAGGTATGACCTGGGTGATGAGAGTTCTTAAAGATGGATGCCTCATTTCATTGAGGCATTGCTCCTTGAAGGTGTCCTGGATACTACGGAGGCTAGTGCTCATGATGGAGCTGACTGAGTTTACAACTCTCTAACGCTTACTTCGATCCTGTGCAGTAGCAGCTTCATACCAGATGGTAATGTAGTCAGTTAGAATGCTCTCCACAGTACATCTGTAGAAATCTTGGAATGTTTTTGGTGACATACCAAATCTCCTTAACCTCCTAATGAAATATAGCCGCTGTTGTGCCTTCTTGGACTGAGTATGCCCGCAAGAAAATGAATCTCACCATCTGGTCAAGATGGCGCCTGAACACGACGCTCCCTCGGTTGCCATCTCCTGGATAGATCACAAAACCATGTGGTTCACTTCTTTTATGTCTTTTATGTTTGTTTTTTGTCTTGGATGTGAGTCTGGAACTTTTGGAGTTCGTTGTTTGTTGATCATTTGTGTGTTCCAGTGCTCTGCAGTCTCCAAGAGGATTTCTGGTAGCAGAGGCAGTTTGCGGGAACCTCATGGCAGGCAAGGTGTGAGCCAATGTTTATCTTAATCTTGCTGATTAAATTTTCCATTGTTCCCCAACCAAAGCAATGAGGGCTTTTGAAACAATGAGGTGTATGTGGAAGCTTGGAGATTGGCTGTTTCAGTGCACTGCAGTCTCCAAGAGGATTCCAAGAGACTGAGGCAGCATGTGTGAACTTCATGGTGAGAAGGCTGCAGGACAGGATGCAAGCTGTTGTTAGACTCCATTTCACTGATTAAAGCTTCCATTGTTTGCCAATTAAAGCAAAGAAGGAGAGGGCCTGGAGAGTCTTCTGATTTTTTGCATTTTGGATGTGGACTATGTTGTGATGGAAAATAACTGGTTCTTTGAGACTCAACAGTAGAGTCCTGGACACACACAGTTTTAATAATAAGGAATTTATTTACAAGGGGAAGTCAGGTCAACACAAGCAACTACAATAGACAGAAAGTGGTGTGGGGACAGGGTACAGTTACACAAACAAAGAACAAGGGAAAAGCACTATCCTTGACATTGGATAGCTGCAGCTCCCTTACCAGGACAAACGATAGACCCTCCCAAACATAAATCAATGCACTTACCTTCAATGAGGTGGTCTGTAAGAGAGACCGAATCAGGCACATGTCTGACCTTTTATAGCATGGGGCTGGGCGCGATAATCCAATTAAGGTGGCCAATAATTTAGGTGTGCATTGATTAGTTGGGAGGGACCAAATGTTGATTGGCATGTGGTGTGTCCTCCGACTAGCCAGGTGGCAGTGCATCTGTCACGTGGCCGGTATCTCTGGATACAGACGAGGACTATAGACTTTTTTTCAGACTTGTAATTTTTCATATTCAGTGTTTTTCACCCGATCTTTCTTGTTTCTGTTCATTGTGTGAGGATGGAGTTTGGGAGTTGATGATCGTGCTGCTTTTCTTTCTTAGTTTTGTGGTTACCCAGAAAAGAAGAATTTCAAGTTGTATACATTGATAATAAATGAACTTTTTCTACTTTGGAATCTTTGTGTATAGGGATGTATATCTTCTCTTTGGCTGTCCATTGATTTCGATGTTGACTGTGCTGAGAGTTTAGTCTCTGCAGGCACGTTAATGGGCCACTAGACCAGCATTGGATTGGCACTGTCTCCCACATTGGTTGCATTTCTGATTTGACTGGTCTAGCACCGAATATCTGTGTTCACAACCTGCTTCATATTTCTTCTGTCTTTTCTCCTGGATAGCTGGAATTGACTTCTTGACAATGTAGTGCCAACTTCTGTCCAAAGCATCTTTCTCCCAGGTGTTGACATTCATGTCAGTGTTCTTCATATGGCGCTTGAGCTCATCTTTGTAGCGCAGCTTCTGACCACCGTGCTTCCTCTTTCCTTCATGTAGCTCGCCACAGAAAACAGCTTTGGGTAAATGATCATCGCTCATTCTTGTGACATGACCAGTCCAACGCAGCTTAGAAGCTGTGATGAGCGATTCTGCGCTGAAAGTCCCAGCACGTTGGAGCACCTCCACATCTGGCACCCTCTCTTGCCACTTGATGTGTAATATTTGGCGTAAATGCCTGAGTTGTGTCTTGGTTAATTTCTTGATGTGATTCCGATACAATGTCATCATTTCACTTGAATAAAGCAGAGATGGTAAAACAGCTGTGTTATACACTTTGACCTTAGTTGCCATTTTAATGTCATGGCAAGACCAAACTCGCTTCTACAAAGCACGAAAGACTTTTGTAGCTGATTGAATTCTCCTCTCAACTTCCAGATCTGATGAGTTAGTGTTGGTTAGAGCGCTTTTTTTTTCTTCTTTTTTTTTACTTTGATGTATATATACTTTATTAATAAATTTACTTTGAACTTTGGTTGTCACATTGAGTCATTTTAGCAGCTGGCACTTTAAATCAGAATATATTCTGCCAATCTAACTTCTCCAGTATCTGAAGTGTATGTCAGTGAATTACTTTGACAGAATAATCTTCTGCTATTGGTGGTTGTGATAATCAGGAAAAGAAAGTTCGTCAATACAAGGGAAGAATGTTCTGCTGTCTTCAAATACTGACATGAACTACCTAATGGCCCTTTAGGCAGGGCTATGATCTCACGTTTCATCTGAAGTGATATTCAGCAGAATTGAAATAGAGCTTTCTGTTGAAGATGAAATTCTTTGCCATCAGGCATGTGCAGTTGTGTTTGTCAGGGGATCTTTGTGATATGTTGGACTTGGAGTCTGTGTTCATTATGCTGAAGCAGATGAAATGAAGGGCTGAAGACAGACTAATCCCTGAACCAGATGGCCTCAGTGTGAGCATACTGCAGAAAGCTTTGGAGGACATCTGTTGTGCAGTGGTGAGAGTAACGAAAGATTCATTAAGTACCAGTGAGGTTCTACTTGTATCAGACTTAGAATCCTGATGGAGACTGAACTCATGAGTAGGTCAGTGGCATTGCTGAATGTCTTAAAAGCTTCAATATTTAATATTGTGTAATGTTATTTCCAATACAGAAGTGTAAAGGAGAATGAAATAATTGTTTCTCTGAAGCCATTGCATCACAAAAAAGCACAGTAAGATAAAGAACACAATAATAATATAATAAGCATGAATTTGATGCCAATTTGATGTTTAGAAGACATTAGAATTAAAGTGAACAGAAGTTGTCCCTACGAAATGGCTTAGTTGGATAAACTCCATGTGAAGGTTTGATCATTAAACTAAAAACCTGTGTGTAGAGAGGATGTTTCCTATAGTTAGGGAATCTAGGACTAGAGGGCATAGGATATCCCTTTAGAACAGAGATGAGGAGGAATTTCTTTACACAGAAGGTGGTCAGTGTGTGAAATTCATTGCCACAAATGGCTGTGGAGACAAGGGGAGGCTGATAGTTTCTCAATTAGTAAAGGCAACAAAGTTATGGGAAGAGGGCAGGAGAAAGGGGTTGAGAGGAATAATCAATCAGCCATGACGGAATTGTGGAGCAGACTCGATGGGCAGAATCTTAATTCTGCTCCTGTGTCTTGTGGTCGTATAGCAAAGATGTTACAACTAATGCCCACATTTTAATAGAGGAAAGAGGGAAAGCATCCTGATGAGTGTTTTTGAAGGTACGTTTCTCTAGTATTGTGTCTTATATTTAAGGTCCCCCTGATTTAATGTTAACACAGAATTCAGCAAATGTTTTGAGTGACAAAATGGAGTAAAATATAATCGCTAGACTGTGAATTTTGGGCACTTGTTCAAATAACATTTAAGGATGGATGTGTGTTCTCTGAAAAACTATCATTTAAACTCTTGTGTACAGTACTATCTCCAACTAACTCCAGATGAAGTAGCAATGTTAAACACAAGATATTCTGCAGAGGTTGAAAATCCAGAGCAACACATACAAAATGTTGGAGGAACTCAGCAGCTCAGGCAGCATCTATGGAAATGAATAAACAGTCGGCGATACAGGCCAAGACCCTTCTTCAGAATTGGAAAGAAGGGGAAGATGCCAGAGTAAAGAGACTGGTGGGAGGGGAGGAAGTATAGCTATAAATTGTCCCTGTTGTACGTGGATCGCTTATTGTCCTGTGTGACTGACTGTATTGCCGATGATGTTTTTTTTTATGGGATGGGAGAGATGAAGTACTGAGTTATAAAATATTACTGGTAAAATGATTACTTACAGAAAATCAACAATTAGCAGGAGCATATCTAGATAACTGAATTTTAAATTTATCTTAAATAAACACAGAGGGCAGTAGGTCAAAGATCTGGGAATACAAATCCATAATTTGAAAGTGGCATAATAGGTAGATAGGTTTGTAAAGCAAGTTTCTGGCACATTGTCCTGCAAACTTCAATGTATTGAGTATGGGAGATGGGAAGTAATAGTGAAGTTGCAAAAGATTTGGTGAGGCCTAATTTGGAGTATTGTGTACAGTTTTGGTCACCTACCTACAGGGAACATGTAAATAAGATTGAAAGAGTGCAGAGACAATTTACAAGGATGTTGCCGGGTCTGGAGGACCTGAGTCATAAGGAAAGATTGAATAGATTTGGACTTTATTCCCTAGAATGTAGAAGATTTGATAGAGGTGTATAAAATTATGAGGGCAAGTATAGGGTAAATGTAAGCAGGCTTTTTCCTCTGGGGTTGGGTGGGACTACAACCAAAGGTCATGGGTTAAGGGTGAAAAGTGTGAAGTTTAAGGGAATATGAGGGGTTCATGGCCTCTTCTACTGCCACAGTAAGTCCACACTCAGGCTGGAGGAGCAACACCTTATTTTCCGTCTGGGTAGCCTCCAACCTGATGGCATAAACATCTATTCCTCCTCCCACCTTCCACCATCACCATTCCCATTCCTGTTTGCCTGTCACACCTATCTTCTTACCTGCCCATCATCTCTCCTCTGGTGCTCCTCCCCCTTCCCCATCTTTCATGGTCTTCACCCCTCTCCTATCAGATTTCTCTTTCTCCAGCCCTTTATCTCTTTCAGCTATCAGCTTCCCAGCTCTTTATTTCACCCTTGCCCCTCTCCCAGTTTCATCTACCTTGTACTTCTTCCTCTTCCCCCTCTCACCTTCTTGCTCTAATTTCTCATCTTTTCTCCCAATCCTGTTGAAGGTCTTAGTCCAAAACATTGTATGTTTACTCTTTCCCATAGATACTGCCTGGCCTACTGTGTTCCTCCAGCATTTTGTATGTGTTGCCAGGAAATTATGGTATTCTGTCAGAACTGTTGTTGTAACTGACTTGTGATGTTGATATTAAGATCTATTTTAAATCTGGTGTTCCTAACTTGGGGGCCACCAACCCCTTGCTTAATGTTATTAGCACGTGGCATGAAAAAGGTCTGGGACCTTTGATTTAAACTGATTGCAGACTGGAATCTGGAGCAACAGGCAATCTGCTGAAGCAAGTCAGTTTTGGGTTGCAACTCTCCATCAGGATTAAGAATGGAGAAGGGAGATAGTATAAAGAGGAGAGGGGGAGTAAATCAATCTGAATTAGTGCTATAATAGGGGAGCTGTTAACAATTTCTTTCCCGTCAAAGATGCTGCTTGACCCATGGAATACCTCCAGCAGATTCTTTAACATTTTGGACATAGTACTATTCAGAGATCTTACAATACAAAGAGCTATAAAATCCTAATGTAACCTTGTAATAAATTGGAATGAGCCAAACATCTTAAACTCCCTCACTTTAAAGATGATACATGTCACAGTATGTCCTTCAAATAGAAAATGGTGATATGAACTGTTTAACTAAATTATATACCAAGAACACACAAACAAAAAATGTAAGCCATTCACATTTAATTGTAAAAAATAAGGCTCAGAAGAAGGCCATTTGACTGATTGTTTCTTTGCTTTATGACAAAAAGTGACTGAAATTACAAACATATAGTCTGTACCTTTGCAGGTTACAGTTGTTCAGAAACTAGCTAGGCACTTTATGAAAGTGGTGAGGATTTATACTTCCATCACCCTTGCAGGTTGATATCCAAATCCTGACTGTTAGCTGGGTGAAAATCATTTCCCTCATCAATTCCCTTCCTGTAATTTTTTTAACCAATGATTTTAAATTAGTATTTTAGTGGGAGATAGTAATAAGTAAATAAAGCTTGACAGATAATCAAGAAAGAATTACTCAGTCCTTTGAAGGAATTGCATGGCATTTAATTTAATTGAATCTCCTGTTGTGCTTCCATGGTTCCAATTCTCCGAGAAGGAAAACAAATGCAGATCTGTAAGGCATTGTGTTTGATTAATTTAATTCTATGTAGCATCTCTTCATTTGCCAGAATGTAGAGGATTGGGTCCAGGCAGGCATTGATACTGCAAACTATTTCAGATAGTTCATAAACAGCCAGAAACACATTAACATTTTCAGGCTTCAAGATATGATTCAGCTCTGAAGTAATCATTACAAAAGACATAATATGGTAAGGAACAAAGGAAATGATCAAAACAGCCAGTGCAGTTGACATCACCAATAAAGTTCTTGCCGATTTCTGTTGTCTTTTACGGTTTTGACTGAATTTTCTGATTGCTCTACACGTTCTGAAATAACAGACCAATAGAACAGATATTGGAAGGATGAACCCAAAGAGTAACCTGAAAGTTGAAAAAGACACAAAATGACCCAAAGGATCCTGATTCATCTCTGTGCAACTGGTTGCATTGATTGATTTTTCCATCGTGACCAGATTAAGGAAACTTGATAAGGATTCTATTACCACCAAGATCCAAGCACAAATTGAAATGGCTTTTACCTTTTGCATTGTCCACCAGGTCATGGATGCAATGGGATGAACTGTATTTATATAGCGATCAACACTGATAAGCGTTAAGAAGAGAATGCTGCCATATAGATTCACGTAAAAGACAAATCTTTTGATGTGGCAGAATGCTGCCAAGTCGTCCCCTCTCATTTTATATGAATGCAAGTAGATTGTAATTGGAGCAGTGAAGGTCCATGCAAGATCGCACAGTACTAGGTTAAACAAGAATATGTTGCTCCGAGTCCACGATTTGGTGTAATAGATGTAACTTAGAAGTGCAGTCATGTTTCCAATGAAGCCGAGGGCTGTACAGCAGCTACACAAGATAACCAGTAGATGGCAATACCATTCTAGTGCTCTATCATTTCTGCAGTAGTTTAAATAGTAGGAAGGATTCTCTGTCATTGTTGCCATCTCTGTAAGATGGATATGAAAATCAATTGTAGGTAATTCTTGCCAATATTTCCATCGCAATGCAGTGCAATAAAGGCAGACTTTTAGATTCTAGCTCATTGAAATTAAGGTCAATGTGGGTGCCATGGTAGTGTAGTGGTTAGTGCAATGCTATTACAGTTTTGGACTTCGGAGTTCAAACCTGGCGTCCTCTGTAAGTTCTCCCCATGGAATGCATGGGTTTTCCATGGATGCTTTTGTTTCCTCCCGCAGTCCAAAGACGTACTAGTTAGTAGGTTAATTGATCATTGTGAATTGTCCAGTGTTTTGGTTAAGGTTAGATCGAAATTGTCGGGAGTTGCTGGGCGGTGTGGCTTGAAGGGCCAGAAGACCTTACTCCATGTTGTATCTCTAAAGAAAATAAAATTTAAAAATAAAATAAATTAGGGGAATGAAGGATTGTGAAAGGGCATTTTTTTTTACAATGACATCAGAAAATGTTGAAATGTTTGCTTATCTGGCAGAATTAAGGCCTGTGTTGCACATGTCATATTGACATGAAATATTCCTTCTGACTCAAAACAATCAAATATTCTTTCATGAATAGAAATGTTTAGAAAGTATTAAGAATTTTGTTAATATACAAAATTGCACTTAAATATGGTTTTCTACCTGTTTGAAGAGTGTTAGTTCTAGTTTGTGGTTAACTTACCGATGATTGGCAATTGCTCCATGGACTTTACACAGAAATAAAGAAACATAAAATTCTACAGCACATTACAGGGCCTTCAGCCCACAATGTTCTGCCAACCATGTAACCTACTCTAGAAACTGTCTACTGCATAGTCCTAATTTTCTAAGCTCAGTGTACCGAAGAGTCTCTCAAAAGATCTTACTGTATCTGCCTCTACCACCTTCCTGCCAGTGCATTCCATGCACTCATCACTCTCTGTGTGAAAAACTTAACTCTGATATCCCTCCTTGTACCTACTTCCAAGCACCTTAAAACCATGCCCCTTCACGTTAGCCATTTCAGTCCTGGGCAAAATCCTGTGGCTTCCACACGATTAATGCCTCTCATCATCTTGTAAACCTACTTCTGTACACTATTTTCTTTAGTGTGGCAGACGTTTATCCAAGTTCACTCATACACCAGGAAGCAGAATAGTAGCGTTGTGGTTAGCTCAACACTTTACAGTACAGGTGATCCAGGTTTAATTCTCGTTGCTGCCTTTAAGGAGTTTGTACATTCTCCCCATGAAGTTTCCATCAGGTGCTTGGGTTTCCTCCCACAGTCCAAAGACCTGCTGGTAGGTAGGTTCATTGTAAATCGTTCCGCGATTAGGCTAGGAATAAATTGGGGGATTGCTGGGTGGCGTGGCTTGAAGAAAAAAGATTTCTTTAAAAACGTTTTGTGTTGTGAAGTGCATGCTTCCACCACTGCTGGTAGATGTGAAAGATTTCGGTGGAAGAACGCCAAATTCTTCTTTACAGAAGTTTGTTTACAAATAAACTAGAGTGCATTGTGCAGAGCTGGTGAATGAAATGACAGTCAACTGGTCTACACTCTAACATTAAAGAATTGCACCAGTCAGAGATGGTGGATAAAATGGCAGTCAACAGGTCTGCAATCTAATTTTAAGTGATTTGTACCATTTCTTTCTGCCTCATTATTTGGTTTTCTGAATTATGGAGAATTAATCAGTGATCCTCACTTCATTGATCACAGCCTTTCTTTTCAAATGACTTGTGGGCTATATGCTGCAACTGCTGGCCCACTGATCACCCAACCCCTTGCAGAGACTTGGGGCCACCTATCACGTCAGTCCATCACTTTGGATTATGTGTGTTGGAAGCTGAGCCCTAGACTTAAAATGATCTGGGAGTAAGATCAGACCATTTGGCTTTCAAGCCTGCTCTGCCATTTAATAAAATTATGACTACTATCTACCATTCATGTACATCCAAAGTAACCTTTCACCTCTGTCATAAAAATATTCTAAGATCATCTTCCAAAACTCCCTGACAAATAGTTCAAAAGATTGAGAAAATCTGAAAGAAAATAAACTTCCATCTCTCCCCTTAATAGGAAACCCCTTATTGAAGATTTTCCCACAACATGAAACATCACTTCCACATTAACCCACTATGACCTCATGGGATTATGTTTCATTCAAGTTCTCTCAGGAAATACAAGAGACTGTAGTTGCTGGCAGGTGGCAGGGTGGAGATAAATCTCTATTAAAGGTGGTGTAAGGCACTCTTTCCCAATGTTAGCCTGCAGGCCACCCCTGGGCAAGTTGTAGCACCTGCTTAGTCCCCTAAACAGAATCTTGTGAAGCTATGGGAGCAGATTCTGGATAGTCATATGAACAGCTGCTGTGTATCATAAGTTCTGGTTATATGCCCACTGTCAGCAGGCAGACAATCTTTGACGAGTATTGATAATGGCTGGGGTCACCCGTCTTGTAAAGGCACTGCCCAGAAGAAGGCAATGGCAAACCACTTCTTAGAAAAATTTGCCAAGAAAATCACGGACACTGATTGAGTACATCATACCACACAGCACGTAATAATGATGATGAAAGTTGTTGGAATTTAGAGCAAACAGTCAACTACAGGAAGATCTCAGCAGATACAGCAGCATCTGATTGACATTTTGGGTCAATACGCTGCACCAAAACTTATCTTGAGAGTGAGAATTATCTTTCCCAATTCCAAACTCCAGTGGATACAAATATCTTCTAAGGTAACCATCTCATTCCATGAGGTTTAGTAAACCTCCTCTGAAGTGCTCCCAGTGCATTATTATCTTTCTATAAAAAGGATATCAATACTATATACAGTTCAGTCATCCAGCACAGAAATGGGCCTTTGGCTCAATTGGACTTTGCTGACCAAGATGCCCCAACCCAGCTTGTCCCATTTGCCAGCATTTGATCCATAACCTTATAAACTTTTCCAATCCATGCACCAAAAGATCACCTCTCAGTCTTTAATGCTCTAAAGAATAGAGTCCTAGATTGTCCAATCTCTTTCTATAATACAATCTCTTAAGTCCTGACATCATCCTTATAAATCTTTTCTGCACTCTTTCCTGTTTAGTAATATCTTTCCTATAACAGGCCAACCAAAACTGAACATAATACTCCAAGTGTAAGCTTATAAGTGTCCTATAAAATTGCACCTCATGTTCTACCACACACTCAAGAGCCCTGCTATTCACTTTGAAAGCCCTTCTTGACTTGACTTTCCAAAATGTAACACTTCCCACTTACCTGAATTTGCTATTCCTTGACTTATTTACCAGATTTGAATGACCTTCTTCACAATGTCCACCATGCCACCTACTTTAGTGTCATCTACAACCTTACTAGCCATGCATTATATGTTTTTTATCCATATACTTGACGAAGAAGGTGAACGACAAATAGGCCCAGCAATGAACTCTGAGGTGCACCAGTAGTCACAGGTCTACAGTCTGAGAAAAAACCTTCTACCACTGCCATCTCCTTTTTACCATCAATCCAATTTGGCAGCTCTTCCTTGATCTCATGTGATCTAACCATCCAGAACAGCCTATCATGTGGAACCTTATCAAAGCCGTATAAACAATATGGCAACAAATGTTATAAACATATGTTGCCATACGTTATAAACATATAAACAATATCTATGGCTCTGCCTTCATCAACTTTATTGATCACCTCATCAAAAAACTCAAGTTTGTAAGACGTGATCTCTCAAGCACAAAGCCATGCTGACTACTACTAATCAAGTCTGGTCTTTCAGACGTGTATACATCTTATCCCTCAGATCCCTCCCTGGTCACTTACCTTCTGCGGTTGTTAGATTTACTCTGGTAGCTAGGCTATTGCCAATATAACTGAAGTAAAATCTCTCTATTGTTGGATTCACTTCTCTTAACAATCAGCACTAACATTCCAGCAACTGCAGATTCTCTTGAGTTTGCAATAGCATCTTGTTAGTTATCCTAGTGAATTGTGTAGCGTCATGCACAGGGACACCCTGATCCTTCTGCATCAGAGAACTTTGTGATATGAAGTATCTCAGCATTTACATAACATGCTTATTTTTCATTTCTCCATCTAAAATAAACAATTTCACTTTTCCTCACATTAATTTTCCGTACCTTTTCCACTTCACAACCAATATATATCTCTTTGTCCACCAGACATTGGCACAGTTAAACATCATCTATGCTTCTTGTTAGCCAGTTAATCTTCTATCTACATGTTATCTCTTCCTCTATGAGATTTTATTTAAGACCATAAGACCATTAGATATAGGAACAGAATTAGGCTATTTGGCCCACTAAGACTGCTCCGCTAATTCATCATGGCTGATCCACTTACCTCATCCCCAATCTTCTACTGTCTCCCTGTATCCCTTTATGCCCTGACTAATCAAGAATCTATTAATCTCTGCTTTAAATATGCCCAGTAACTTGGCCTCCACAGCCACTTGTGGCAATGAATTCCACAGATTCCCCACTCTGGCTAAAGAAATTCCTCCTCTTCTCTGTTCTAAATGGATATCCCTTTATTCTGAGGCTGTGTCCTCTGGTCTTAGAGTCCCCAACCATAGGAAACACCCTCTCCACATCCACTGTTTTAAGGCCCTTCAACATTTGATAGGTTTCAAATTCTTCAATAATCTAAAATAGTACAAAATCAGCGTGGCTTCCTTCAGAGAAAATCCTGCCTGACGAACCTGTTGAAATTCTTTGAGTAGATTACAAGTAGGATAGATAAAGGGGATGCAGTGGATGTTGTATATTTGGACTTTCAGAAGGCCTTTGACAAGGTACCACACATGAGGCTGCGTACGAGTTAAGAGCCCGTGGTATTACAGGAAAGTTACTAACATAGTTAGAGCATTGGCTGATTGGTAGAAGGCAGCAAGTGGGAATAAAAAGATCCTTTTCTGGTTGGCTGCCAGTGACTAGTGGTGTTCTGCAGGGGTTGGTGTTGGGACCACTTGTTTTTATGCTATATATAAATGATTTAGATGATGGAATAGATGGCTTTGTTGACAAGTTTGCAAATGATAGGAAGATTGGTGGAGGGTCAGGTAGTGGTGGGGAAACAGGTAGGATGCAGAAGGACGAAGACAGATTAGGAGAATGGGCAAGAAAGTGACAAATGAAATAAGCAGTCTTTTGTACCAATCGGATTGTAGTTTTAAACTTGGAAGATTTTTAAAAAATTATTAAATAAATGATGTACTATGTCTTAAAGTTTCAAACAATTTTAGTTAGCCATGTTAGCTGGATTCAATGAGCTATAATTATCCTGAAACATAATAATTTGCAGCAGTGAAAGTTGGGGGAAGGGAAGAATATATGCTTATGGCACAGTAGACTGAAATTAGCTGTCATTGATATTAATGTGTGAATGCTTAATGCTTTCACATGTCATTCCTCATGTTTTAATGAAGGCATTGCAACATTAAAATAGTGGACAGAAGAACGTCTAACAAATTTACTCACTCTTTGCCCACTAATTATGCTGACTGTGAAATCCAGCTTAATGTATATGACAATATAATACGATCATTCAGTTGAATTTTAGCATTGAATTATTTCTAGGACAAGATATTGAGTATTATGAGATAGTCACATATTGCATTAACAATCTTTGCTGATGGTATTTTTAAAATTCTGTTCTGAATCTATATAACTGACATGACTTTTGTGTAAGAGTACATAGATTCTCTTCTGTGCCAATGGTTGTAGATATATTTATTATGAAGCTGGATGTGTGCAAGAGGTGAAACAAATAGAAAAAATATACTAATAAGTTCAAGAGTGTCAGGGAGCTTATGTGAAGCATGAACATTAGCTTAGACCATTGCAAATAATAAAAAAAACTCTGTTTTGAGAATCTGAGTTAAAGAAAAAGAAAATTGCTGTTAACACTCAGCAGATCAGACAGCATCTATGGATAAAGAAACAATATTCAGATTGAAGTACCTTCGTTAGAACTTCAGTATAGACAAGTTGGTTTAAATCACCTGTTCTAAAATTTCTATAAAATAGTCTTTCATATCACCAGTGTACTTCTCTTATAGCTGGTGGCCTGTTTTAGAACATGTTATGCTGGTGTTATGCACAAAATATCATTTCAGATTACTCACCTCCTCACTGCCATCTTGCCATGAGTAGCTCTTTAGATCTGTGAAAAGTCATAAAGGAAGAGTAAGCTTTAAAAGAAATAATAGAATCTCAGATTGTAATGTTTACTTCAGTGCAATACAGTTTTATTCCTTCCCCCTCCTCTTCCCTTATTCCCTGCTCTGGCCTCTTAACCTTTCCTTACCTGCCTATCACTTCCACCTCGGTCCACTCTTCCTTCCCTTTCCCCCATTGTCCACTCTCCTTCCTATCCCATTCCTTCTTCTCCAGCCCTTTACCTTTCCCACCAACCTGGCTTCACCTAACACCTTCCAGCTATCCTCCTTGCCTTCCCTCCCCCCTCACCGTTTTATTCTGGCATCCCCCCCCCCCATCCACTCACAAAGAAGGGTCTCGACCCAAAACGGTGACTGTTCACTTATTTCCATGGATACTGTCTGACCTGCTGAGTTCCTCCAGCATTTTGTGTACGTTACTATCTTAGTTTTATGTTTCTGAAGTATTAATAGTCGTGGAAGCTGCTGGAAACACTCACTTAATATTAACTTAATATCTCTTTTCACAGATATTGTTTGAGTTGTTGAATGTTTCCAGCATTTTCTGCTTTGGTTTTAGATTTTCAGTATCTGCAGATTTGATTTCCATAAGTAGGTCAAACAAATTAGAATCCACAAGTATAACAACATAACTCCCTCCCAACTTCATTATATGGTGTTTATTAAGGGATGTGTATTTTATTGAACATGCCCAATAACTGACTCAAACACCAAATGAACTCCAAAATGAAGATGTGTTTTGCTACTAGTTCTAAAATATCTATTTTTCAACAGCACACAGACTCACCATTTTTCTTGACAGGTTAATTATAATGGCTGTGTCTATGGGATTAATTAAATTAAGGAAAGATCTTTCTTGTTTATATATTAAAATATGGACACTTGTTTATTAGATATAACGTCATACTTTCCCTGATATTTCTGCAAAAGGGCTTTGTTTGTACTTGTTCAATGTGAAAAATAGCTACTATATTAATGATTGCTTCATTGAAGCATCCTTTATTTCCCAATGAATAGAATGCTGTTCAATGAATAGAATGGTTTTTTTCCAATGTAATGTTTAAATTTTTATTCACTCTTAGATTCAAATATTATTTTGTTCTTTGTTTATTCCTCCTGTATTGGGGTTTACATGTTTGTACTTCATTGCTAAATACATTGATTGTAAAAATGTAGAATCAATTACCTTTCAAAAGAGATATTGATAAATTCTATTAATGAGGGAAAATCTGCAGAATTATGAATGAGCTGAAAAAGCAAATCTGAGATAGCATGTGACAGGTATCAAATATACACAAGTGGCAATGACAATCTCTTAACAAAAGGCAGTCTGACCACCAACTTTTAATATCCTGAGGACCACCATTAACAAGGCCAGCTGCCTAAATAGTTAAGTAGGTCAGAGGATGGGAAACTCACCTCCAAACTCCTTAAACCTTTTCACAAATTTCCAAGATGAAATCTCCACTTGTCTGCACATTTGCAGATTAAGGCACCTTTGAGGGAAAAGCAGAACATAATCTGCATCCTAAACACTATTCTGAATATTAACTCGCTCTGTCTCTAGTGCATAGGGACATCAGGGCTACTTTGACATTACCTCTGGAATCTGTGATGTCCATCGCTAAGAAGAGCTAGATAGAGTAGCAAGCTCATGAAACTGCCAATACCTCCATACCACATACCATACTAATCTGGAATCATTTTGCCCTTTACTTATCTTTTATTGGCCTGAAATCCTGAAAACCCTACCCAACAATATCATGGTTAAAACTTCAACAGAATGAGGTGAGTGCTTCAGGAAGGTGGCTTACTACCATCATGTTGACCAGTAATTTGACCAATAAATGCTTGTCATATTGGTAAATACTCAACTTCATAAATGAAAAAAAGAGAATTGACTTAATAAGGTTGAAAGAGTACAGAGAAAATTTACCGGATCTGGAGGACCTTAGTTATGGGGGAAGATTGAATAGGTTAGGACTTTATTCCTGAGAATGTAGACGATTGAGAGGAGATTTGATAGAAGTATATAAAATTATGAGGGTAGACAGGGTAAATGCAAGGAGGCTTTTTCCACTGAGGTTGTGTGGGACTACAACTAGGGGTTATGCATTAAGGGTGAAAGATGAAAAGACTAAGGGGAACATGAGGGGAAGACTTCCATAGTCAGAGGGTCGTGGGAGTGTGGAGTAAGCTGCCAGTGCAACTGGTGCATGCGAGCTTGATTTCAATGTTTAAGTAAAGTGTGTATAGGTACATTGATAGTAGGGGTATGGACGTCTGTGGTCCCGGTTCAGGTCAATGGAAGTGGGCAGTTTAAATGGCTTTGGCATGGACTAGATGGACCGAAGGGCCTGTTTCTCTGTTGTACTTTTCTATGACTCTATGACCTCTTAAAGAGATCCCACTGACATGATGATGGAGTGAATAGACTACTGGTTTCTGAATATACTTGATGATTTTTGCTTTCCCCTTTTTGTAAAGTTGTCAGAAACTTGCCAACAGAAAGTTCTTCCTAGTAGCTGGAGTCCTAGGGATCTTGGTCCACAGCTCCTGAAAATAACCACACAAGTAGATAGGGTGGTAAAGAAGGCATTGGTCAAAGCATCGCATATAAGAGTCAGGAAATCATGTTGAGCTATACAAAACATTATTAGGCCACACTTGAACTGCTGTGTACATTTTTGGTTGCCTCAATGCACAAAAGATGTAGAGGTTTTGGAAAGGATACAGATGGTGTTTATTCGGGTGCAACCTGGATTAGGGGATATGAGCTAACAGGGTAGGTTGGACAAACTGACTGTTTTCTCTGGAGCATTAGAGGCTGCAGGGAGGTCTGAAGTTCATTAAAATATGAGAGAGAGGGTAGATAAATAAAGTAGACATACAAAATCTTTATCCCAGGTAGAAATGCCAAATACTAGAGCAATGGTTTAAGATAAGAGCCCATGGTATTACGGGACAGTTACATAAGTGGATAGAGCATAGGTTGATTGGCAGGCAACAGAGAGTGGGAATAAAGGGATCCCATTCTGGTTGGCTGCCGGTTACCAGTGGTGTTCCACAGGGGTCTGTGTTGGTGCTGCTTCTTTTTACGTTGTATATTTTTGATTGGAGAAAGGCTAACTTTGAGGAGATGCGAAGGGATTTAGAGAGAGTGGATTGGGTCAAGTTGTTTTATGGGAAGGATGTAATAGAGAAATGGAGGTCATTTAAGGGTGAAATTATGAGGGTACAGAATCTTTATGTTCCTGTTAGGTTGAAAGGAAAGGTTAAAGGTTTGAAAGCGCCATGGTTTTCAAGGGATATTAGAAACTTGGTTCGGAAAAAGAGGGATGTCTACAATAGATATAGGCAGCATAGAGTAAAGGAATTGCTCGAGGAATATAAAGAATGTAAAAGGAATCTTAAGAAAGAGATTAGAAAAGCTAAAAGAAGATACGAGGTTGGTCTGGCAAATAGGGTGAAGGTGAATCCGAAAGGTTTCTACAGTTATACTAAAAGCAAGAGGATAGTGAGGGACAAAATTGGCCCCTTAGAGAATCAGTGTGGTCAGCTATGTGTGGAGCCGAGGGAGATGGGAGAGATTTTGAACGATTTCTTCTCTTCGGTATTCATTAAGGAGAAGGATATTGAATTGTGTAAGGTGTGGGAAACAAGTAAGGAGGTTATGGAACCTATGACAATTAAAGAGGTGGAAGTACTGGCGCTTTTAAGAAATTTAAAAGTGGATAAATCTCCGGGTCCTGACAGTCGGGTCCTGACAGGATATTCCCCAGGACCTTGAGGGAAGTTTGTGTAGAGATAGCAGGAGCTCTGACGGAGATCTTTAAGATGTCATTAGAAACGGGGATTGTGCCGGAGGATTGGCGTATTGCTCATGTGGTTCCATTGTTTAAAAAGGGTTCTAGAAGTAAGCCTAGCAATTATAGACCTGTCAGTTTGACATCAGTGGTGGGTAAATTAATAGAAAGTATTCTTAGAGATAGTATTAATAATTATCTGGATAGACAGGATCTGATTAGGAGTATCCAGCATGGATTTGTGCGTGGAAGGTCATGTTTGACAAACATTATTGAATTTTTTGAAGAAGTTACGAGGAATGTTGATGAGGGTAAGGCAGTGGATGTAGCCTATATGGACTTCAGCAAGGCCTTTGACAAAGTTCCACATGGAAGGTTAGTTAAGAAGGTTCAGTCGTTAGGTATTAATGCTGGAGTAATAAAATGGATTCAACAGTGGCTAGATGGGAGATGCCAGAAAGTAGTGGTGGATAATTGTTTATCAGGATGGAGGCCGGTGACTAGCGGGGTGCCTCAGGGATCTGTTTTGGGCCCAATGTTGTTTGTAATATACATAAATGATCTGGATGATGGGGTGGTAAATTGGATTAGTAAGTATGCCGATGATACTAAGGTAGGAGGTGTTGTGGATAATGAGGTGGGTTTTCAAAGCTTGCAGGGAGATTTATGCCAGTTAGAAGAATGGGCTGAATGTTGGCAGATGGAGTTTAATGCTGAGAAGTGTGAGGTTCTACATTTTGGTAGGAATAATCCAAATAGAACATACAGGGTAAATGGTAGGGCATTGAGGAATGCAGTGGAACAGAGAGATCTAGGAATAACAGTGCATAGTTCCCTGAAGGTGGAGTCTCATGTAGATAGGGTGGTGAAGAAGGCTTTTGGAACACTGGCCTTTATAAATCAAAGCATTGAGTACAGAAGTTGGGATGTAATGTTAAAATTGTACAAGGCATTGGTAAGGCCAAATTTGGAATATTGTGTACAGTTCTGGTCACCGAATTATAGGAAAGATATTAATAAATTAGAGAGAGTGCAGAGACGATTTACTAGGATGTTACCTGGGTTTCAGCACTTAAGTTACAGAGAAAGGTTGAACAAGTTAGGTCTCTATTCATTGGAGCGTAGAAGGTTGAGGGGGATTTGATCGAGGTATTTAAAATTTTGAGAGGGATAGATAGAGTTGACATGAATAGGCTGTTTCCATTGAGAGTAGGGCAGATTCAAACGAGAGGACATAATTTGAGAGTTAGGGGGCAAAAGTTTAAGGGAAACACGAGGGGGTATTTCTTTACTCGGAGTGATAGCTGTGTGGAGTGAGCTTCCTGTAGAAGTAGTAGAGGCCAGTTCAGTTGTGTCATTTAAGGTAAAATTGGATAGGTATATGGACGGGAAAGGAGTGGAGGGTTATGGGCTGAGTGCAGGTAGGTGGGACTAGGTGAGATTAAGAGTTCGGCACGGACTAGGAGGGCTGAGATGGCCTGTTTCCGTGCTGTGATTGTTATATGGTTATATCAACGATTTGGATTATGGAATAGATGGCTTTGTGGCTAAGTTTGCTGATGATACAAAGATAGGTGCTAAGGAAACAGAGAGTCTGCAGAGAGACTTGGATAAATTGTGGGAATGGGCAAAGAAGTGGCAAATGAATTACAATGTCGGAAAGTGTACGGTCATGCACTTTGGCAGAAGAAATAAATGGGCAGACTATTACTTAAATGGGGAGAGAATTCAAAGTTCTGAGATGCAACGGGACTTGGAAGTCCTCGTGCAGGATACTCTTAAGGTTAACCTCCAGGCTGAGTCAGTGGTGAAGAAGGTGAATGCAATGTTGGCATTCATTTCTAGAGGAATAGAGTATAGGAGCAGGGATGTGATGTTGAGGCTCTATAAGGCACTGGTAAGACCTCACTTGGAATACTGTGTGCATTTTTAGGCTCCTTATTTAAGAAAGGATATGCTGACATTGGAGAGGGTTCAGAGAAGATTCACTAGAATGATTCTGGGAATGAGAGGGTTAACATATGAGGAACATTTGACTGCTCTTGGACTGTACTCCTTGGAGTTTGAAGAATGGGGGAATCTCATAGAAACATTTTGAATGTTGAAAGGCATGGACAGAGTGGATGTGGCAAAGTTGTTTCCCATGGTGGGGGAGTCTAGTACGAGAAGACATGACTTGAGGATTGCAGGGCGCCCATTCAGAACAGAGATGCGAAAAAGATTTTTTAGCCAGAGGGTGGTGAATCTATGGAATTTGTTGCCATGGGCAACAGTGGAGGCCAAGTCATTGGGTGTATTTAAGGCAGAGATTGATAAGTATCTGAATAGTCAGGGCATCAAAGGTTATGGTGAGAAGGTGGAGGAATGGGACTAAAGGGGAGATTGGATCAGCTCATGATGAAATGGCAGAGCAGACTTGATGGGCCAAATGGCCAATCTTAAATAAGGAGCCCAAAACTGAACACAGCATTCCAAGTGAGGTCTTACCAGTGCCTTATAGAGCCTCAACATCACATCCCTGCTCCTGTACTCTATTCCTCCAGAAATGAATGCCAACATTACATTTGCCTTCTTCACCACTGACTCAGCCTGGAGGTTAACCTTAAGGGTATCCTGCACGAGGACTCCCAAGTCCCATTGCATCTCAGAACTTTGAATTCTCTCCCCATTTAAGTAATAGTCTGCCCGTTTATTTCTTCTACCAAAGTGCATGACTGTACACTTTCTGACATTGTAATTCATTTGCAACTTCTCTGCCCATTCCCCCAATCTATCCAAGTCTCTCTGCAGACTCTCTGTTTCCTCAGCACTACCAGCCCCCCCACCTATCTTTGTATCATCAACAAACTTAGCCACAAAGCCATCTATTCCATAATCCAAATCGTTGATATACAACGTAAAAAGAAGCAGCCCCAACATGGACCCCTGTGGAACACCACTGGTAACCGGCAACCAGCCAGAATGGGATCACTTTATTCCCACTCTCTGTTTCCTGCCAATCAACCAACGCTCTATCCACGTATGTAACTTTCCCGTAATTCCATGGGCTCTTAGCTTGTTTAGCAGTGTCATGTGCAGCACCTTGTCAAAGGCCTTCTGAAAATCCAAATACACAACGTCCACTGCATTTCCCTTGTCTAGCCTACTTGTAATTTCCTCAAAAAATTGCAATGGGTTTGTCAGGCAGGATTTTCCCTTAAGGAAACCATGCTGAGTTCTGCCTATCTTGTCATATGCCTCCAGGTATTCCGTAACCTCATCCTTGATAATCAATTCCAACAACTTCTCAACCACCGATGTCATGCTAACAGGTCTATAATTTCCTTTTTGCTTCCTTGCCCCCTTCTTAAATAGCGGAGTGACATTTGCAATCTTCCAGTCCTCCGGAACCAGGCCAGAATTTATCGACGTTTGAAAGATCATTGCTAATGCCTCCGCAATCTCCACTGCTACTTCCTTCAGAACACGAGGGTGCATTCCATCTGGTCCGGGAGATTTATCTACCCTTAGACTATTCAGCTCCCTGAGTACTTTCTCTGTCGTATTTGTGACTGCGCATATTTCTCTTCCCTGACACCCTTGAATGTCCGGTATATTGCTGATGTCTTCCTCAGTGAAGACTGATGCAAAATACTCGTTCAGTTCCTCTGCCATCTCCTTATCTCCCATTACAATTTCCCCAGCATCATTTTCTATCGGTCCTGTATCTACTCTCACCTGTCTTTTACTCTTTATATACTTGAAAAAGCTTTTAGTATCCTCTTTGATATTATTTGCTAGCTTCCTTTCATTGTTCATCTTTTCTCTCTTAATAATAGCTTCTTTGCATGATATGAGATTGTATTTTTTCCTTGTAACTGTTCGTTTAATAAATTCAGTTTTTCCAAATACTTTAGATCTTAGAGAGCAATGGATCCTCTGTAGCTTCCTACCTTTGAAGCAGCACCATCAGTTGCGCAAACCATTTTATTTTCCAGTGGAATATTTTCTCCCAAGAAATAGCTCTTCAGTTCTTCAAAAATAGTTTCACTGTTGGCATTGGTCTTAAACTTTTGGGCAAAAAGCATTCAAAAACCTAACAAATTTCATCAGAAGTGCTTTGTTATCGTGCAATGTACTCACCAAGAAAAGTGAATTGAATTTCCTTTGAAAATAAGTATCAGGGATTGAATGGAAGTTGTAGTGGTAGATGCTGATGCAGTGGTAGGCCTCATGCGATTTTGCTGTTTAGCTGTTTCTGGTAGATAACACCACTGCAGTAACTGTAACTGTCATGTCACATTTTATAACTGTTATACCATGCATGGGTCATTGGACAGTAAACAGAACCAGTCTCCTGTTCTATAGTAGCTGATTGGCCTTACTGCAGACAGTCTCGCCCAATCTACAGTTCGTGATTTGGGGCGGATGTGGATCGTGTCTCAGTGGGCGGCCCTACAGAGTGTGGATGGTGATTTGTGCATGGTCAAGCAGGAACAGAGATAATGATTGATGTGCTGCACTCTCCCACACATCCAGGCTAGGCTGTTTTGCTGCAGCATTTGCATCATCTAGCATATTTTCCCATTCATTTCATTTAGGGTTCCAAATAAATTACAGTACACGTATTCATTTCTTTTTTTATTTAAGTAATATTTCATTAAAATAGTAACTTATCATGGCCCATTTAGAAGCTCCTGTGGCCCCCAATTTCTTGTTTTTTTTTATTTGTGGGCCCCTACAAAATCTGGCATGGCCCACTTTGAGAACCACTGTACTAGATGGTATGTATTTAAGGTGAGAGGGGGAAATTCAAAGGAGTTGTGTGGTACATGTTTTTTACACAGTGGTAAGTGCCTGGAATAAGGTGCCAGGGTTGTAGTGGAAGCAGATATAATTAAGAGACTTTTAGATGGACATATGGATATGCAGAGAATGGAGGGATATGGATTATGTGCAGGCTGCAGAGATTAAAAGGAGGTTCATGAAAATGACTCTGGGATTGAAAGGTTTATCACATGAGGAGCATTTGATGGTTCTGGGCCTGCATTTACTGGAATTCAGAAGAATGAGGATGCTGGGGATTCTAAAGCCACAGGGCGCAGCTCAGAATAGAGGGACATCCATTTAGAATGGAGATAAGGAGGAATTTCTTCAGCCAGAGGGTATTGAATCTGTGGAATTCGTTGCCACAGGCTACTTCAGAGGCTAAGTCATTGGGTATATTCAAGGCAGAGGTCCACGGGTTGTTGATTAGTCAAGGTATGAAGGGATACGGGGAGAAGCAGGAGATTGGGACTGAGGAAAATGGATCAGCCACAATGAAATTGTGGAGCAGATTCAATGGGCCAAATGGCCTAATTCTGCTCCTATATCATATGGTCTATTTAGTTTAGTTTGGAATTCTATTTGGCACAGACTTTCTGGGCCTAAGGGCTTGTTCCTCTGCTGTGCTGTTTAATGTTGTATGTACGTTGAGCATGAGGGCACTCACAAAGGCAAATCTACTGTAGGTAGTATTCATATGTCTCCAGTACTCAGAGAAGTAGTTACTGCTGGAGGGCAGGAGCAGGAATGCTAGAATCTCCTTCATTGTAATCCTGGAAATTTATTGCTCCACTAGTTGAGGCTATTTGCATTTATATGGTGAGGGGATCTAATCCGTGATTTCACTTGTTCAGTGCTATCATGAATTACAGTATTCATTTATCTGGTTGGGAAGATTATAGATATAGACACACACACACACACACACAGTTGTATGAAAACAGAAGAGCATAATAAAAGTATTTATCTTTGTATGAACTTTAATGAGATTTTGAGCAACTTAATTACTGTAATCAAAGTTAACATCTAAAATTCTGACAGACTCTTCAGTGTTCTTATTCATTTTACAATTAAAAATATTTCATACTCTCATTTGCATAATCAGTGGAAGGCTGAAAAACAAATGCTATAATTATTGGATGTACACATTAAATGCATATTGTTTCTTTGCTGAAATTCAATCTTGCCATATGAAGATATATTCAACATCACTCAACACTACACCGCTTAATTGGATCACTGTTTTCATGACAGAGGAAGAAAGAGCAGTGCTTTATTGTGTGAAGTTCGCATTGTGAATCAGTTATACTGGCTAATTACTGAAAGACAAGTTGGCAATGATGCTTTTGCAAGGCAATTAACTTTTTGTGAGAAATGCTTTTCAATTCATTGAATTTTTTACTTCTTTATGTCTTGAAATTTAAGGTCTAAATTTGGTATGGGTTTTTAACTTATTACACAAAACTTTCAAGGCAACAAATCTAGATTTTATTTTTATTTTATTGAGATACGGTGGAGAATAGGCCCTTCTGGCCCTTTGAGCCGTGCCACCCAGCAATCCCCCAATTTAATCCTGCCCATGGCACACTTGCTTTAAAGGAATATTTAGGCAAAGATACAGTTTATGTATACAAATTGTTCACGTTATGTGGATACACAGGTCTAGGTGTTAAGGTGGAAGAAATGTTCCAACAACGGATATATGCAAGGCTTTATTGAGTTTATCACAATGTGGTGGAATAACTCAGCAGATCAGGCTGCATCTACGGAGTGGAATAAACAGTTGACATTTCAGGGTTATCACTGTTTCGAGCAGGGTCCATTCTTCAGGTCATTTGATGTTTCATTTCTTGGTCTGAAGTGTTGTTTGTTCATTACTCTCATAGATTCTGCTTGACCTGCTGAGTTCCTCCAGCATTCTGTGTGCGTTGCTTAAGACTTCCAGTATCTGCAGAATCTCTTGTATTTATTGAGCTTATTATCTCTACAGTAGATACCAACATCACTGATATAATTTGACAATAATGTAAGAAATAAGAGCAGAGATGGGTTATTATGGTTATTATTAGAGGATGCTAAGAGGATGCAGGGTGACTTGGATAGGTTAGGTGAGTGGGCAAGTTCATGGCAGATGCAATTTAATGTGGATAAATGTGAGGTTATCCACTTTGGTTGCAAGAACAGGAAAACAGATTATTATCTGAACAGTGGCCAATTAGGAAAAGGGGAGATGCAGCGAGACCTGGTTGTCATTGTACACCAGTCATTGAAGGTGGGCATGCAGGTACAGCAGGCGGTGAAAAAGGCAAATGGTATGTTGGCATTCATAGCAAAAGGATTTGAGTACAGGAGCAGGGAGGTTCTACTGCAGTTGTACAAGGTCTTGTTGAGACCGCACCTAGAATATTGTGTGCAGTTTTGGTCCCCTAATCTGAGGAAAGACATTCTTGCCATAGGGGGAGTACAGAGAAGGTTCACCAGATTGATTCCTAGGATGGCAGGACTTTCATATGAAGAAAGAATGGATCATCTAGGCATATACTCACTGGAATTTAGAAGATTGAGGGGGGATTTTATTGAAACGTATAAAATTCTAAAGCGATTGGACAGGCTAGATACAAGAAGATTGTTTCTGATGTTGGGGAAGTCCAGAACGAGGGGTCACAGTTTAAGGATAAAGGGGAAGCCTTTTAGGACTGAGATGAGGAAAAACTTCTTCACACAGAGTGTGGTGAATCTGTGGAATTCTCTGCCACAGGAAACAGTTGAGACCGGTTCATTGGCTATATTTAAGAGGAAGTTAGATATGGCCCTTGTGGCTAAAGGGATCAGGGGGTATGGAGCGAAAGCAGGTACAGGGTTCTGAGTTGGATGATCAGCCATGATCATACTGAATGGCGGTGCAGGCTTGAAGGACCGAATGGCCTACTCCTGCACCTATCTTCTATGTTTCTATTATGTACATGTACTCCCTTAGTAACATCGTGGCTGGTCTGATCTTTGGCCTAATGCCCAGGTTCCTGCCTGATTCCATTATAGTTCAAATCTCTTAAATATTGTTTAGGACACATTTAATGAGTTGACTGTCCAAGGTAGAGAATTCCAAAGATTCACATTCCCTTCAGAAGAAATTCCTCCTCCTCCTGCTCCCAATCTTTTATCCAGAGAATACACCCCATGAATTGGATACTGAGGAAAACATTCTTACATCTTGTACCTTAGAAGCCCCTAGAAAGATATCTCAATAGTTTAACTTCCATATAAACTGCAGAGTGTATACTTTATCAGTGATTTATCATACATCTAATTGGTGTTTCATAAATCAATCACTACTTGTGAAGTACTGTATTTTCTTCTGATAGTTTATCAGGTTCACAATCCCTCTTAATTGGGACAGGTTGTTGCTGAACATTTTCTAACTAGCTTCAGTCATGTGCACATTGTGCGGCCATGAAACACTACACCACACTTAGATATAACTGTTTTTAAATAGCGTCACTTGCATGTTTGAGTTCAAAAAGCAGTGATTTTTGTCACTGGTAGTCAACGAGTAATAAACAGTAAGACAATTTAGAAATGTTTTGCTCACTGAATTTAAAAGCATTCAGGCTTAGAGATGCCCAGAATGGTGAAAATGAAATGATCTTACTACTTCAGCAAGTTAGGAACTAATGATCATCATAGCTTGTCACACCAGACAGCCAGCCACTGGTTGTTTGGTTGATGTTGAGCAGGTCATTGTCAGCTAAATCAGGTGAGAGTGGGCAGTTGCACAGAACGTGTTCAATGTTCTGCACCCTTTTACCACACTCACAGGATTTGCTGGTCTTTAAACCCCACTTCACCATATTGTGTCCCGTCCTACAAATTCCTGCTCTTGCTCTGTTGAGAGTGCACCACTTCCATGTGTCAAGCAGTGCCCCGTCTGGCAGCGTTTCTGTGGGGTCTTGCACTGTATTGTTTGCTGGGGTTCTGGCTTCTGTTTGTTGCCAGAGGTCAATCCTGTATGTTTGGGGGGATGTCCTGTGTGGTAGTTTCTCCACTGTACAAAGCTTTGCCTCAATTTTAAGCGGTTGGAAACTGGCACATGATGATGTACTGGGTGCAGTGGATCTGAATTCTGTTTACCTTTTTCAATTTTTGTTGTAGTGTGTCTTCGGATCTCTGGGGAAGCAATGCCTGTAAGTCTGTAAATTATGTTAGTGGGTGTGGAGCGCAGTGTGCCCGTGATTATTTGGCACACTTCATTAAGCAACGGGTCTATTTTCTTCGCCTGGGCTGATCTGCCCCACACAGGTGCACAGTATTCTGCGGGTGCATAGCAGAGTGCTAGGGCAGTGATCCAAGTGTGTGAGCATTAGCTCCCCATTTTGTGTCTGCTAATTTTTCAAGAGACAATTGCGAGAGCCAACTTCCCCTCGGAGTATTTGGATGTGGGTGGCCAGTGAGAGCGTCCTATCCAGTGTCACGTCCAGGTAAGTTGGAGTCAGATGGTGTTTGAGCTCCATCCCACACCAGAAGATCTTGAGTTTCTGAGCTGCTTCTTGATTCCTCAGGAGGAATGCACACTCTTGAGTTTTTGATGAATTTGGGTTCAAAGACCATTTTTCATAATACTGCTTCATTGCTTCGAGGACTGCTGTAAGTCATACTTCAACTTCTTGGAAGTAGTTAGCTTGTGTTGCTATGCTTAGGTCATCTGCATAGATAAACCTGCTTGTGTTAGGAAAGGTTGGTTGGTTGGTTGTGTAAACTCTAAATAGTAGAGGTGCCAGGACTGATCCCTGTGGTAGTCCCTTCTTTTGTGGACACCACCTACTCTTAATTCCATTCATTTCTACATAAAATCTACAATTTTCTAGGAGGCTTCTTATTACTTTGACTGTGGTTTCATTCTTTAACATTTTAGATAATTTCAGTAGAAGGCCTCTGTGATTCACAGTATCGTATGCTGCTGTTCAGTCAACGAATACTGTAATTTGTTGCATTTCAAAGCCATCTCCAGTATACTGGGTTAAATTCAGGACTTGACTGCAGCAAGAGCAGCCTGGCCTGAACCTGGCTTGGTCTGGTGTTAGAAGATCTTCGACTGAAGGGGATATTCTTTTCAGTATGAATCTCTTGTAGAGCTTATAGAGGGTGCAGAGCAAGGAAATCGGTCTGTAATTTTTAGGAATGTTGGGGTCTTTATTGGGTTTTAGGAGCGACTCCTCCACTTTTTAGGTATTTTTAATTATCTTAGGCAACAGTTAAAAAGGGACAGAAGCCAGTGGAGTGCTTTAGGTCCAAGATGTTTAAGGAATTCATTAAGAATCCCATCTATGCCAGCAGCTTTGTTTGATTTTAGCTGTGATACTTCATCCTTTAATTCTGCTAGGGTGAGAGGTGGGATGTTGTTATTCCCGCTTGAGAGAGCTGACTCCATCTCCTGATGTTGCTTTTCCTTTTGCCTCCATTCCTTGTTATTTGGTCGACCATTTAGTATCAGTTGATGGGTAACCTGATTGAGTGTTACGGCAGCAATTCTCTGTGGTGGTCTATTGTCTGAGTTGAGATAGGAACTACAAAGAATAAAGGTATTGAAAATCATCTTGAATGTTACAGTTAAACTGAGGATTTGGAGGATGCAACTGTCAAAAGGCAGTCCAATATCTGCATTAGGTGTCTATGCTGATTTTGTTCATTTACAGTCAATCAAAAGAACTTGTCAAAGTACACTGAATGAATTCCTCCACCAATAACTATTAGAAGCTAATACACAGTTTTATAGTACTTTACTAGTATTGTATGGTGTATGAATTCATTCCGAGTTTTATTTAAATACATAATTTGTTACTCAGCTTGTCTTTTTTATATACCTTTTTAACTATTTCAATGAAGATTTGGCTACTTGGGTCAGCTGCTTAATTGGGCCAAAATGTACTGGTCCTGATGTGTCCTGATTAGCTGGAATCCACTTACTTGATCATAATAAATAAATTCAATAAATGCAACAGTGAGTACAAAATAGCAGATGATTATAGTGTAGTCTGTAGCACTATAAAAAAAATCAATAATAGGATGACAGAGGTAGAGTTAGGAGTATGAGAACATGGCAGCACCACTGGGATGGCGGTGTGAAAGAGCTGATTAGAACATAGAAAACCTATAGCACAACACTGGCCCTTCAGCCCACAAATCCGTGTCAGACATGTCCAGTCAAACGATAGGGAGTGAAGCCCTTCTTAAGTCCCTTGAATGTTTCTGTTCTAGCACACTGTTAAAGGTTTATCCCTGCTACTTAATGCACAGTTCAGGACAGGTGTGTTTTGTCATTTAGCCTTGTGGCTTGTTGTATATTCAGTGAGCATCCCTTAGCACTATAACAAAAGAATGGGTATCGAGAGTTGGTGCACAAAAGCTTTTGAACCAGCTACGAGCATTGACTATTCAGAAGTATTCTGCTAGAAGGGATATGGTTCCATAAATATGTAATTCTGCAGTTACCTGTCTTTCAAAATGTTAGTGTTAAGTGTGATTATAGACATTGCAACTGTAGCTATTATTCATTATTTTCTTTAAAATGTATAAAACATTATGTCGGGAGAGATTTTCTTCAGAAGATCTGCTATATCAAATAAAGACTTTTATACCTCCCATTTACAGCTTCCCTGTGGCTCTGTTTAGTCAGTCACAACATAGTCCAAACTTGTGGAAATTGGCTTATAGCTGGAGTATCTGCATTCAGATCCTCCTTTTGGCATGATATACGTGAACCCATTCATCCCAGTGCAACTTTACAAGGGCAAGGGAGAAAAGGAACTTCCTTAAAATTATTTGTATTTTCAATCATCTTTCACCAGCTGAAAGCATTATTATCAAAGCAGTTTCCTTACCTCGGCAAAATGCAGCTCTCTCCGATTTAGATTTGCTCAAGGGAATCATGTGCAGAACTGCTTGAGACTTGCCTTCATTTGTGCACCTGAGCCGTTTGCAGAATTCTGGCACAGAGATCTTTCCTCTTGGTGTTTGAAATATTATGCAAGCCAGGTTTTTGACATCACTGTGTAGATTCTGTGAACAAGAGGTCCTGATTTGACCGATATGAGCCTGCCTGACTCCTAATAGCTCTGGCAACACAAAGGATGTGCTAACACAGTTCTGAAAATAAATACAGCTGTCAAGCAGAGGTCGCAGTATAATGAGTTAGCGGATGTATTACACTAGCCTACTGTAATTTCTATAATATGCCCCAAATATGCATTCACATATTTTAACAGATCACATCATTGCATAATACTGCTGGTAAATGTGAGGATAACTTGACAATGAGACTTTTTCTTTATGTTCTTCTTAGTTTGATTCATTGCAACATCAAGCACAATAGGATTCAGCAAAATCTGCCTGGTATCCTCCCTTTATGCCTTGAGCTGTGCTGTCCTTTGGTAGTCACATCTGAGGCCACTGCTGTACTGTTAGAGAATTGTCACTGTTTATTGACCAAGTCTAGTTTCAGTGTGGTGACCTTAAAGCTGCCAGTACAATTCCTCAATGATCAGGCTGATGTACAATGCCACTAGTACTGACAAAAAGACAGCTGTTTGCTTACTAAAATTAACAACAATACAATAAATTGGAGAAAGTAGCATTTATATATTTCCAGTAAGGTGATAGAAAATCAAACAAAGCAGAACAAGAACAGACCCTTCAGCCCACAATGTTTGTATCAACTACGATCCCAATTAAACTTTATATCTTCCTGTACATATCTCTTCATTCCTTATCTGTTCATGTTTCAATCTAACTCCCTTTTGTTATCTTCCTTATTTTGTTTTCTTTTTCTTATTTGAGAATCTTGTGCTATCCATTTCTGCAAATGGAAACTCACTTCTGTGCCATTCCTTAACCAGTTGTTGTGAGTTAGCTTAGAGCAACATGTGACAGGGTGAATGTACATGAGTTACATGTACATGATGTTAATGTGCTGGGGTATTTAAGATGAAGAGTGCATCATACATAATAAAGTACAAACAAAGTGAACAACGTGGTCATTGTCTGAATACAGTGCATGTATGTTAACTATGCTGCGAATTTCTTTTTTTTCTCCCCACTTCACTATCTCCAAAGTAATCACTTCTCAAACATATTGGAGCATTCTTCAGGATGTAATTAAGTGCCACCTAATGGGGAAGATTCTGTCAGTATTGCTTTCTCATTATCAGTGTACCACACCGTAGCAATGCGCAAGGTGCAGGAGGAACTCAGCAGGTCAGACAGCATCTATGGAGGGGAATGAACAGTTGATGTTTTGGGTTGAGACCCTTCATCTGTACTCAATTAGTCTGTTCCTTATTGATTTGCATTTCCTGCAGATCCCATGCCTTTTGTTTAAAGAGGTTTAAACTAAATTTACTTATCACATGTACATTGAAACACGAAATGTTTGTGTCAACAACCATCACAGTCTGAAAATGTATTGGGAGCAGCCTGTCTGCATGAACATAGCACACCCGTGACTTACTAACTCTAACCCAGGCATGGGCAAATTACGGCCCGGGGGCCATATGCGGCCCGTTAAGCTTTTTAATCCGGCCCGCAGAACTTGATGAAATTATATTAATAAACCTTGATAACGTTTTTTCCCCGCAATTCTGGCATTTTCCCAATAGATGACACACTCTATATACATTTGTGGCGACCCATTTCCTGGCACATCCGAACCGGCTCACAATTAGCCAGCATTCCGGCTAAGGGAGATTTGCACAGAGCTTTGGATCCTCTGCGCCACGGGGGGGCAGGTTGAGGGAGGCTTAAAAATGAGGCTGGGGATTTCGAATAAAGTTTTTTTCTTCGACTGCAGTTACTGACTCCGTGTCATAATTTTAGCGCTGCATGTAGCACACCGCTACACATTGACCTTTGTTGAGGTGCAGCGTATTACTCTACATTTGCGCTTTGCTCTTAGTTCGGCTCGACCTATTTGTGTGAACAGGCGTTCAGCGTCATGACCATCAACAAAGCCAGCCACAGATCCAAGTTAACTGACCAACACCTCAGATCCATCCTGAGAATCGCCACAACAAAACTAAATCCAGACGTTGATGCGCTGGCTAAAAATGGAGACCAACAACACTGTTCCCACTGAAATTAAAAATAAGTTTCTTCATTGTGTTATGTAAAAAATGCATTTGAAAATATTTTTTTCAATAAGCCTTACATGTTACATGTCATTTCTGTTAAGTGATGGACATGAGTAGTGCGCAGGTGCACGTACGTTCTCAAAATAAAAAATGTGCTCCAGATCAAATAACGCGCTCCGCATACTGGCGCGCTGTCACTGTTCTGTCCTTGTGCTGGTCGTTGTTGAGTTTTGGCACAGAGGACAATTGAATAAGAAGGAGCAGGACAAGTAGACCTGCATCTCCTACCATTTTTGAAATAAAGACAGGCAGGAGGAGAGTGATGATGATAATATCTTGAAGGATAACAGAATTTTCAGTGCTTTAAAATAATAACTGTTACTATTAAAAAAAGCTGTATTTTATTCATTTAATTTTCAGTGTTTCAAAGTCATTTCAATAAATAGCTAAATACCATGGGACTTCAAAGACAGATATTTTGTTGTAATGCATTTGTTCATTTTCAAATGAAATTAAAGCACATGTTTTCTACATATCCCATGATATTTTATTTTCTCTTATGAGGTGTATTACCAAAACACTCCGTCCATCTGCTCCTGGTCCGGTCCCCCTGTCAAATTTTAGAACCCTTTGTGGCCCTCAAGTCAAAAAGTTTGCCCACCCCTGCTCTAACCCATACATCTTTTCAGAAAAGCTTGCCATTCTAGCGACTTCCACTTTTAACAAAATTCTGCCGCTATATCCACAGAGACTCTGGAAATCACAGTACTTGGGACATTTACATTTTGCAATGATTCCAAACATTCACAATAATCAGATTAGCTGTGATCAGATTCTGAAGGCTGTTTGTCACTAACCTTGCTACTATGCAGTAGAGATGAAAGCAAATCCCTAACTAATAATGTGCCTGTTATATATTTGTGATATGAGTGTTTACAATCCTTTAATACAGATTCTTCCCTCTCCCGTTCATCCCTTACCTTCCGCCACCAAACATTTTGCTATTCTTTTGGCCATCTGATCCATTTTGTATTGCTTTCGCAATGCCTATAACCTGTTCGAGACCAACACTTAATTTTCTATTCACAACTATATTTCATTGCAAGAAATGGCAAATTGATGGCCCAGATAGGAAAGCTGATTACTGCAGGATTTGACTCCATTCAGAGTGCTGGGTTCTGAAGCTTCTTATTAACACAAGGTATCAATGTTCTGCTCTTCTTTGTTGTCAGCCAAAATAGGATAATTCTTAAAAGATGTTTCTTTTTGGAGCAAATGTTTGAATTAGAATTGCTTATCAGCTAAAGGCATAAAACTATCAAGGAGGGGAATCATATATTCATAGAATCAAGCAATCTACAACACAGAAATAGACCATCCAACCTTTGTGTTCTATGCTCTTCAAAAGAACAGTCATTCTTTGACCTACACTCAGTGGCCATTTTATTAGTTACAGGAGCGGAACCCAGTGTGGTCTTCTGTTGCTGTAGCCTATCTATTTCAAGGTGTGACATGTTGTGTGTTCAGGGATGCTCTTCTGTACACCACTGTTGTAACTTGTGGTTATTTGAGTTATTTCATGTCAGCTTGAGCCAGTCTGGCCATTCTCCCCTGACCTCTTTCATTGACAAAGTATCTTCACTCTCAGAACTGGCGCACACTGGATGTATTTTGTTTTTTTCACTATTCTTCGTAAACTCCAGAGACCGTTTTGTATGAAAGACCTAGTAGATCAGCAGTTTCTGAATTACTCCAATTACCCCATCTGACACCAACGATTATTCCATGGTTAAAATCACTTAGGTCAAATTTCTTCCCCATTCTGATGTCTGGTCTGAACAACAACTGAACCATGTCTACATGCTTTTATGCTGCCACATGATTGGCTGATTAGATATTTGTATTAACGAGCTGGTGTACAGGCGTACCTAACAAAATGGCCACTGAGTGTATACTCCTGCTTTTGTTAGTGGCTTGTAAATTCCTCATCCTTACTTTTAAGAGTGTCAATGGCATTGGCTCTCCCTCCATCATTTAGAAAACAAATTCCCTTACCTTATCTCCCCTTCAGACCATCTGGCAGTACTTTAGTTATTGGCTCACTTGCCAGACAAAATATTTTTTCTGTATCAACTCTTATAAAAACCTTATCATAATGCAAATATGGCTTTGAGCCATCTCTTAACCTTTGCTGTTGTAAGAAGGACAATCCTTTCTCAATCTCTCCTTATTCACCACCAGTAAATTTTACCTGTACCCTTTTACTGCTGTTAACTCTTTTCTATAGTGTGGTGCCTAGAACTGCTCAACTAATCAGAGATTCTGTTTTTTTGTGTGTTCTGTGTTGTTCTGCCAAGCATTGTGGGCTTGTTATGTTGGCACTAAAATGTATGGCGACACTTGGGGTCTAGCCCCAGAATATTCTTTGGTTGTGTTGGTTGTTAATGCAATCAATGCATTCCACTGTATTTTTCAATGTACCTGTATAAATAAAAGCATTTGAATCTGAATGATGAAGTATCAGCACTATACTTTTGACTTTATCATGACCCTGTGTCATATTTACCTCTGGCTGACAGTTTTGAAGGGAAACATCGGTTAGGATCTTCTAATGGATTAGTCTGTGTGTTAAACATCTATGCTGGATATCACAGTGCAGAAGTCATGAACACAATAGAATTTACCTCTCGACTCTACCCTGAGACCAATGGCAGATCCTTTTCAATAGCTGAAGAACTGGAAATGCTTCGTTTCTGGCTGTTCTGTGTTTGTGAGCCACTGGTATCTCACCCAGCCATGTTCAGCTGGATGAACTTGCTATTTATTAAAAAGATAAGTAAATGTTAAGATTTATGATTACTTTCCATTCTTCTTTACATTTATTTTTTATTCATTTGTGGCAGTTTCATGAATTTACTAATTTAAGTTACTTCTGTAATAATGCTCACATTTTTGGGGTGTTTTAGTCTACTTTAAATGTTGTGAAGCCAAAGGCATTCAAAAACTGGTTGTAAAGGCTTTTAGTACAAACTGTCAAGAAGTCGCCAGGTTCTAATGCCTGAGGCTTAGTTGTTGTGTGTGAGATAACTATTAGATAGCTGAGGCTGTGAGGTGTGAGCTCACAGGGAGGCCTGTGATCTGTGTTGGCATGACATCTAAAACTTTGACAAACTTCTATAAAAATGTAGTGGAGAAGGTATTGACTGGCTGCATCACAGCCTCATATGGAAACATCGATGCCTCTAAATAGAAAATCCTACAAAAAGCAGTGGATTTGGCCCAGTACACCATGGGTAAAGCCCTCCCAACCACTGAGCACATCTACATGACAGGCTGTAATTGGAAAACGGCATCCATCATCAGAGGTCCCACCTCGCAGATCATCTTCTCTTCTTGCAATTGCCATCAGGTGGAAGTTACAAGAGCATCAGGATTCACACCACCAGGTTCAAGAACAGTTACTACTCCTCAACCATCAGGCTATTGAACAAAGGTGGATAACTTCATTCATTTGCCCCATCATTGAAATGTTCCCACAAACAATGGTCTCACTATTAAGGACTCTTTTTCTCATGTTCTCATTATTTATTGCTATTTATTTATTTTTGCATTTACACATTTTGTTGTCTTCTGCACTCTACTTGATCTTTCATTGTTATAGTTACTATTCTATAGATTTGCTGTGTATGCCCACAGGAAAATGAAACTCAGGGTTGTATATGGTGACACATATATATACTTTGATAACAAAATTTACATTGAACTTTGAACAAAAGGGATTAGAACAGAATGAGATTGAGAACAGGCCCTTTAGTATGATCTGGGCTATTCTATTTGCAAACTAAGTAATGAACATCCCGTCTTAATACCTGACTCATTTGCTATGCATTTCTGTGTATACAGAAACCTATGTTGCTCATCTTCCCATCATCCCATTTACATAATATAAATGACAAGGATGCAAAACCAGGGAAAGGATTGAAGGCAGAGACTGTGGTGACTGTCAAGAAATGTGCTTTTGCACTTCCCAGGTATTGATGTTGGACATCTGGCCTGGGTAAAAGTGGGTATGCAGGGAGTCTGGATGGAGATTCTGTGGGTTCAGCAAGAGATAGTGGAGCAAAATTTTAAGCCTTCCTTTCCCTAAATCTATCCCTCACCCATTCCTTTATATGTCTAAAGTATGTTCAATAATTAAATCATATAAGGGTGGTAATCTGTCTCCTTTTACCAGAATATATCACTTGCACTTCTCTGCATTAAACTTCAACTGACAATTTCAAAGTACATTTATTATCAAAGTATGTATAAATTGTACAGCCTTAAGATTTGTCTACTTACAGGCAGTCACAAAGCAAGAAACATGAAAGATCACAATTTTTTAAAAAAGACCGACACCCAATGGGCAGAGAGAGAAAAACCCCCCACAAATCATGCAAATAACAAAAGCAAGCAACAGCATTCATTGGATAATTCTTCATTCTGCATTCATTGTCTTTAGTCTTCATTAAGTCTTCATACTTTTCTATGTCTATTTGACCACATTCAACAATTCCGAGTTTTGCATCATCCGCCAACTGTGTGATTGTGAAAATAGATTGATAAAGACTGTAGAACTAACACTAATTCTGTGCTCCTTACAATGTACATATTTTCTGTGCTGGGGAACATTTAAAAAAATTGATTTTTGATTGTTTCAAGAGTGATAAGCCATGGAGGTAATAGATGATAATTATTATTGCCTCCAGAATTCAAATACAGTTGTGTAGCAACCAGTATACAAAGAGCATTTGCAAATAATCTACACGTGTCATAGGCTTTGAAGATCAGAGCACCATTTATTTAAAATTTGATTTGAATCTGCTCTAGGTGTTTGTGATAAGAGGAATAAATCCATTCCTCCATGCTGATTGCAGATAGTCATTAAAAAAAAATCCTCATCAGATTTTATGTAAAGAGAGCAAAAGAAATAATAAAAATTTTCCTCATCATCAGGATTTCCACATTAATAAGTTTTTGGCGTGCAAGTTTGTTATTTTTACCTGCAGCAAAGCCTCAGGGTTGTGCAGTTAATTCCCAAAAACAGCTAATGAATGCCCAGATAATATGCACTTGGTTAAATTGTTTGAATGGGCAGTTATGGTCAGGACACTGAGACAACACTGTGCTTTTCTTCAAACTATTCTGCCTATAACATTGTTCTAGCTCAGGCTTCTGCCTGGGTTTTGATTATTCACAACTTGATTTCGGTTAGAATCCCATCACTCAGTAAAGGTTGACAGAGGCAATTTATGTAATTCTCTCAGGAAATCAGAGCAGAATGCTCAAACAAATAAAAAACGACTATCTGCCGCTACTGCTTTTAGTGTTTAATTCTGTTTTGTTGTATATATGGATTTGTGAAAGACATTTGATAAAAAACACATAATAGACTCATTAGCAACATTAAAGCCCACTTAGTTAAAGGGGTATGGTTATAAAACTGAGGAAAGTGGTGGGAAGTGGTGAATCAGAATCAGATTTATTACCACTGACCTATATCATGAAATTAGTTAATATGTGGTAGCAGTGCAAGACATATAAATTATTATAAGTTACAATAAACATAAATAACTAAAGAGTGCAAAAGAGGAATAGTGAGGTAGTGTTTATGGAACGTTCAGAAATCTGATGGCAAAAGAGAAGAAGCTGTTCGTGAAATGATGAGAGTCTGTCTCCACGCTCTTCTAACTCCTCCCTGATGGTAGTAATGAGAAGGAGGCATATCCTTGAGGTGAGCATCTTTTATGATGGATGCTGTGTTTTTGAGGCACAGCTTTTGAAGATGTCTTTGATGGTGGGAAGGTTGTGTCCATAATGGAACTGGCTGAATCTGCAACCCTCTGCAGCCTCTTTTGATTGGAGCATTGGAACTTCCATACTAGCTGGTGATGTTCTCTAGTTGGAATGCTCTCCATTGTCCATCTGTACAAATTTGCTAGCATCTTTGGTGATGTATCTAATCTCCTCAGACTCCCAATGAAGTATAGCTGTTGGCATGCCTTCTTCATGATAGTATCAATATGTCAGGCCCAGGATAGATCCTCTGAGATGTTGGCACCCAGGAACTTGAAGCTGTTAAACCCTTCATCTCCTGATCCATCAATGAGGACTGCTATGTGTTCTTCCAGCTTTCCCTTCCTGAAGTCCACAATCAATTCCTTGGTCTTGCTGACATTGTGCAAGGTTGTTGTAACACTTCTCAACCAGCCTCCATACCTTCTTGATACCATCTGATAATCTGCCAACAACAGAGCTGTCATCATTGAATTTATCGATGGCATTTGAGCTGTGCCTAGCCACACGTTCATGAGTGTAGAGAGAGTAGAGCAGCAGGCCAAGCACACATCCTTGAGGTGCACCTGTTTTGATTGTCAACGATGAGGAGGTGTGATTACTGATCTGCATTGACTTTGGTGTCTGGATGAGGAGGGTAAGAATCAAGATACAGAGACCAGGCTCTGAAGCTTGTTGATTAGTACTGATAAGATGATGTTGTTGAACGCCTAGCTGTAATCGATTAGCAGCGGCCTGACATATGCATTGCTGCTGTCCAGGTGCTCCAAAGGTGAGTGGAGGGCCAATGTAGACCTGTTGTATTGGTAGAAAACTAGCATTACAGTAGATGTGAGTGCTGCTGGGTGATAGTCATTGAAATTGCTCAACCTGCTCTTCTTGGGGATTAGTATGATTGATGCCCTTTTAAAGAAAGTATGAACCCCCGCCTGCAGCAGTGAGTTTGAAGATATCCTCAAACAGTCCAGCCAGGTACGTCTTTGGAGCTTGATGCCCTGTGAGGATTCACCCTCTTGAAGGATGTTCTGATGTAGGCCTTCAAGATAGAAATAATATTGGAGGTAGATGTGCTGTTGTTTCTCCCTGGTGTTGCTGTTTTTACCATGTTTTTGTGTGTAAAATGTGTTACTGACTGAGACTGAGCTGACTCTTGACTCAAAATTCTAAAATAGGGAAAGCAGGGAATTTAGTTAGAGACTTCAGGAGAATAGCGATTGGTGAACTTGGAGGAAAAATGGCAGATGAAAGTTAGCACAATGAAATATTTAACGGGTTGAAAGAATAAGGAGAGGAACTTGCATGCTGATGCATCCTTATCTACAGCCAACATGCGATTGAGATGATTGATCTTGAAAACCTTTGGGAGCATCTTAGCCATGCAGTTTGGCTATGACAAATTATCTAACATGTACTTTCCTCGTTTCAATTTGAACATTATCAGCTATTATTGGATCCCGAATCTTCTTTCAGCTTTCATGAATCAGGTTCTTCGTTTGAAACCTAATAACTGGGACCCAGAGCATCAGGTTAGAAAATGGAGGGATTGCAGGGAAAGGTAGATGCCAGGACCTGGGAAATGAGGGAAACGAGAAAGGAGCAAAGTATAGACATGATAGGACAGATGGTTTGAAGTGTGTGTATCTTAATGCTAGGAGCATTGTGGGTAAAGATGATGAACTTAGAGTATGGATCAATACATGGAACTAAGATGTTAATATGAGGAAATCTGCTGATGCTGGAAATTCATACAACACACACAAAATGCTGGTGGAACACAGCAGGCCAGGCAGCATCTATAGGGAGAAGCACTGTCGACGTTTCGGGCTGAGACCCTTCGTCAGGACTAACTGAAAGGAGAGATACTAAGAGATTTGAAAGTAGTGGGGAGGAGGGGGAAATGCGAAATGATAGGAGAAGACCGGAGGGGGTGGGATGAAGCTAAGAGCTGGAAAGGTGATTGGCGAAAGTGATACAAAGCTGGAGAAGGGAAAGGATCATGGGACGGGAGTTCTCGGGAGAAAGAAAGGGGGAGGGTGAGCACCAGAGGGAGATGGAGAACAGGCAGGGTGATGGGCAGAGAGAGAGAAAAAAAACAAACAACTAAATATGTCAGGAATGAGGTAAGAAGGGGAGGAGGGGCATTAACGGAAGTTAGAGAAATCAATGTTTATGCCATCAGGTTGGAGGCTACCCAGCCGGTATATAAGGTGTTGTTCCTCCAACCTGAGTGTGGATTCATCTTGACAGTAGAGGAGGTCATGGATAGACATATCAGAATGGGAATGGAATGTGGAATTAAAGTGTGTGGCCACTGGGAGATCCTGTTTTCTCTGGCAGACTGAGCGTAGGTGTTCAGCGAAATGGTCTCCCAGTCTGCGTCGGGTCTCACCAATATATAAAAGGCCACACCGGGAGCACCGGACGCAGTATACCACACCAGCCGACTCACAGGTGAAGTGTCGCCTCACCAGGAAGGACAGTCTGTGGCCCTGAATGATGGTGAGGGAGAAAGTGTAAGGGCAGGTGTAGCACTTGTTCCGTTTACAAGGATAAGTGCCAGGAGGGAGATCGGTGGGAAAGGATGGGGGGGACAAGTGGACAAGGGAGTCGTGTAGGGAGTGATCTCTGCAGAAAGTGGGATCCTATTGGAGGTGGCAGAAGTTATGGAGAATTATACATTGGACCTGGAGGCTGGTGGGGTGGTAAGTGAGGACAAGGGGAACCCTATCCCGAGTGGGGTGGCGGGTGGATGGGTTGAGGGCAGATGTGTGGGAAATGGGAGAGATGCGTTTGAGAGCAGAGTTGATGGTGGAACTAAGATGTTGTTGCCTTTAAGGAGACGGTTGAGAAGGGGACAGGAATGGGTGCCTAATGTCCCAGAGTTCCAATGTTTTAGATTACATGAAGATTGGTAGTGTTGTGGCTGGTGTAGATGTCTGGCAAAAAAAAACAGTAGGATATAGATCAGTTACAGATATGGGTGGAAAAATGGTACATGGAGTTTAATGGCCAAATGTGAAATATTGCACCTTAGTAGGTATCGAATTCAAAAGTCAGGTAGTTATATTGCAGCTTTATAAAGCTCTAGTTATTCCACTGCTGGAGGATTGAACACAGCTCTGGTCATCCCATTATAGGAAGGATGTTGTGGGTGCAGAGGAGGTTGACCAAGATGCTGCCTGGATTAAAGGGCATGTGCTATAATGAGAGGTTAAACTTGAGCTGTTTTCTCTGGAGTAATGGAGGTTGAGGGAAGATCTGATAGAGGTTTATAAGATTATAAGCAACATAGAAAAAGTAGACAGACTGTATCTTTTACCCAGGGTTGAAATGTCTAATACCAGAGTGAATGCATTTTAGGTGAGGGGGGTAATTTTAAAGGAGATGTGAGGGGCAAGTTTTCTTTTTTACCCAGAGTTGTGGGTGCCTGGAATGCATTGCTTGGAGTGGTGGTAGAGGCAAATACATTAAGACTTTAAAGAGATGTTTAGATAGACATGTGAATGGAAGGATGTGGACATTGTGTAGGCATAAGAAATTAGTTGGCTGTTTCATAACTATTTTATTTTCTTCAGCACAACATTGTGGGCTGAAGGGCCTGTTCCTGTGTTGTACCATTCTATGTTCTAAGTTTTATGTTCTATCTGATATATGCCATCTCATATATTCACCATAATACACAACACAGATAATAATGCTTTCACTGCCACTGTACCATAAACATGACCTGGAGTACATTGAAATTTTGAGGAGGATTTATGCCAGCAAGATCTGTCATTTTTAGATGATTTTTAATATTCAGTAGGTCTTTTCCTACAAGTCAGCCACAAAATTGTTACACTGACAAATATTTAGTAAGTAAATAAGTAAGTTCATTTAATTGTCATTCAGCAGTACCTGAATGCCCATGAGTATAACCAAATGAAACAGTGTTCCTCCAGGGCCAAGGTGTAAAAACACACCACCAACAGTCATACACAGCCCAAGGCACACAAAGCACATATAAGATAGCAACAAAATACAGTCACACAAAAAAATATAGTCTTAGTTTTTGAGTCCATGAACGTTGCAGCAGTCTGCAGTCGAACACAATACAGCTTGTGTTCTGCTGAGCGAACATTGGAGTACAGCACCAACACTTCCAGCAATGACTCTGATAGCTCTCTCTTGGACAGCTGCAAACAGGTGATTCATGTGGCTTGTGGTCTTGTCTTGGCTATGACCAAGGCCACATAGCACCCCTGCTGTTTGTACCTGATATTCACCAATAAACCAATGAAACGGGCTTGCCGCATTCCAGTGTTAAACAGGGTTTTGCGACCACAAGAAAGGTAACTAAGACAATCACTCACTGTTATTCTGCACACCGCCTTCGCGCACCAATTCTGCCGCCTCTCTGTTTCAGGCAGCCACACATTCTGCAACAAGACCAGCTCCTTCAGTTTCTCTGCCAATGAGCAACTCACTGATGGGGGTAGACCTGCAGTACTTTAAGTTCTTCATGTCCAGCAGGGCCTTGCAATTGCAAAAAATGCATTTAAGAAACAATAATACCTCTGGTTGGCCCCGTAGAAGCTGCTGCATCTGAGAGCACTGCCATCTTAACAGAAGAGTGTTTGAAGCAGAATAAGTTATAGTGCAGAAAACTGTGCAATAAAAACAGAAAATACTGAAACACTCAGCGGGTCTGGGAGCATCTGTGGAAAGAGAAACAGAGTTAAAATTTCTGGACCATTTAAAGATTTTGCTTATCTTTTTGTATTTACATTTTTAAGTTACTCTTTCAATAAAATGTATTTATTTTATATTCTGAAAAAAAAGTTTAAAACATACTATATGATTTTAAGTGTTTCTGTGCATAGAGACATTTAAAATAGTGTTGGTGTTAAAAGGATATCAGTGCAGTTGTGGGGTTGGCTCCTCAGGTTTTACTCCTGAGGCCAGGTCATTCCATGGACCATATCACACCACAGAGTGGTGGCCTCTATTATAATGGACCTTGTGGCTACAACGGGTAAGTATGGTCATGGATTAGTGTGGGACCGAGAATAGGTGATGGGATAGAATCAAGCACATTTTGTGACCTGAGGATTTGAAAGATTTGACCTGGCAAACTCATCCACCTCTTTATTATTTCTTGTGTTCAAGGGTTGACCGAATGTCAATAATCTCATGTTCTGAGGCGCTGTTGCGCAAATCTTACACATCCAACACATTATTAAATTCATTTTTATATAATACTCAGTTTTGAGCTGCACTGTATTGTAATGATACTATCATTAGAAAGGATTCATGAATGACATATTTAAAGAAAAAAAATCAAGACAGATCATCATGATGAATGTATGAAGGAATAAATTTATCAGACTGAAATGAAGTTTGCCTTAAATTTTTCTTGCACCAGGTCAGTTACTACGTCTTAAGATGTTCCGGAAAGATCATGGCTCCTGGATGGTGATGTTTTTTTCCACTCTTCTTTTCCTGTTCATCTTCTCTCATATTTACAACCTGTGCCTCTTAATCACTGGAAACATGAGGTAAGTTTGGCAGTTTTATATCTGACTCGATCATCTACAGTGAACTCAGTCCAGCTGCAATGTCGGATTAACACTAAAATGACCACCTCAGCAGGAGGGTTATTCTCAGTGGTATGAGCTTGGGAACAATGGGGTTGGGTTAAAAGCAGCTGCAGCAATATGAAATGGATTTAAAAACACACTGGAAGTTTGCATCTTACATTTCTATTCTCTTTGCCTACTTGTATCTTTAACCTGTCTATCAGTTTTCTCCACAAGAATGAAACAGATACCCAGAACTGCATTTTATTGCAATTCTTTTTCTTGAATGTGGGGATATGTTTAATTAATTTCTTACTGTCCATTACACTGGCATTTAGGTTAGCAATGAAGATTCTCCATCCCTGGTGGTGTTCTGCACTTCCTTCATCATGTCAGCAACTTCCTCTCAGTTTTCACTGTCAGTCATGCAAGTCTTGGGTAGAGAGTCAGGAATACTGTCGCACACAGACATAAAATAATTCTTCATTGCTGTTTCTGTTACAATTTGGTTTTACCAGTCAGGGTTGTTAGCCCTGAGAAGAACCCCTGAACCCAGAGGACTGGTGGACTGGTGAAGCACTCTTAGTCTAGCCTCTCGAACCTTTGATCTGTTTCGCATGGGTGACTCTACCAAGAACCAAAGTGTGAAGCTCTGGCTCCAGCCAACATAGCTCTCTGGGTTGTTGAGAGACACAAGCCTTCAAGCCATGACAAGGTTGTGGTCCTCTTGGAGTGGGGAATATGTTTGGATCTGAGCTAAAAGTCTTTATCAATTTTTCAATCTATAAAAGGGCTACATTAGGGAGTTTGTGTAGTTTTGTTATTTCTCTGTTCGAAAAGCACCAATAATAGTGCTTCATAATTTCGGGTTTGCATTGACCATTCTGCTGCAGCATGACTTTAATTTTAACAGGATGGAAAAGCTTGCTGCTCAGTTTTCCTTGCCATTGCAAACTCCCACTGAGTCACAAAGTGTCATTTGACAGCTAAGCGATGACAACTTTGCAGTTCATATTAGATCATCTTTGCTGCTATTGTTGATTAACATCTACCTATGCTGATGAATAAATTTGGTTTCAAAGCAGCTAATTACTTATGGTTTGCAGCCTAATTTTGTGCTTTTTTGAAAAAAAACTATAAAGCTACTACCCAGGACAGTGATGAATGATTTCTGGCATATGTTGTACTGCATTGCAGGATTATTGAACCAACTTCAGTGACTCAACTAGATTCACTCCTGCTCATTGGAATAAACCAATCCCATCAGAATACAATGACTTTGATAATAATATTAATCATACTTTTATGTGTATTTAGATTTTATGAGAAATAGAAAATTATTGATTCACAATTGTTATCAAGGTATCACTCAGCTGGGTGGATGTTCTAGTTTTGCCTCTCTGCCTCTCTTGTTGATCAGAAAATCAGCAATGCATTTCCTTGGTCAATGTTATCACTCGATGTTAATCAAATTTATTTTTCAATTAATAATGCTACATTTAAGTGACATGGCTTCTGAAACTAAACTAAAAGGGTATAGTAACAGGGCAGGAATAGAAAACGGAAGAAAAATGCTGCTTGGCAACAAAGTCATAAAATATAGACAATATACTGTAACCAGCATTGGTTGGTGTGGGTGGGTTATCAGAAATTGTTATTGGTATTGGGTTATTACTGTCACTTGTCCCAAGATATAGTGATACACTTGTCTTGCAGACTGTTCATACTGATAAAATCATTACGCATTCTATTGAGCTCGAATAAGGTAAAGCAATAACAATGCAAGTGTAAAGGCTACTGGAAGAAGTGTAGTGCAAATAAATGATAAGATGCAAGATCATAACAAGGAAGTTTGTGAGGCCAGGGGTCCATCTTATCGAATAAAGGGTCCATACAAGAGCTTAATAGAAGTGGGTAGAAGCTGTATTAGAGCCTGATGGTATGTGCCTTTAGGCTTTTGTATCTTGTAAACTGCAGACACATCTGCAGTGTTTTTGCTCTTGGAAATAATGTCCAGATATTTTTAAACATGGTATTTATGGAATATTGGTCAAAAGGACTGAAGAAATTGGGTTATTACCTTGTGAGGCAATATAGACCACTCTATTTATCAATAAGAATTTCAAAATCTTTCCTGATTCTAGAGTCACAGACACCTTACAGCTTGGAAGCAAAGAATTCAAAGTAGATTTATTATCAAAGCATGTATAAATTATACAACCTTGAGATTCGTCCACTTACAAGCAGCTGCAAAGCAAGAAACCAACAGAACCCAATTTAAAAAAAAAAGAACAATACCCAATCTACAGGGAAAAAAAAACAAAAACACAAATTATGCAAACAATAAAAGCAAGCAACAGCATTCTGGACCAAATCAAGTCCATGGTCCTGAATCTCAGAGCAGCTAGAGTAGGCTCATAGCCATTCAGCCCACAACATCCGTGCTGAACAGTGGACATTCATCTGTATCAATCTAATCTTTTAGCACTTTCCCATTGGCCTTCCATTGTTAAGCAATTCAAATGGTCATTTAGACAGTTACTGAATTCTGCAGTCTACTCCACCCATATGCCTCATAACTTTATACATATGCCTCAATTATTGTCCTCTCTTTATGCTCCAGCTCTGGAGAAAACATCTCTTATCATAACTGAGACTCTACATCCCAGGCAATATTCTGGTGAATCTCCTCTGCAGCCTCTTCTGCACTATTGCATCATTTCTAAAATATGGTGACCTAATCTGCCTGAAATACTCCAGCTGAGGTCTGGCCAATGTTTAATAAAGTTGGATCATAACTTCCTAGCTCTTGTTTTGTATGTCTGACTAATGAGGACCAGTATCCTATACGCCTTCTTAACTACATTATCTACTTCTGCTGTTACTTTGAAAGATCTATAAACTTGTGTACTAACATTCCTCTGCTCCTTAGTACTCCCAAGGACTGTACCATAGCATATGTCCTATTATCAATCGTTTGTTCATTTTGTGTCATGTCGAATGACTTGGGTGATCATAGTCTTTTCAATATCGTAATTGTTCTTGGCAAATTTTTCTATGGAACTGGCTTTCCGTAGTGGTGACTAGTGGTGTTCCTCGGGGGTCAGTATTGGGATTGCTACTTTTCACATTGTTTGTTAATAATTTGGATAATGGAATTGATGGCTTTGTGGAAAGTTTGTGGATGATACAAAGATAGGTGGAGGGGTGCTGAGGAAGCAATGTGATTGCAGCAGGACTTAGACAAATTGGAAAAATGGGCAAAAAAGCGGCATATGGAATAGTGTTGGGAAATGTATGATAATATATTTCAGTAAATGTGAATTATTATCTAAATGGGGAGAAGGTTCAAACATTAGAGGTGCAGAGGGACTTGGGAGTCCTCGTGCAAGGCTCCCAGAAGGTTAATTTGCAGGTTGAGTCTTTGGTAAAGAAGGCAAATGCAATGTTGGCATTTATTTCAAGGGGAATAGAATATAAAAGCAAGGAGTTAATGCTGAGCCTTTATAAGACACTAATCAGGCTGCACTTGGAGTATTGTCAACAGTTTTGGGCCCCATATCTCAGAGAAGACGTGCTGTCATTGGAAAGATTCCAGAGGAGGTTCACGAGGATGATTCTGGAACTGAAGGGGTTAATGTATGAGGAGCATTTGACAGCTTCAGGCCTGTACTGGAATTTAGAAGAATGCAGGGGGATCTCATTGAAACCTACCAAATGTTAAAAGGACTAGATAGGGTGAATGTGGAGAGGATGTTTGTTATAGTGGGGGTATCCAGAACCAGAGGACATAGCCTCAAAATTGAGGAGTGACCCTTTAGAACAGACGTAAGAAGGATACTTTTTTTGCCAGGGAGTAGTAAATCTGTGGAATACTCTGCCACAGACTGTGGTGGAGGCCAAGTCTGTGCATATATTTAAGGCGGAAGTTGATCCTTTCCTGATTGGTCAGGACATCAAAGGATATGGTGAGAAGCTAAGTGTATGGGGTTGAGTGGGATCTGGGAACAGCCGCGATGGAATGGTGAAGCTGACTTGATGGGCTGAATGGCCTAATTCTGCTCCTATGTCTTATGGTTTTATGGCCATTGCCTTCTGGGCAGTGTCTTTACAAAACGGGTGACCCCTGCCATTATCGATACTCTTCAGAGATTGTCTGTCTGGCATCAGTGGTCGCATAACCAGGACTTGTGATATGCACCAGCTGCTCCCATGGCTTCATGTGATGCTGATCGTGGGGCTAAACAGGTACTACATCTTGCCCAAGGGTGACCTGCAGGCTAGCGGAGGGAAGGAGCACCTCACACCTCCTTTGATAGGGATGTATCTCCATCCCATCACTCTATCGTCATTGGTGTTTCCAAAAGGCATTGCCTTACATTTATCTGGATTAAACTGTATCTGTCATTTCTCAGCCCATTTCACTAGCACATCGATATTACTCTGTAGCCTACTGTACACACTATCAATAACTCAACCAATCTTTGTGCCATCTCTGCTTACTAAATTTATATGAAAATTATTTACACATGCTGTAAACAATATTGATTCCAATGGAACACCATTAGTTATAGCATCCATTCACAAAAACAACCCTCTGTTATCTTCGAATGGGTGGCAGGATGCTTAGATCCTATCGGCTTGAATAGTTTGGATCAGTTTTCCATGTGGGACTTTGCCAGAGTCCTCATCAATACAATCTCCCTCTCTAAGTTATCTTTAATCCTTCCGCTCAGAATGTTTTACATTAATTTCCCAACTACAGGTATTAGGCTCACAGATTGATAATTACCAGGCTTTTCCCGCTGGCATTCTTACAAAGAGGGAACAACATTTACTGTCTTCCAGTCATCAGGTATTTTGCTTCTGGTAAGTGAAAATTTAGAAATCTCAGCCAGAGCCTCAGCAATCTGTTTCCTTGCCTGCCATAGCCACCTGGGATATATCTCATCTGGCATCCAGTTTTAGCCTGTTACAGCATCAAGTAGAGTCATAGAGCACAACAGTATGAATACAGGCTGTTTGGCCTGACCAGTCCATTGCCATCCAAGGTGTACACCCAGCTAGTCCCAATTTCCTGCGTTCAGCCTATAGCCCTCTCAGATTCAACCCCCCCCCCCAGCTCCATGTACCTATGTACCTATGTACCTATTCATGTTCTGCTTAAATGATACCATTGTATCTGCTTCAACCACTTTCTCTAGCAGCTTACTTCATAAAGTCATCACCTGTGTGAAAAAGTTGCACTTCAGGTCTCTTTTAATTCTTTCCCCTCTCACCTTAAAGCTGTGCCCCGTAGTTCTGGACTGCCTTTCCCTGGGGAAAAAACTGTTACCTTTCAGCTTATCTATGTCCCTAAAATTTTAGGCATTTCTATAGTTGCCTCTCATTTTTGCACATTTCGAGGATTAAAGGCCTAGCCTGGCTAACTTCTCTCTATAACTCAGGTCTTCTTGTCCTTACAACATCCTTGTAAATCTTTTCTGCACTCTGTCTACTTTAACCGCATCTTTTATATTTTTATTTCTTTTTCTTTATTTATTTTAAACATTTTTATCTATGGAGACTTGCATACGACTTTCACTTACCCTTTCACTGAATTCTCCCAACCAAAATGTCTATTTCCTTTGTGAAAATCAATGAAAAGGACTTCACCTGTACCTTCTGACTCCACACATCGATTGATCCTGTTGTCTTAAAGAACCATACTCCTTGGTTAAATTTGTGGAACACCTTTGAATTTACATTAACCCTGTCAGATTGTGAATTTATATAATCCTTCTTTGCCATCCTAATTTCTTTTTTAAGCTTCTTATTGTTTATACATTATATATTCAAGACAGACCTTCCCATCTTTTGTTTTATTTCTCTTCTTATCCAACCATCAAAAACCCCAAACATCCAGGGTCTCTGTACTTGTTACCTTTGGCCTCCACCATTGCTGAGATATGTTAGCCCTGAACTCTTACTATTTCTCCTTTGAATGTTTTCTCCTGTGCAGGTGTTCTTTAAGCAGATCCTGCTGGGGTATATTTGCCCAGTCCAGTCTTATTTTAATGAAATTTACCTTCTCACAATGTACATATTCAGTCTGCTCAATTTTGAAAAGTTTATGCTGAGAATTTAAGAATTATGCCGAAAATTGTTTAAAATTTAATACAAAATAATTTCAACTTTCCTTCCCCATCATTATGCAGTTTCAAACATCATCACTAGATGGCAGTGATCCATCTGGTTTAACATTCCATTTGCTATTGCTTGTGAATGGATCTACACTGCACACGACCCAAAAGAGGCCATAGGTTTTTTGATTCATTCTTTCGAAGTCAGTGACCACATATTGGCTAAAGCGGTCCTCCCTTTTATTATATGGTAATGCTTTACAATCTTTGAAAAAGTTTTGAGTTGGGGTGGGTGTAGGCTTTACCTATTTCATTATTAACTTTTTTTTCTCTCTGAAGGTTTCTGGCAAGACTGTCTTCAAAAGTTTTAAATATTTAACTATTTGTGATTGTTTTTAACTAATTCACTTTCCCATTTTCCAAATTCCAAATCTCAAGGTTCAAATGCATATTTGTTCAGTTAGCATTATTTCCCAAAAATATTCCATTTGACAATCATCTGCTTTTGATGAAAGCTTCATTAACAAGTGATAAAAGGTAATTTAAAGAAACTTTTTTACTGTTTGGGAGTTTTTAATTTCTTTTGTTGTGGGTGGCTTCAGGATAATGCATCCACTGAGGGCATATGATCTGCCATCCCTTCCCAAATTTCAATGAACTTGTTTGCAATAATTCCTTCCTTTAAAAAGCAAAGGTGATGACAATTTTTAGTGGGACATACTGTGTTTCAAAATAAAAATACTTGCATTTATTTACTCGTTAATATATTTCAAAATTTCGAGGGGATTTAGGATTTATTCCAGCACTCTACTTTGTAAATGTTTTAATTCATATACTGTACATATTTAGAATACTGTACACATATGGATGTCATTTAAAGGATAACTGCTACACTGGAATCAGAAAAGATGCTGTCATGGTTGCCCTGAGTTTTAGCCATGCAACTTCCTTTTGTCTTTTGCATAGTGACCACCCTCTCTCCACTTTCCATAACTTTAAATTTGATACCTAGTTTGTTGTAATGTGAGCAAAGTCACCAGAGAGAAGCAGCTGGTAGATATAAAAGTAGTCTTTTATTCAACCAAAAACATGCAGCAGGCATCATATTGAGTCCTTTTTGGAGGAAAAAGCCTGTTTGACCCAATATGATATTACATTTTATATGCTAAAGATCAAAGCACAATTCTATAGTCACAATGTATCTACAATGCTTCCTTTGAATTACATATATACTTTTAACACCTCCTTCTTTGTGCCCACAGTCCGGATATCTAAAATGAATGTTAATCAACATGGGCTGGTTTTAATTAACTGGCATCCACAGCTCCAGGAAACAATTGTCCGGGGCTACATTTTAAATTTAATCTAAATCCACTTTCAGGTCTAAAGATTGATTGCTGAAGTTAATATTTTGCTATATAACCTAACGTAGTTAATAGGCCATGTTGATAACCAGTTTCCATCTTGCTTACACATCTCTGCCTCACTTTTTTATTTTCTTTGTTCATCATTTTTATGACAAAGTTTTGGTTATTTTCAAAATATGTATGCCTTGGCTCTGAAATTTGTTTATTTTTGTTAAATGTTTTGTCTCTATTAAATATGCTATATAAATGGAAATTGAGGATATTGTTACTGGATTTAGAGCTTTTTCCTTCTCTGAAAGTATCTGGCAAGCTTGTCTTCATAGGTCAGGACACAAAGTATAAAAACTGGTAAGTTATTAACACTGATTAGACCACGTTTGACAGGTCAAAATGAAGAATGTGATTCTACAAAAGAGGGTGCAGAGGAGGATGTTGCCTAAATTGGAGGACTTTAGCTACAGGGTGAGATTTGATTATTTCCCTTGGAGCAAAGGAGTTTGAGCGGTGACCAGAGAGAGGTATACAAAATTATGAGAGACATGAGAAGTCTGAATCTTTTTCTGAGAATCAGTGGAACAAGAAATAAAGTCTAAAAGGAATAGTGTTTAAAACAAGATTCATACCATCTCAGGTGTCTTATTCTTTTTTTGTTATCAAAGTATTGCTTTAATTCCTGCAGTACACTCTTGGGCTTTTTAAAGGATCATTGATGTGTAGAATAAAAATGATATGTTAATCAGAACCGACTAACATTTCTGCGAATCGCTTCTGTTTTAAGCGTGATTTTACATAAACAAAATGGCTGCCTTGGTCAGCTCTTTGAGCAGAGTCTGAATATCCAGATTACTGCCAGATTAAAATTAGGTGTTCCACATTTTTAATTCCAGGATTCCATTTTTTGTTTTGTTAGTTTTATATTGTAACATTCCTTCCTGGTGATATTTGTGTAGCACTGAAAATAGACATTTCTAAATTCTGATTCTTTAAATGAAACACAAAGGGATTTAAATTTTGTAAGATAGATAGAAGCTGTTTGCTTTTGAGATATCTTCAGCTGATTGCAGCTTTATGACATCTCCATTTGGAACATGCTCAATTCTCTGGTGAGATGACCAGCAAGATTGTGAAAATAGCAGAACCATGGCCTGCAGATAATAATAATGGCATGTTTGGCCACTTGATCTTGTTGATCCCTGATCCTCCTGTATTGTTGTTGCCTAGGGTCACTATTTTAATAAGCCTGTTCGTCCTTTAAAAATACATTTCTGATATCTGAAGCTTGGAATACAATGTGGTCAATGGTAGGCTCAAATACAGATCAGTGCTCTACATTTGATTTTCATTTTGAACTAATGATGATAATAGGAAAGGAGGCTCTGTGCCACCTCTGTCTAGTTTGTGTTTGAACCCAGCTCCACTGGAGTATTTTTGTCTTCCCTTGGTTTGTGTTAACAACATGGATGGGTCGCAATACGAAAGGTTCACTACAGTGACCACAACCTGAGGCAACTTTATTTGTCACCGCAAAATGGTTATTTATGGGATGCAGAGATAGTGATACAATTAGGTTTACTTGAAAGCTTCATGCAGCTTTGTGGCTGCTCATGTTTTAAAACTGTTACCAAGGTCTTTGTTCCCTTCACCTCCCTGTCTCAATGAAAAATGATTCTGTACACCATGTGCATAGGATAAATTGAATATGGATTCCTTCTTTGGCAGAAGATGGAACTTTCTCCCAGAAAAATTAATTTGTTGCATTTTTATTGGATCTAGGGGAGTCTCTTTCTATTACAAGCACTTTATTAAAATTTCTATGGAATACAAACATATTTCTAAATGCAAACTTCTTGGGGGTAAAACAGGAATTTCCTTTTCTCTTGAGGTTAAAACCCATCAACACCATTTCTAGCTGAACATCGCACTTTGATTAGAAATCCCATTTCCAACATCTCTAAGTGCCTTCATCTGCATAAATCATTCACTAATTAACCACTGTTATTTAATTAGGGTCATCCTGTTGTCGACCAGTCATTAATCACACCTAATTTAGAGTAGGATTCCTATTCAAAGATTTTTTTGCCTGATTCTTTTTGAGAATCACTTCACACAGCCTGTGACAGCTGCACCTTCCCTTTCTGTGGTTATTACAGTCGAGTGTAACAATGCTGGGCTACAGATGACTAGGGTCATCAGTATTAAACCAGGGAAAGGCTCAGACAGTTAATTGGGCTTCAAGAAAAAAATGAAGTAGTTTGTGTTTATTGTCTGATGCTGAAGAAAAAAAATAAGCAACTGCATTAATTTTTTACTGGCCCTGTTTTGTATGTAATGACTTGCATCCCTCTAGGTTTGAGCAAGGTGCTTTTGTAGGTGGCAAATGGCTGAGATCTGTTTCCCAGGGAATATTAATTGACAGGAATAAAAAAGCTATGCAAATTTAAAAAGGTGGTGACTAAAATAAATGCATTGATTATTATTTTTCAGCAATATTAATTAAATTATGCTTTCTGGTCCCAATTTTTATTGATGCACTATAGAAAAGATCGTACTTTGATGCATAACAGCTTGGTATGGCAACAGACACGCAGCTGCTCAGACTGTGACAGCAAGAAACTGCAGAGAGTTGTGGACATACATCACACATCGAGGAAACCAGCCTGCCCTCCACTGACTCTGTCTATACTTCTTGCTGCTTTGGTAATACATTCAGCTCACCCACTCAAAATTCTAACAGACAAACTCAAAGTGCATTTATTACCAACTAATGTATAAATTTACAGCCTTGAGATTTGTTTGCTTAGAGGGAGTCACAAAGCAAGGAACCCAATTAAAAAATAATACCAACAGAGAAAGAGTGAAAAACCAAAACAAATTATTCAGACAAATAGAAGCAAGCAACAAAATCCCCAGAGCAGCCATGATAGGCCCAAAGCCTCAGTATTCAGTTCGTCATATTAATGGGACAGGTCTTGGCATAGTTCGCAGACACAAAACACAGCAGTCAGGGGCAGTCTCACAGCCCTAGCATCTCAAGGAGAAGAGGAGCTCCCAGACTAAGTGGACTGCAATTAATTTGTCAGAAACTCGCACTACGTCCACTGTGGCAAATTGCTCTGAACCTAGAATTGTCTTGTCCATACTGCACCACCTCCTGCCACTGGGCTCAATTGTAAATTGAGGACGTTTATACAGACAGGTATATAAAAAGGGCCCAAAGGATCATTGGGACCCAAGTCACCCCAACCATGGTCTATTCCAGCTGCTACTATCCGGGAAATGGTATTGCAGCATAAAAGCCAGGACCACCAGGCTTCTTCCACCAGGCCATCAGACTGATTTAAGACATTGAATTGAGTGCATTTCTATGTTACATCAACTGTTCTATTTATTATAAATTACTATGATTGCATATTTAGGCGGAGACACAACATAAAGATTTTACTCATGTATGTGAGGGATGTAAGAAATAAAGTCAATGCAATTCAAGTACCATTGTAATGAATTAATCTGTATGGATAGTATGTAAGAGAAGTTTTTCACTCTACCTTGGTTTATTTGACCCTGTTGGTTTGGGGTTGACCATGAATATTGTGTCCCAGCAGTCTACACGATCCACAGGCCAGGGCAGTACAGTATGGATAGCAAGCTGTTGCCCATGCAGTAGGCTCCTCCTCTCCATGTAGTTGATGAATCCAAAGGAATGGCAGAGACAGATACAATATGGTACCAGAGACGACACAGGAGTTGCCAGTCAGTGTCGAACTCAACGTTGGATTGCCTTAAGGAAACCAGCTGCAGACTTTTCCTTGGGGTTTACTCTTGATGCTATTCTTGTGAGTGGGTATAGCAGCAAGGCAGTGGAGGCTTGTAATTAGAGTTCCCCTCCTCCTAGATGAAATGCCAACCGTGGCCAACAAACCCCATCTGCCCAAAGCTACTGGTTTTAAGACAGCAGTAACCCACCTTTGCTGCATCTTCTGTCAGATGAAATGGTTCAGCTGGGTTCAGTAGCTAAGTCACACATGAAGAAGCTGGACTTGGTTGTCAGAGGATATTTGAAACGCTTGCCATTGGGACCATGTAATAGGTAGTGGGAGCTTATCCCCACTCCCCCCACCCCCACCTGACTATGTCCACCAAGAGCAATAATAAATCGATTAATCAATGGCCTTTATCCTCAGTGGAAACCATGCAAGCCCTCCTGGAGCCATGCACTTAGCCTTCAATAAAGCAATTTCAACCCTGATAATCTTTGCATATCTGAAGAGACTGATATCTGGTAGATGATTCATTTCAGAAACCCCCCACCTTTGACTGACAATTTTACAGGGATAAATGACAAACACTGGCAAATAGGACTAGCCTAAATGGGCATTTTAATTGGCATGATTAAGTTGGTTGTCTGTGCTGTATTATTCTATGAGTCCATGTAAGTTAAGAACATACTTGAGCCATATCAGCTGTGGATATCTGAAAAATATGGTTATGGGGAGAAGGAGGGAATGGGGTTCTGAGGGATAATAAATCAGCCATGATGGAATGGCAGAGTAGACTCGATGGGTCAAATGGCCTAATTCTGCTCCTGTCGTATGGGCTTATTACCCAATTATCAAACATGAAAGAGACATCCTCACTAAAAATCCATGTGTAAAATTCTAGTTGTTGCTTTGCAGTTACACAGTCAAATGAGAGGAAAAAAGAATTTGGGATAAGGTGAGACCAGATGAGGGGGAAGATGGATGGGTGGGTGGCTGGGGTAGAGGGGTGGAAGTAAGAAGCTGGGAATGGATATGTGGAAGAGGTAAAGGGTTGAAGAAGGAAAATGTTGGAGAGGAGAATGGACTGTGGAAGAAAGGGAAGAAGGGGGTGATGATCATCTGCCTTTTAAATGAATTTTTGAGGGAACTCAGTTGTTGGAAATCCAACACTTCAGATAGGTGCTTCAAACTTATCCATGTAGGTGGAGGTAAAAGATTCTATTACATAAAGAACAGGAGAGAGAGTGGTTTATCTGCAACTTTCCTGCAACTGACATCTGCAATATCTTTCTGTGAGTGTACTGTGTATAATTTGGCTGTTGCTTTAGGGCCAAATGTGCGGTGGGGTAAGGAAGTGTGGACATTCCAAATGATCATTTAAAAGTGCATATACACTTATTGACCATGTAATAGAATGAGCACAGACATCCTGCCAAAATCTTGCAGATTTGTAGTTCATTCTACCAGCTGTAGCTGTATTTCCTGCCTCACAACAGAGACATCACTTCCAAGGTACATTGCTGGCATTGAAGTGCCATTGAATGTCCTGAAATTTAAAATGGCATGACGTACGGGCATTCTTAGCGGAGTCTTCCTTTTTGGATCTTTGAGCCTGTGGGTGAGATTCAAGTCTGGTAGCTAGGAGCAGTCTTTGGCCAGGATTCAATTGCTCTGTGGCAGTCTGCTTCGTGTGTGTACTTGTTGAGAGCCTGAGATCTCCCAGTTAAACAACAGTACAAATGTCCAAGAGATTAAGACTGCAGTTGATGTGCTGAATGAGAAAGTGGGGTCTGAGGCCTGCTGTTCGGTGATCAGCAAGTTCTGTGGTCGCTGCTGAGGATCAAGGCCTGAGGTTTGAATCGGAGGTCTGGAAGTTGAGCCCTCAGTCTGCGAATTTCTCTGAGTCTGCTGGGGTAGCCTCAGGCTCAATGCCTGTGTCCAAATCCAGATCTGAATCTGTTGGAGGTTAGGGGCCAAAGAATACAGACTGTCTTGAGGTCAGAGGACCGCGTATATGTGTGGGTGTGAGAGAGGAGCAAGGTTTGTTTTATGGTTGTTGTTTTGTTGCTTGTTGTGTTCTGTGTTGTTCGCCTAGCAAATATGAGCATGCTTCGCTGGCACTGGAATGTGTAGCTGCTCCCAGCATGCCCTTGGGTGTGTTGGTTATTACCACAGAAGAGTCATTTCACTGTATATACCAGTGCACAGATAAATGAATCTTGAATCTTCAAACTGCAGGAATTTAGTTATTCAAATTTAAGCAGAGAGTACATTTAACATTATATGGCGAGACACAGGATTAATGTGACATCAGCTTACTGCAGGACAAAGGTTGTTAACATTTAGTTTTGTAAGCAGTTATATATTGTGGTATGTGGAGGGACGATCACAAATAATGTCATCTATAAATTGAATAATTCAGCTATATCTTTTACTCTCACCACATCTGGAGCCAGAGTAATACTAAACAGAAATACATATTAATATCCTTGCATTTAGTGTGGCATTAAGTGGGATTGTGCAGCTGGCACCTCCTGCTACAATTTTCATATAAACCTGTCATGAGTTCTCCCTTTAGATATTGTTCTGGTAATGTGTGAAAAAAATTAACATATGCCAGAGATGATTATGGTCCTAGGCCGAACAACCAAAGAGTTGAAATATTTCTTCACACAGCTTCGTATCTTTGAAGAGCTTTAAAGAAACATGTACAGTGCATCTTGATGAAATTGAAATTGGCGAATCCAGATTAGCATAATGGATGCCAGTTTTGACAGCTGAAGTAGAAGATTGCAATAATATTAATTTTAACTACCACAGTTCTTGTATTTTTAATCAGCTTCAACTCAGGCATTTTGTGTGAAATATGTTTCCAGTGTGGTGCTGCAAGCACATCTGCCTTCATATTTTATCGAAAGGGTTTTCCAGACTGCAGTTAATGGCTTGCTGTGTATTATGTATCTTGTCTTTCTTGATGGATTTAAAATCTCTGGTGTAAACCTTCATTAAAAATACAGTGAAAATATTCAGCATAAATTGCTGCCAAGTGTGACACCAAATGCATTCCTTCTATAGGGGCCCGTGGACAATAAGTTGCTAATTGAGCAAGAGGATCAAGTTGGTCTTCAATTAAAGAGTGTGCTTGACCCAAGCTTGGTTGAACATGAGTGATTTTGACACACCAAACCAATTGACAAGTTTACAGCATAAAGCAAATTGACAGGTGTTCATATGGCATATGAACTAAAATGAAGGCATTGACAATTATGGATGATACCCTGTGGATCACCTATAGCTTGGATGAAGATTGCCCTGGGTGTCAGTATAAAGTTTTAAAATAAGAATGTTTATTGATCAAGAAAGTAGTTAAAGTGTCCAAGGTTCAAATTTTTGATGAAGCAACAAAACTAAAAACTACACACTGTAACAACTACACTAGTTTATTAATAACATCAACTTAGATTTCCTTTAACATTATGGTTCAATTTAAATACAGATATGCGTGCACAAACCAAGGGGAGGTAGAGGTACAGCTCAAATTAACAGATTTGACAGAGTACCTCTATACTTAGAACATGCAGGTTTGCCCACCTTAACTTTAGGGATGCTAGTGATGTTTATAGCCTTGCAAGGTATTTACTGCTATTGCTCTACCACGGCAAGGGAGCTGCCCAGTGTGTGCTTTGTTGTGTGCCTGAGGTCCTGGGACAGTTTTACCTGAACCCTGGCCTACTTGTAGCATTTCTTGGTTTAATCGATGCAGTTTGTGAATTGGGCCCTGTTGTTCATGTAATGGTGTGTTTTTAGTTTTTGGTCACTCCTTTATTTTATTGTTATTTTGTGTGATTTTGATCAGGACAGACAGACTCTATGGCCTGAAAATAATGAACAACATAGTGCTGGGCTGAATATGCCTGGACTCTTTTACTGACCTTGTGGTTTGATGTTTTATATTCTGAGTTTTTTGCTTGTTCTTTTTTGCCACCTGCGTGATTTGTTGATTTTTGTTTGTGCACTGGGGGTTTGATTTTCTTTGAACAGGTTCCATGGTGTTTTTTTTTTTGTTCTGTGGCTGTCTGTGGGAAAATGAACCTCAGGCTTGTAATCTGAATACTACATTGATAATAAATGTACTTTGAATCTTGAATCTTAAATCTTACATTGCTATTTATTAAGGCAAGTTGAAATGAATCATTCTTTCTTGAAGCCAAACACTTACTGACAGTAGTAGCTATTTCAAAATGATTGGGTGTCATGCTACATGGTTCCAACAGGTATCAAATTTTCTACGCTATTTCCATCTGGAGCTGGTTCAATGCAAAGGTACTCTTTTCCTGTGTGAATGCTTTGGAACATAACAACAGGCAACAGGGTGATGTAGTGGTTAGTGTAATGCTTTACAGCGCTGGTGACCTGGACTCATTTCGCACCACTGACTGTAAGGAGTTTGTATGTTCTCACTGTGACAGCATTAGTTTCCAGGTGCTCAGATTTTCTCCCACGTTCCAAAGATGTATAATTAGGGTTAGCGGGTTGCGAACTGAAATGTGGCGATACTTGTGAGCTGCTCGGCCTGTCCTGGTCTCAGCACCATTCCCAGATACGCAAATGGTGCAATTCACTGTTTGTTTCTATGTTTCGATGTACATGTGACAAATAAAGATAATCTTTTAAAATTCTTTATCTTTAAAACAGTAAAGAAGCAGGAATAGATCATATGGTCTTTAAATCCAGCTTCGCCATTTATTCATAATCATAGCTGATCTTCCTGACTCAGCACTATTTTCCTGTAGTGCCTGCCCCTAGATCACTTGATTTAAAGTACATTTATTATCAAAGTATGTATGCAGTATACAACCCTGAGATTCATCTTCCCATAGACAGCCACAAAACAAAGAAACATCATGGGACCTGTTCAAAGAAAATATCAAACACCTAAGAAATCGTGCAAATGGCAAAAAGTAAGTGAAAACACGGAACATAAAACATCAAACCACAGAGTTATTGAAACAGTCTAGGAATGTTCAGCTAGTTCAGTTCAATTTAGTGCTGTGACATTTAGTGACTGCAGGTTGCAGAGCCAATCTGCTCAAATTAATGTCGCACAAATCAGCAATTAATAAAAGGAGTAACCAGAATTCAGAAACACATCATAACATGATCTACAGATTCTAATCCACAAACCACATTAATTAAACCTTGCCCAAGACTCATGAATCCGGCACTGTCCTCCGGCAGCAGCAACTGACAGCAAGAGAGAGAGAGGGAGACTGGTCACACACAGGCAGATTGCGCTGAATATCTGCTCACCTTCCGCTGTCGTCCCCATTGAGTTCAATCTTGCAAGATGCTTTAATCCGCCAGATCAGTGAGAAATTGAGTCGATCATGGGTTCACCAGGCTTCTTGGTCTTCAGGCCAAGATGACTTACATGCAGAAATCAATGAATAAACTCAATGACTGGGCCTTTACTGCCATCTGGAGTAGAGAATTCCAAATATTCGTCACCTTATGTGCAAAGAAATTTCTCTTCTCTCACTACTAAATGACTTATAACTTATCATGACAACATGGCTAATCATGCGAAACTTGTCAACTTGAGGAGACATTTTCCTAATCTTTTGAGCCTTGTAAGAACTTCGTTTCACTCTGATCTCCTGTTGTTCTTCTAAACGCTCAAGAATACTAGCCTGGTCAATTTAATCTCTTTTCATATGGCAAATTCACTTTCTCTGGAATCAATCAAACAATTTTCTCTCCCTCTCCAGCAAGTGTGCCCCTTTTTAGGTGTCAACACAGAATTCCCACAACTCACTAACCTAAATGTTATTCTTTTGGAATGTAGAGGACACGGAGGAAACCCACAGTTACAGGGAGAACTTACAAATTCCTTACAGACAGACAGACAGACAGAGTTGAACCCTGATCTTACAGCTGGAGCTTTAAAGGCCTTGTACTAAACACTTTGCTACCATGCCACCCTCTAGATCTCATGGCCAACTAGTCAGCAAAACTCCCTTACCTCCACTATTCTTTGGAGATATGGCCTACCAATAGTAGGCACTTTAAAGCCAAGGAGAAATACCACTGATACTTCGCACAAAATCTTGTAAGTCCACTAGTAGGATAACTAAACCAATATCAACAGCTTCTCCTGAGCAAACTTTCTCAGCTCTAGTTATGCTTGGTCAATTTCAGTGGTCACTGATACCTACACAGTGAGTCAGACACTTCTAGCCACACCTGTACCTTATTCTATTGATCCTGCTGAAGGTCTCAGAACCTGAAAAATTTGAGGGAAGCCGAATCTTCTTCCATGCTGAGAGATTGCTGAAGAAAAGGAATCTAAAATCTAATTGCAACACACACAAAAGACCAGAGGACACAGCCTCAGAATAGAGAGACGTCTAGTTAGAACAGAATTCTCTACCCAGAGAGTGGTGAATCCGTGAAATTCTTTGCCACAGGCTGTTGTGGAGGCCAAATCATTGGGCATATTTAAGGCAGAGGTTGATTGATTCTTGATTAGTCAGGCATGAAGGGAAATGGGAAGAAAATAGAAGATTGGGGCTGAGAGAGAAATGGATCAGCCATGATGAAATGGTGGAGTGAACTTACTGGGCCAAATGGCCTAGTTCTTCTCCTATGCCTTACGGTCGTATGGTCTAAAAAGCTGGAGGAGTTAGCAGTCCAGGCAGCATCTACGGATAGGAATAAAGAATTGACATTTCAGGCTGAGATTCCTCTTTTGGGACTGAAAAAGTAATTGGTAAATTTATTTGGTTCACTCTCTGTGCAGGTTACTAATCACTAAATAATTTCCAGCCCATTATTTCTTAAGTTCCAGTAGATATTCACATAGAGCTATGAGGTATTCAAACCTGGACTGAATGTAGTTTAATCCAAAACAATCGTGTTCACCTCTTGTCAAGTTGTACAGAAACTTAGTCAGCTTTCATATCATCACAAAATCTGAAAACGGCCGTTCTAAGCTTCACATATTCAAGTGATTTACAGCATGGGGTTTGTGTTGACTTTGCACTGACATTAAACATGTATGGTATAAGTTTGAGGCATCTTCTGACTTTAAAGGGAAACTCCTCAAAATCTCTTT